>NC_057836.1:7575757-7878787 GCF_910594005.1 Cervus elaphus
GCCAGGCCTGGGACAGGGCTCTGGTCTCCTGAAGGAGTGCTTGTCGCCTTATCTGGCTAGTCCCCACAGGCCTGCTCTATGGAACTACTGGCATGTCCCTGGGCATGGCTTGTGACCTCTTAGCTCCCTACTTTTGCACATGCCTGGAATGCCCCTCTCTATCAGGCTTGTTCTGGAAACTTTTGAAATCCAGCTTAAACACCACCTCCTTCAGGAAGCCTTCCCTGAAGTTCTCCTAGGTGGCAGCTGGCCATCCTACAGGCTGCCATAGTACCTGAACCACCTCATGTTGACTGCCTCATCTAGTTACAAGGGCCAGGCCTGGTGGAGAGCAGGGCCTAGAGGGTGGGGCTGGAGGAGCCTGCCAGCCTGACTGTGGGACAGACTTCTGAGCAACCCTGGACTCTTTTTTTTTTTTAATATTTATTTTTGTGTGTGTGTGTCAGGTCTCAGTTGCGGCATGCAGGATCATCCATCTTCATTATGGCCTGCGAGATCTTTTAGTTACAGCATATGGGATCAAGTTCCCCAACCAGGGATCGAACCCGGGACCCGCTGAATTGGGAGCATGGAGTCTTAGCCACTGGAGCACTGGGAAGTCCCAGCCCTGGACTCTCTGAAGCCCCACCATGTTCCTTCCCATTCCCTGTCTCAGCCTTTCCTTTGCAGGCAGAAGGGCATGCTCTTCTGCATTCCTGCCTGGGGCAGGGTCGGGGGGTGGGCAAGAGGTGGAAGGTGTGCCCACCAGCTTTGTCTCCACCACCTGCAACACCTCGCCCAGCTGTGCTGGCCACCCTGACTGCCCTCCTGTCAGTTAGACCTCCCCACGCTCCCTGGGGCCTCAGATGTGGGGTCACCCCTCCAGGCAGTCCTCTTCTCCTCTCTTGCCACGGGAGGACCCTCTGTCCCTGGCACTGCCTAGACCAGAGCCTCCCCTGAGCAGGAGGGGGCTCTCACTTTGTTGGATTTTTTTTTTTTTTGGTCATGCCACCCAGTATTTGGGAGCCTAGTTCTCTAACCAGGGATTGAACCCATGTCTCCTATGTCATAAGTGCAGAGTCTTAAGTGCTAGGTTGCCAAGAAAGTCCCTCCTGGGTGTTGACTGACCCGCTTGCTGGGAGACATGCTGCCTGGCCCAGCCCCAGGATAACACACATCCCAACAGCAAGGTAAAATCCTGCTTTTGTAACCTGGCTAAAGCTACGTGGCAGGCCCCTCTATCCCCACCCTCTAGGCCCTGCTCTCCATCGGGCCTGGCCCTCATAACTAGATGAGTCAGTCAACACGAGGTGGTTCAGATCCCACGGCCTGGCTATAGCTGGCAGGTTTACATGTCACCGGTGATTTCGAGACGTCCCACTGATTCCTCACAGAAGTGTGAGAGGGCCATCTCACAGGTGAGGTAAGTGGAGTCCAGGGGGTCCCGTGGCTTAGCCACTGCTCTAAGAAACGGCCATGCTGGCCCAGGGAGCTTCCTTTTCAGAACTGCAGACTCAGCAGCTTCTTGCAGCAGACCTGGGGGTAGGGGTCATTCCCACTGGACTGAGCGGAAGCAGAGGCTCAGAGCGGTCCCTAACCCTGCCGCGGGTAAGTGGCCTGAGGACAGAGATCTGGTGTGAGGCAGGTGCCCCCTCTGCCCTGTACAGTGGCCACAACTGCACCAGGGGCACCAGGCCCGAGCAGCTTCTACCCTGGCATCCTGTCCTTGACCTCAAGCTGCCACTGGCCCCACCCACTGATGCCAAGCGAGACATCTCATGCCCGGGCCACAGCCAGGCCTGGCACAGAAGGCCTGTTCCTGAGCCAGGCCCGAGAGTGGCATCTCGGGTGGTCAGGATGCAGGGGGGTCAGGGGAACGGCAGTGGTGCAGACTCAGTGTTCTCTCTCTAGCAGATGACGCTGCAGGTCCAGCCTGAGTCCTGCACTGCTTCCCAGCCGGGCTCCTGCCCAGGAGCAAAAATAAACTGCGTGGCGGGTGGGGAAGAGGACTAAATGGGAGAGAGGCGGAGGACAGACAACTAGGAAGAGGAGAGAGAAAGAAAAAGGACCAGGAAGGAGCGGGTAGGCCAGGAGAGCGAAGGCCGAGAGGGTCAGCCAGCCTGGCCCAGGCATACCCCACTGGCCAGCCTGCCCTGCTCCCTGGCTCCCAGCCACACCCAGGCCGGCCTTAAGAGGGGCCTGGGGCCCAGGGTCCTCCCTAGGTGACCAGTGGGTGGGCCAGGAATGGAGAGGGAGTCATCCCCCATGTGACTGTCTCCTGGGCCCTGGGACCACCCCTCTCCCCCCTCTATCAGATAGAGTTACAATGACTCCTGCCTCTTGGGGAGGGTGTGAGCTTCAGGGGTGATGGGGTCCCCACAGGGAGCAGGGACATGGTCAGCTCCTGTGAGCCTCACACTGGCCCTGGAGATGGCAGGCAGGGCTCTGATCCGCAGTTTATGAATGAGGGGCCCTCAGGCTGACGGGGATGGAGCGGCTGGGGAGGGAGCAGAGCGGACTCTAGACAAGCCTTCAGCGAACCCGAGACCACCTCTGCTCCTCCTCTGCTGCGTGTGCCCCGGGCAAGTCTCTCGTGCGTCCTGAGCCTCAGTCTCCCCTCCCGAAAACACCACCATGCCCCAGTTCATGGCGGGGGACCCGGGTGAGGATCCAGAGGGATAGGAAGTGATATGAACAGTGGAGGGAAAGGCTGAAGGACACCAGGACGTTTACATGGTCTCAGAGGACTTCCAGGAAGACAGTCATTCATTACAAAGGAGGAGAGATTAACTTCACAACAGAGAAAGCTTTCCAGTGGAGGCACCTTTAATCAAATTACCGGGGAAGGGACAAATGGACGTGACATGTCTCCAATCAGACAATCCCAAACAGATGGGCCTTTTACAAAGCATCTGGCTCTTTAAAAATGTCAATGTCAGGACTTCCTTGGTGGTCCAGTGGCTAAAGACCCTGTGCTCCCAATGCAGGGGACCTGGATCCCTAGTCAGGGAACTAGATCCTATAACTAAAGCCATAACTAAACCCCCAGGTGCCATAACTAAAACCTGGCATAGCCAAATAAATAAAGAATAAATATTAAAAAAAAAAAGTCAATGTCATGAAAGACAAAGACTCCGAGGAACTGCTTTAGATTAAAGGCACACACACACATACAGAAAGACAATACAGGAATACAATGTGTTGCTGGGATCTGGGGAGGAGTCACAAAAATCTGAATAATAGTACATCACTGGAGGAGGAAACAGCAACCCACTCCAGTGTTCTTGCCTGGAGAATCCCATGGACAGAGGAGCCTGGCGGGCTACAGTCCACGGGGTCACAAAGAGTCGGACATGACTGAGCAACTAAGCACACGTGTACGGTACAGCACAATCCGGATAATCACCCCAACGTGAATTTGGTGATGTTGGTGACTATACTGTGGTCATTATGGAAGACAGCGTCCTTATTTTTACACTGAAGTATTTTGGGGTAACGGGGCATCATGTCTACAACTTACTCTCTAATGGTTCAGAAAAGTGTGTGTTTCTGTAAATAAATGCGTATGTGTGTATGTACACACACACACAGCACAAAGTGAGGGTGGACAGCTGTAAAATGTTAACACATGGGGAATCTAAAAAAAGCTATACACAAATTCTTTGTGCTCTTCTTACAATATTCTGTTAAATAAATGATGACTAGGTAAAGAGATGGGGGCTTCCCTGGTGGCTCAGATGGTAAAGAATCTGCCTGCAATGTGGGAGACCTGGGTTTGACCCCTGGGTCAGGAAGATCCCCTGGAGAAGGGAATGGCAACCCACTCCAGTATTCTTGCCTGGAGAATCCCATGGACAGGGGAGCCTGGCGGGCTCCAGTCCATGAAACTGCAAAGAGTCAGACTCTGCATTACGTAAAGATAAACCAAAGGGATGGGGAATGGGGGCTGCCCCTCGTGGGGGCTGACCGCACCCCATACGCCAGCCCAGGGTCTTACCAAGCTGCTGCTGGCCTTCCCTGTGTGAGCTTCCATCTGCTGCCAGTATTTCTTGGATTCCTGGACGATGTCTTCGTGGGTCATGCCTGGGGAGGGGGGTGGGACAGACACGGAGTCCCTGGAGCTCAGTGGGGAGAAAGGTGGGGAGTCCGAGAGGAGTTGATGCCACCCCAGGCCCAGGGAGGAGCCCCACTTCCCAGTTAGGCTGGGGAAAGACGAGGGGAGCAGGGACAGCCTGCATGCTCTCTAGGCCCATTAGTTCATCTGCAGCTGGAGACAGAGGCCTGATTCCAGGCATTGTTCCAGGACCCACAGAGAATAAGATGCAGGAGCAAGATGTGGGCTCTGCAGGATGACAGAGGCCTCCCTGTACCCACGCCAGCGTCCCTGTCCCTCCCCTGTCCCCTGCCTCCCTCGGGGGTGGGGGCCTCAAGTCTGACCCCTGCTCGGTGGCCTCTAGCCCGCAGGTTCTTAGGGCTTCATGTCTGGCCCAGCCCGGCTGCCCAGTCACCAAGGGGCCAGGACTTCACTGCCAGTTGGCAAAGGGCAGATACCCAAGCCTGGTGGCCCAGACCCTCCTAATCTGACTGTGGACACAGCGCACCTCTGAGGGGCAGCTCACAGCCTCTTCCACGAGGTGCGCCCTCCTCCCAACCCCGCTCCGGTCTTCTAGTTCCTTCTGCAGACCCACTTTATTTGCAGTCTGGCCCTGTGGATACCGCGTCCCCACGGCGGCTCGCCAGTAGGGGCTTACTTGGCCAGGCATCTGCTTGGCACCCATCTTCTTGCTGCTAGATGAATCTCCAGCCCAGAGCTCTCCTGGGACCTTCCAGACCCCCATATCTGGCTGCCTGCTCGACCTTTCCACCTGAAGTCCAACAGGCAGCTCAGACTGCCCCACATCCCAAATGAGCCTAGATGTGATCCCCTGACCTGCTCCTCCCCGTCTCAGCACACGGTGTCCCCACTGGGGTCAACCTGATGCCCTTCTTTGTCTCCTACATCATGTCTGGTTCATCAGCTCCCACTGGCTCCACCATCAATACACCGATCACTTCTACCACCTCCGCCGCTGCCACCCGGGCCTGAGCCACACCCCCCGGGCCCCCTTCCATCTGCCCTTGGCCCGTCTGTTCTCCACCCAGTAGCTAGAGCGAATTCTTAAAAACACTGATCAGGTCATACAACTCTACCCGCTCAACCCCTGACCCCCGACCCCCGACCTCTGCACATTATATTTAGAACAATCACAGGTGGCGCTAGTGGTAAAGAACCTGCGTGCCAATACAGGAGACATAAGAGACCGGTGTTTAATCCCTGTCGGGAAGAGCCCCGGGAGGAAGGCCTGACAACCCACTCCAGTATTCATGCCTGGGAGAACCCCACGGACAGAGGAGCCCGGCGGGTTATCACAGTCAGACATGACTAAAGCGACTTAGCATGCAAACATGTACGCAACTATTTCTATCTCTATTTATGATCTCGAGACTTTTTCACCTCTTAGGCCTCATTTCTGACACTGCCCCTCCCCCAGCACGAAGCTGCTCTGCCCTCAGACATCCTTCCTTCTGTACCAAGCTTGCTCCTACTTCAGGGCTGCCAGCCTTGCTGTTCCCTCTGCCTGGAATGCTCTCTCTGCCCTTCCTTGCTCAAATGCCACCTACTCTGAGAAGCCCTCTCAGACTTCCTAATCCCAAATGCCCCATCCCGAGTCCCTCTCCGTCCTCCTGCTCTGCTTTCCTTTCCTCATGTTACTGATGTACATCTGAAACTCTATCACCCTATTCCATCAATTCTCAGAAGATAAGGCTTATTAGATGCACCATTATTTTATGTTCCACACACACAACAAAAATGTTGTTAAGTGAACGATGACAGGCAGCAGGGGACAGTACGCCTCCTGGAGCAGAAGGATGGAGGGTCCTTTACCTCCCTGTTCGACTGTCTCCCTTGCTTTCATGTACATCCCAGGGCCCTGAGGCTGGGGACCTCCACATGCTCACTCAGGACCCTGACAGAGTAGGTGCTCAAGGAATCCCATCAGGTGAGCCAGTGAGCAAGTGAATGGCTTTTAACTTCCTCATCGCTGAGGTGGAGCTGACATCACCGCCTCACAGAGGAGCACTGGGGCTTGGTGAGGGGCCGCTGGTGACCAGACCACCCGGGTGGCCCATGGAGCTCTGCCTCCTGGCTCCTCTGCACTGGCTCCCCTGGCAGTGCCCACGCAGGGATAAACCCAGGGTCTTCTGGGCCTGGAAGCCCCATAATGCAGAGCCTTTGAGTCCTGGGGTGTCCAGGAAGTACTGGTTTCTCTGCAGCCCCCCACCACAACATCACTGTCCTCCTCTGAGCCCTGCAGTCCTCTCCCTCACTTGAGCCCCCACCTGAGCCCTTACCTGAGCCCCCACCTGAATCCTCACCTGAGCCCTCATCTGAGCCCTCACCTGAGCCCTCATCTGAGCCCCCACCTGAATCCTCACCTGAATCCTCACCTGAGCCCTCACCTGAATCCTCACCTGAGCCCCCACCTGAGCCCTCACCTGAATCCTCACCTGACTCCTCACCTGAGCCCTCACCTGAATCCTCACCTGAGTCCCCACCTGAATCCTCACTGAGCCCCACCTGAATCCTCACCTGAATCCTCACCTGAGCCCCACCTGAATCCTCACCTGAGCCCCTACCTTAGCCCTCACCTGAGTCCCCACCTGAATCCTCACCTGAATCCTCACCTGAGCCCTCACCTGAATCCTCACCTGAGCCCCACCTGAATCCTCACCTGAGTCCCCACCTGAATCCTCACCTGAATCCTCACCTGAGCCCCACCTGAATCCTCACCTGAATCCTCACCTGAGCCCCCACCTGAATCCTCACCTGAGCCCCCACCTGAGCCCTCACCTGAGGCCCCACCTGAATCCTCACCTGAGCCCCCACCTGAATCCTCACCTGAATCCTCACCTGAGCCCCACCTGAATCCTCACCTGAGTCCCCACCTGAGCCCTCACCTGAATCCTCACCTGAGCCCCCACCTGAATCCTCACCTGAGCCCCCACCTGAATCCTCACCTGAGCCCCCACCTGAATCCTCACCTGATCCCCCACCTGAATCCTCACCTTAATCCTCACCTGAGCCCCCACCTGAATCCTCACCTTAATCCTCACCTGAGCCCTCATCTGAGCCCCCACCTGAGTCCCCACCTGAATCCTCACCTGAGCCCTCACCTGAATCCTCACCTGAGTCCCCACCTGAATCCTCACCTGAGCCCCCACCTGAGCCCCCACCTGAATCCTCACCTGAATCCTCACCTGAGGCCCACCTGAATCCTCACCTGAATCCTCACCTGAATCCTCACCTGAGGCCCACCTGAATCCTCACCTGAGCCCCTACCTGAGCCCTCACCTGAGCCCCACCTGAATCCTCACCTGAATCCTCACCTGAGCCCCTACCTGAGCCCTCACCTGAGCCCCCACCTGAATCCTCACCTGAGTCCCCACCTGATCCCCCACCTGAATCCTCACCTTAATCCTCACCTGAGCCCTCACCTGAATCCTCACCTGAGCCTCACCTGAGCCCCCACCTGAGCCCCCACCTGAATCCTCACCTGAGCCCCACCTGAATCCTCACCTGAATCCTCACCTGAGCCCCATCTGAGCCTCACCTGAATCCTCACCTGAGCCCCACCTGATCCCCCACCTGAGCCCCATCTGAGCCTCACCTGAATCCTCACCTGAGCCCCACCTGAGCCCCACCTGAGCCTCACCTGAGTACTGCTGCAGGAGCCAGACCTTGAGCTCGATGAAGCTGTGGGCGAAGTGGCAGCTGTCCTCGCGCAGGCAGCCGTATCGCACCTCGTGGCGGCACACGTCGAACTGGAAGTGCTCCTGGAACTGGCGAACCTTGGAGTACTTGAGGGAGGTGGAGCGGACGATGTGCACCAGGCACCTGGCGGGCAGGATGGGGGGGTATGATGCAGTCTGCAGCCCCCCATCCCTGGTTGAGGCCCCCTCCCTGGGATCCACGCCGGACACCTGATGAGGGTCTCCTACCCGGGCGCCTCCCCCTATTCACCACTGGCAGGGGAGGGAAGGGGCGGTGGTCCTATGCTTGGGCAGGTCTGCTGCGAACCCCAGCGGTGTGCCCCTCTCCCAGCCTCACCCTGGAGACGGCTTAGGACGGAGCTGCCCCAGACCCCCAAAAAGGGCATCTCCCTGGGGTTCCCCAGCTTGATGCCCCAGAGCTGGTTCTGCACCCGGAGGGATGACGCCTGAGCATCTCCTCTGGGCTGGGAATTTTAACTACCTTCCCAGTAACCCTGGGAGATGGGGATCAACATCCGCTTTATAGATGAGGACACCAAGAGAGGCCAGAGGATATAAAACAGACCAGTGTCGGAGCTGGGGTTTGGACCCAACTCTGATTCCATCAACCCAGACTGGGGCACAGCCAAGAGGAGTCAGAGGGAGCATAGGTGGGTGCTGGATCCCACAAGCCTCTCACACTCACTGTCCGATGCCTGTGTCAGGACAGTGGAGGACGCTGGATGGGAGTCAGGGATGTGGCCCTCACCTGCTGTCTGAGTAAGCAGCTTCTGAGCCTCAGCTTTGTCAACTATGTATCAGAGACACTCACTCCTCCACACAGGAGGACTTTAATGACTGCAGAGATCATTAAAAGATGTAAGAAAATGCTTGGCCTATAGTAGATGCTCAGTACATGTGATTCTGTCCTTTGCAGGTGGATGCTGGATCTGAGTCTCAAATCCTGCCCCTTGCCTTGACACCCTAGGCCCACCCTATGGCCACAACTGCTCCCCAGACATCTAAGCTGCCCCAGGGGGCCTCTCCACCTGCCCTCTCCCTGATCCAGGCCGTGGGTCTGGCTGTGGGCCTCACTCACTTGTTGTTGTAGAAGCTGTGCTTGGCAGCCAGGTTGGAGCAGACAGACGGAGAGTCCTTGGTGCCTTTGCTGATGATCCGGGGTTTACTGTCAAAGCAGATCTGCCCGGGGAGGGGGTGGGCTGGGACCCAGCATGGCCACCCCAGAGGGACAGACTGGGTCCCTGCAAGCTCTGCCCTGAGTCAGAGGGGTGAGGAAGGGAACCCCAGGGTCTGTGGCCCCCGCCTCTCTGATCCCACCACTCCAAATGCCTGGGGCAGGGATTACTCCTTATCTCTGAGCCTTCGTTTCCTCAGCTGTAACCCAGGGGAAAAACCACACCTGCTCTGTCCCACGGGTTCACTGTGAAGCCAAAGAAGGATCTAACGGAACTGCAGGTGTTTTGTGAAGTCTATGCAACCACTAGGCTGCGGACTGTGGTCCCCTGAAGGGAGTGGGAACCCCACCTGCTCTAAGAGTCAGAGGAAAGGGTTGGCTGTGTGAGGGATGGGGGCTGGCCGAACAGCACCACACTCTGCTGGCAACCAAGACCCAGCGCCCTCACTTCCCAGAGATGGAGCCTGTCCCTGCCCGCATCACGTGATGCCTGGTGGGGAGGCAGGGGCCAGCAGGGTCTCCTGTGACAGCTCTGGGAAGGAAATGATCAGCTTGGTGGGGCTGCTGGCATCACCCTTGAGACTCAGAGGGTCCAAGACACAGAAACACAGAGAGGGCACCCCGGGGAGAGGGCCTGGCCTGGACACAGGCAGAGAAGTGGGCAGGAAGGCACCATGGGCATTGAAGCCAGCACAGCTGGATGAGGAAGTGTGGGGGGCTTAGCATGAGTTCCTAGGACACCTGAGTTGGGCCTATGGTGGCTGGAAGTCAAGAGCCAGGTGTGGTTCCTTCTCTTTCCGGCTTCAGTTTCCACCTCCGCAAAATGAGGGGACTGGATAGGATCTTGGCTCTAGTGCCATAGGGTCCTAGGGGCCTAACTTTCTGACAGTCCCAGGACCTACTCATTGTAAGGGCAGGCCTCCAAAACCCTCAGGTCCCCGGGCTCATCGCCCACTGTGGAGCCCCCCACTGTCTGTGCATGGACTGGGGAGGGGCTGGTACCTCACAGAGGAAAGTGAAGATGCCCTGGTGCTCCTTGAGGAGCTTGGCGATGGTGAGGCTGCCGCGCTTGACGCCCCCCAGCGGGTCGAAGAGCAGGTCGCGGTTAAGGGTGCCCTTCCGCTCCTCCGTCCACACGTCGATCTCCTCCTGATGGTAGGCGAAGGTGCAGTTATCCCCGTACTTACAGTCCTGCTTGTTAATCATGTCTGCAAAGAGGCAACAGGACACACGTTCCGCCAGGCGGACGGCACCGCAGCGCCCTCGCAGCCACTGCCGCGGCCGGACGGGCAGGCAGCCACCCAGCGGGGCTTGGGGGAGTTTGCGTTCATCCCCGCTCCTCCGCTGCACAGAGCTGCTGTGTACGGGCCAGGAAGACGGCAGGCACCAGTGGGCTTTGTAGACATAGCGAAAGTGAAAGTGTTAGTCGCTCAGTTGTGTCCAACTCTTTGCAACCCCACGGACTGTAGCCCACCAGGCTTCTCTGTCCATGGAATTCCCCAGGCAAGAATACTGGAGTGGGTTGCCATGCCCTTCCTCCGAGCGATCTTCCCAACCTAGGGATCGGGGTCTCTCGCATTTTGGACAGATTATTTACCGTCTGAACCACCAGGGAAGCCCAGACATATATAAGCCTCTAAATAAACACGGGAGGTTTTATTATTATTATTATTATTATTATTAGTCACTGGAAAAATACCACTGGTGACGGAAAGCACAGGCCTTGGGGTCTCGCAGATGTGGGCTGGGGATTCCCTGTTATTCCTGAGCCTCAGCTGTCCATGAAACGAGAACACGGTTGTTGTAGGAATTAAGTGAAATAATACATAAAATAATAAGTAATGATAGTAAACAAAATAATAATAAACAAACTCCTGGGGGCCAGGGAGCTGGGAAGGCAGCAGGTTTATAATCTAGAGACCAGCCATTCCCTGGGAGTGGGAACTGCTTTTCTTTCTTCGTCCCCCTCCTTCACACTCTAAGTCGGCCCTGGCCCCCAGCCAGGCTTGCTGGCACACAGGGATGAGCAGGCTGGTGGCCAAGTGACCCCACAGACAGTGGGCTCTGCACTGTGACCAACTCTGCATCCATCGGGGAGCCCTAGGAGGGTGGGTCCCAAGATCTGGGCACTGCTTGAAGGAGGAGCAGAGGATGACCAGGTTCCCAGGGTACAACGTGTGCAAGAGTCAGGGTTCAGTGTATATGGTGACTGCTAGGGCCAATGGGGGACTTGTAGGCCTCATGGAATCGGGACTTCATCCACACTGGCTGGGGCATGACTGGAGGAGACCTTCAAGCTCAGAAATGACAAGTCTTTAAGATCCAGCTGGGGGACTTCCCTGGTGGTCCAGTGGCTAAGAATCCGCCTTTCAATGCAAGAGGCACAGGTTTGATCCCTGGTCAGGGAACTTAAGATCCCACATGTGGTGGAGCAACTGAACCTGTGGCTGCAACTCGAGAGAAAAGCCCACATACTGCAAAGGAAGATCCCGCAACCGACACAGCCAAAAATAAGTAAGTAAATATTAAAAAAAATAAAGCTAGCTCTTAAAAGATCCAGCCGGGAAGACGAACTGATCCAGAAAGCCTGGGTGGGCTACTGCCACGGGCTGGGTTGGGGGAAAAAGGCGGAGCCTGGGGCAGGCTCCCAAAGTCTCAGTTTTTTCACTCAGAGTTGTCGTGAGGATGTGTGATGGTGGGAACAAAAGGGTGACACTCTAAAGCTTTGAACACTATTAAGACTGTTCAGGTCTTGCACCCAGATGGCACCCAGAGGCTTGGTTGGGAAGAAGAAGAAAGCAAATGAGGTACCTGTCGAATATCCACAACATGTCAACCCGACATGAGCCAGAAGGGAGGATGATGACAACACGTGAATTTTTAAAAGCTAGTGTCTGTCAAGCCCTTACTATGGCCCAGTCTCCAGTGCTTTACATGGTTTCTCTCCACATCCTTCCCATAGCCCTTTGGGGCCCAGCAGTGTATCAGAACTGTCTGACCCTCACACCCAGGAGCTGCTGAGGCCCCAGCTTGAGTGTGACACGCGGAGGCTCTCGTCTGTCTGCAGAGCTGGTCAGGGCTGGAGCTGCTTGTCCTCACGTGGACTCCATCCTCTCTGGACCACCCCTGTCTGTCTGCCTGTCTGCCTGCGGTAAGGCGCAGAGCCAGAGCTGGCTGTGGGCAGCTGGGCCCTTGGCCGTGCCACCCGCCCCTGTGGCGGCCCACCCACCTTTGCACAGGTAGTAGGAGCCCACGAAGCTGGTCTTGGTGGGCCGGGGCCGGATCCGCTTCCATGTCTGGTCCTCGGCGCTCCGGAGCCGGCCGAGCAGCGTGTCCCTCTTGCACTTGTGCTCAAGGCCCTCGCGGTAGGTGTAGTCGCCCGCTCTGGGGCCTGTGGGGGCAGGGAGGACCAGGACTGTGGTTCCGGAGGCAGAACTGAAGGGGGACGGGGGACTGGCCACCCCACCCCTCTGCCGCCTAGAAGCCCACTTCCTTCCTCTGGGCCTCCCACCAGTTCCTTGCCTGTGCTCCCTGTGGACAGGGTGGCGGGGCTGGCTGGAGAATACCCTCCGAGGAGCCCCTTCTCAGCGCCCGCCCCCTTTCCACCACTGCCCTGACTCTCCAGTCAGAGAGCCTGACCATGTCAGTGTCTCCTTGGAACAAATGATGAAGACAGCCGAGCAGAGAGCAGGCTCCATCTCCTTCTTTTCCTGCCCCAGGGAGGTGCGGCCAGCCTTCCTTAGCCTCCCTCCCCTGCTCCTTTTCCTTTTTATCCTGGTCCTCCCAAATCTTCTGACCAAGGGACTCCCCTCCCACAACAACGGAGTGAGGCGAGTCTCCCCAAAGAGACGGAGAACCAAGATCCCTCGTGGGGACCCACGTGACGTGGCTGGCCAGCACTTGGTGGGCAACAGCTCTGCTTTCCTAGCAGGGGGCTGCGGATCGGGGAGAGGATGCGCTCCGTACAAGGAAAAAACCTCCTTATGGGCACAGACACCCAGCAAGACGGTGTTCTGCCCCCTGGCCCCGCAGGGCCATGGGCTTCACAAGATGACTCTGGCAGTCACGACATGAATGTGACGGGGAGGGGGGTGGACGACAGCAACAGAGGACCTCTGAGGTCCTGTCAACTCCAGCCCCTCTGAGATGGAGATTTCCAGGCTGGGAAGATTTGTAACCCTGAGATACCCAGAGAGTACTATTCTGAAACATCAGGACTGTGGAATTCTAGCACATGAAATGATGTGAGTCTAGAAATCTGAAATTCTAGGTGTGTTGAAAATTGTTTACCAAGGCCAGGCACCTATCTGGAATTGCTCCTACAGTCTCCTTTGGGTTTGGGGGTGGGGAGCCCAGGAAATAACCTTTTCCAAGCTCCTCTGTCCCCTAGATTCTAGGCAAGGTTTGAATTCACCCAGTGAGAGGTGGATGGAGAGGTGAGTGTGGACAGGGATGCAGGCTGCACTTTCTCAGCAGATAGGTTTGCGGCAGCTAGCTAGACCCTGCCTTCCACAGCCAGGAGCCAGCCTCTGGGCTATGGGGTAGCCGTGATACTGGCCGGCAGCCCCCTGAGAGAGGAGCTCTGTGTGAGCAGCGTACCCCACTTCTGGGCCTCAGCTTGTGGAAAAGTAGCCCACAGGCCTGATGGTGTCTCCTGGCTTCCACTCCTCCAGCCTCTGGCAGTTTTGAAAGTCCTGCCCTCCCTGACATCCCGGGCTACTCTAAATAGCCAGCAGGGCTTCTGTCTTCCCAGACTTCTCTCTGACGGGTGCACTGGGCTTCCCTCATTCTGGGATTCTACGCTCCTGAGATCCCTGGCACCTCTGGGCAGAGGGGCGGAGCACAGAGGTGTGGCCTTACCTGTTTTGGGGTAGCAGAGCTGACAGGCCTGCTTAAACTCGTGGGTGGCAGCCAAGGGGTTCTTGATGAGCAAGGCGGTGTTGGGCATGGAAGGCTCTGGCTGTAACAGGAGGAGGTTGACCATTTTAGGTGCTGGACGGTGGCCAGAGCCACCAGGGCCAGCCTGGGCACCAGAAGTGCGACACTCCCCCCCAACCCCACCCAAGTGCTGAACCGCAGCCCGGGACTCTCCTTCTTCCCCCAGCCTCCCAGACGGGGAGGTCCTTGTTACATGATCCAAGAATCCAACAGGGCTACTTCAGCCTAGTCGAGGTGCCTGGTGACAGTGACCTTGGCCCAGAACCTTTCCTTGAGTCAAAGTCCAACGTGAAAGGAGTGAAACAGGAGTGGCCCTGACTGGGGCCTTAGGACAGCCCACCACCCCCCACCCAACCCATCCTCTCTCCCAAGCCCCCACGGCCTCACTAGATGGGAGGAAGGCAAAACTCAGAGAGGTTGGGTGGCTTCCCCAGGGCCACACAGCTACTGTCTTGGCTGAGGCCAGAGTCCAGGTCACTTGAGACCTGGGCAGATGTTCTCCTCAACTCACACCTGTCTGAATCCTGAGATCAGGGATGTTAATGACCCTGGAGAGATCACTCAATCCTCTGAGCCTCGATGCCCTCTCTGGTCAGAAAAGCAAGGGCCAAGCCCTCTACTTGCTCCCAGCATGCCACCAGGCCAGGAAGGGTCTGGAAGGGCCGGGAAGAAACCGTATCTGGCCCGCCTGCTCGAGAGATGCTGTACCTTATCCCACGTTGAGGGCTCACCCCCACTCTGGAGCCCACAGTGCTTTGCCTCCACCTCCCAGAGAACATGAGGTACCTGGGCACCCATCCTCGCCGAGTCACTCACCGAGGGGGCTGGCTTCTGAGTACCACTCGGGGGACGATGGTCCTGTGAGTTGGCGTCCTCTGGGCGAGAAGACGCAGGGGTCACCTGCCCTGAGGGGTGTAAGGGGCCCTCTGTATTTCTGTATTTCTAACTTGGAGAAGCCATCCAGGCCACACATGCTCTCCTATGTGGGCCATCGCCCAGGGACAGAGAAGCCTCCCCGCTTGGGCACATCCACCCCCTGCTTACACCTTCTATGCCCTAATGGCCCCCCGGGAGAAAGCCTGAGCTCCTCAGCTTGGCTCATGGTCCTCTGAGACCAGCCTCAGGCCTTCAAGGCCCCCTTACCTGCCCACCCTATGGCCGACTCCCCTGCTCATCCAACAGACCCTCCAACACCAGGCCGTGTAGCATCGCTCCCTCAGCTGGCAGGGGATCCTGCTAGCTGTCATCTCCTCCAGGAAGTCTCCATAAAGCCCATCTGTGCCCCCCGGGAATCCCCATCAACAGTGAGCACTCTAGGCTAGGTCTGTTGGGAAACCGGTCCCATAGAGGCCCAGGCATGTCTGTTTCCTTGCAGGGTCCAAGGTCAGAGTGGTGCTGGAGGAGCCCATGGCCTTACATCCTGCCCCCAGCCCCAGGATCATCCTCCCACCAGTCTGGCGACCCCAGGGTCCCAGGAGGCTGGGCAGAGAGCACCAGACTATATCCCAGCCCTGCTCTTGATCTTAAACATGTCCCTGAGGTCTCGGGCCCACGCTGTGGTGAGCATCACAGGAGATGCAAAGCCGGGGGCCCCAGACCAGGAGAGAGTTGCCATCCTAGCTGCACTCTCCAGAGACTAGAGACAGTCGGCACTCGGCCAGCTTTCAGGGGGTGGCGGGAGGCCTCACCCAGGAAGGAGCTGGGCTTGTCCAGGGAACCACGGGGCGACCCAAAGCTGTCAAGGGCGTCCAATCGGGTCTCCGAGTATGGCAGCAGGTCCAGGGAGTCCAGCCCCGAGCCCGGGGGCTCCAGGGCATCCAGCACGGAGGCTGCCAGCTTCTTGGAGGGGTCCACGACGAGGCCGAAGGAGGCAGGGGGCAGGGGGCTGGACACGGGGATGGAGCCCCCCACCACGGGGGGCAGCAGCGGGGTCCCACCGGGGAACACGGGGATCAGCTGGGGCAGCTCACTGGGCACACCGCCGCCAGGCAGGCCACCTTGCACCAGGGACTGCGAGGTGGGAACAGAGGGAGGGGTTAGAGGAGAACATGAGTGAGGACCTGAGTGCCCAGGCCTGTTCCGCAGGGTGGAGCCAGGGACCTTCAGTCTCCCTCCTGGACGCATGTTCTGTACTTTTCATGTTCCATCCAGCTCAAGCTGCCCTCCCCGAGGCCTCAGCCTCCCCACTGCGACACAGATGTGGGGCCTTCCCTCCACCTCACCTGGGATGTGAGGATGTGATGGGGTCCCAGTGGGGAGGGGGATGAGGGGTTCCAGGAACAGGAGGGGACAGCCCTGCTCACCAGCGAGTCCAGGAGGGTATCCAGCTCTGGACCAAAGACGTCCCCGTCGGAGAAGTCATCCAGGCTCTCGGTGCCGGGGAGGGCCCTGCTGCTGCTGTCCAGGGGGGCCAGCAGGTCCAGAACGTGAGGGAAGAGGGGCATCATGGGGGTGGAGGGGAGGGGGGCTGGGGAGCCTCGCAGGTCCACGTAGCAGTCTGTGGATGGGGGTGGGCTCAGTAACTGCAGGGGGTCCCATCTGGTGGGAATGGGGGAGCTGGCCCGGGGCCCGGGGCTCCTCACCCACCACCTGTCCTCCTCTCCTGCCTCCCCGGAGCCTGGAGCCCTGCCTGCCCTGTGGCCTGACCCCACGGGGAGGCTCAGCTGGAGTGAAGGCAGGCCCCACGGGCCAGGGGAGGAGCCTCCAGTCCTGCAGCGTCTCTAGACGGGCCAGGTCAGTACCCACCTCTGGGGTATGCAACGCCCCCTCTCAAGGACACTATGTAACCGTGACCCTCTCCTGGAAGCCAGTGAGGAAGAGAAAAGGAGAGGAGGACTTTGAAAAGGTGGACCCCCAACTGAGTCCCATGGAGGTGGCCCCGTACCTCCTAGGCTGGAGACTCGCCCTGCAGGGGAGTCTGTTTTCCTGCACCCACTCTTTTCTTCCATGCTTCAGGCAGTCCCCAGAGCAGGGAGCCCCCAGGAGCCCTGTCTGCAGGGCCAGGGATCTGCAGGGGCTTGACCCAGCTGACCTCCCGAGGTCGTGGGGGGGGAGGGGCTGAGTTCTCCCCAGGGCGCATCTCCACCCTGTCATCTGGCATCAGAGACACTACCTGTTTCGATGTCATCTATGGACCCCAATCCATTGGAAGTTCCCTGTAGAGAAGGGGGACGGGGTGGGTCAGACAGACACAGGCTGGGAGGGCCCCCTCCCTGAGTGACCACCGCTGGTGTTAACCACCAGGCCGCCTGGGCAGGGGCCTTGTGTCTGCCTCTCACTGGAGTGTCCTCGGGGGGAGGAGACACAACCTCTGAGCCGGTTCCTTGCCTGTCACAGGGAGGTGTTTTACCAAGCCCTCCATGTTCATGCCAGGTGTGGACAGGTCACAACTCAAAGCCAAAAGCACCAGTCTCCTGATTGACCAGTGTCCCCTCACCCAGTTATAGTCCCAGGCCCAACCGGGCCAGGTGGGACTGCCCTGCCACCTGCGGACCTCCCACTGGAGGAAAAGCTGGGCCCAAGCCTGCCCTGTGGGCTTGGCCAAGTACCCCGCCCTCTCTGGGCCACCTTCCTCATCTGTAAAATGAGGACAGCACAGTCACCCTCCTCCCCGGGCTGTTAAAAGGATGAGATCACTTGACGTTTGTACAGAGCTTAGAACAGAGCCCGACACACAGGAAGTGCTGCATGTGTCTGTTGAACGTGAAACATCAACTTTTAAATCCAGGCCACCAGAAGATTGGCCTGGGGAAGCTGGCGTTCTCGTCCACTGGCCTCCATGACTGGCCCAAGTGGACTCGCCTGGCTTGCGTCCAGCTCTGGGCCGTGGCCTGTCTTACCCCACCTGCCTCCAGGCCCTCAAGCGAGCGGCTCTCTCCTCTCCACCTGCCCACATCCCGCAGCCTGGCTGCTCTGCGAAGTCCAAGGTGAGCAGGAGGCCAAGGCTGCCTCAGGCTCTGTCTGGTCCTGGGTCTCACAGTCCTCCTTGCGTCTGGCTCCCCATGCTGCCAAGAGTGCCCCGGGGCCTCGCTGTCTCCAGAGCACAGGGAGTGCCCTGTGGGCACAGCTCATGCCATCTCTGCTCCCAGGCACGCGGGGAATGACTGCCTGGCTGGCACCTCCACACTGGAGAATCTGGTGGGGAGCCCAGCGGCCAGGCTCAGATGCAGCATCTGAGTCAGACCTCCAGAAGGTCAAGGTCAAGGGATCCGGCTGGGACTCTCCCCCTGTCCTCCCATCCCACGTGTGTCCGTAGGCCACTGTGTGAGGGGTGGTATGTAGGTGTGGGAGTGTGTGGTGGATGTTGGGGGGGGTGTGCACATGTGTACACACACATGGCCCCATGCTAGCACAGTGAGGCAGGGTCTGACCTGGTCCTCTCTGCCTGGGCTTCTTAAAGACTCTCATCCCTGTGACCAACATGTAGTGGGGGATCCATAAGGTTGCAGGGATGAGTGGCTGGCTTGGCAGGGGCTGGGGTGCCCACTGCCCCACACAGCACCATTTGTAGCCCCCCGGGCTGCAGACTCAGTGGACACCGAGGGTTGGCCCTTGTGGAGCTGGGCATCCCACCTGTATTTGCTGTGACCCTTTGGCCATGATCATTCAGTCATTCAACAAATGTCTTCTCAGCACCTGCTGCGCCTGCCCAATGCTGCTCTGCCTGCTGTGATGAGCAGACATATCCCCTCATGGGCCCCGAGGACCTGCAGCGGCTCCCCAACCCTGCCCTGGAAAGACGCACGAGGCCCAGCCCTACCCCGGGCACTGCACTCCTTTATGCCAGCCACACACCCACCCGGGGACCTGGGCACCAGTGTCTTCTCCACTTTACAGAGGGAACCTAAGGCCAGGACATGATGCCATTTCCTCTAGGTCATGCCACCCGTGACAGCAGGAGACCCTCCAGTCTCCAAAACTATGAGTAATAAGTTTCTTATTTGTAAGTCACCCAGTACCTGGCCTTTTTTAAAATTTTGTCATACCACGTGGCATGTAGGATCTTAGTTCCCTGACCAGGGATGGAACCTGGGGCCCCAGCAATAAGACTGCTAAGTCCTAGCCAGGGGACCACCAGGAAATTCCCAGCATTCTGTTACAGTGGCCTGAACAGACTAGGACATTCCCTTAATTTAATTGTTTTTAAGGACCCAGTATGCACCAGGCCTAGCAATTGTGATTACAAACCATCCCAAGTGCTACACAGGCAGATCCACATGTGCCTTGCCTGCAGCCTGGCAGGCCCCCAAGGGCGAGGACACGCCTGACTCAGCTCTGGCCCAGCAGCAGTCCAGGGCCCAGAAGGGGTTCCCTGGGAGTCTGTGGAGTGAATGAATGAATGAGCTGTCCTACCGTGTGACACTGGCCAAGTCCCCTCGTCACTCTTGTGCTCACTTTCCCCCTTGTGTACAACAAGGAGGCGGGACGCCAGCCACGGTCAGCTCTTCCAGCCGTCCCCTTCCCCAAGCCCTCCTGAGCAGTTCCTGTGTGGTGGGTGGTGGGGGGTCTGATGTGTGCAGGGCCCTACCATGCCCCATAGACAAGGCCTGGTGGTCTGATCTCAACTGCCTTTCTTCCTCAGTCCTACTCCCACTCTTCTTGTTGCCATTGGCTTCTTTCTCGGGGTCCACGAGTGAGGGTACCCCCGATGGTCCCCCTGCAGTGACCTAAACCTGACTCTAAGGTGCAGGGACCACTCGCAGCACCGGAGCCACACTCCACCCCCCTACTCTGCCCCTGTGGTCCCAGGAGGCCCCTCCTGGAAGGGGGAGGTGCTCTGAGTCTCTGGGCTGCTCTCAAGAGCCTGGTTCAGGCCCAAGCTGTCATCACCTCTCTTCAAGAGGCAGGAGACTGGCTGCAGCGTGAGAATGGGGACAGATTGAGCCCAACCCTTCAGTGTGATGCCTCTGGCTCTGCTGCTTGAGGTCGTTTATATCCGAGAACAAACCCAAAGCTCTTATGATGGATGAACCAAGATAGGCTGGTCCTGGGCAGGGGGTGGGGTGAGGGGTGGTGGTACAGGTTGGGGGGACCTGCTCGGGGTCCTGCCCCATCCTACCTGATCTGCCACACCAGCCGCAGTGCCATTACTGAGCAGAGAAAAGGTTTCCAATTCCTGCCAGAGATTGGAGAGAGATGGGAAGAGATGGTGATTCTGCAAAGGTGCCCAGGGTCCCACCAGCTGGGGCTGCAAAGGAGCCCCAACCAGGCAGGTGGGGTCTGCAGTGCCCCCCCAAGCTCCCTGCCCCCAGGCTTGCAGGGAGTCACCTGCCCTGTCTCTCTGAGTCCCATTTGGGTGTTTTCTTCCTGCAACCATGACCAGGGCAGAGGACTTCTAGGTACACACTTCTGTGGGTGCCCGGCACAGTCTCAAACACTCTCTCCCTGTGATCCTCCCATGAGTCCTCTATTGTTGTTGTTGTTGTTTACTTGCTAAGTTGTGTCTGACTCTTTGTGACCCCATGGACTGCAGCACACCAGGCTTCCCTGCCCTTCACTATCTCCCAGAGTTTGCTTAAACTTGAGTCCAATGAGTTGGTAATGCCATCCAACCATTTCATCCTCTGTCACCCTCTTCTCCTCCTGCCCCCGATCTCTCCCAGCATTCGGGTCTTTCCAAGGAGTCGGCGCTTCACATCAGGTGGCCAAAGTTCTGGAGTCAGCTTCAGCATCGCTGAGCCCTCTAAGAGGGGATACGATTATCCCCACATCCCAGATGTGGAAAAGACGGGGGAGAGAGGAACTAACTTGCTCCAGGTCACAGCAGAGACTCTAGAGCTGTACCCTCTGCTGCATGTGGTTTCCTGGCCCAAAGTAGGAGCCAAATGAATACACACGGATGTGAACGAGCCAAATAGATACCGACAATTCAAACATGTACCACACGGGGGTTATCTGAGAACAGGAGGCTGAAGGACGCCAGTGTCAACTGACGCCATCTCTGGGGTGTTAAGGTCGGCCAGGGCAGGGGACGGAGTGGGCTTTAACAGCTGGTGTCTAAGGCGAGCTGGGAGCTTTGGCTGTTCTTTCCTCTTCCAAGAGGCTCTGGAAGTTGTCCCAGGGCTTTCAGCCAACAGACAGGGAAGATTACCTGCTATCACCCACTCTGTCCTGGCCTGGCCCCAGCCCCCCTCACCTACATCTCTCAAAGCTGCCTGACCCCCCTCTACATGTCTCCCAAACCCCAGCCCCACCCAAGCCCCAGTGCCCAGGGCCCACCTACCTGGGGCCTCTTATATGCCTTCCGAACTCGAAGCCCAAGCTTCTGAGCCAGCTCCTGACCAAGCTGAGTTACACTTTCATCCTGAGAAGGCAAGACACAGGGTAAGGGTGGGTTAGTTTGCTCTGACTTGCGAAGTTGTGCTCCAAATGCTTGTGCAGCCCAGCAAGGGGGGACAGGGTCCCCATTATCCAAGGTTATGGATAAGGAAGTGAGATCCTGGGAGGGGACGCTAGCTGCCCAGGTCACATGGCCAGTGCGTGGGGGGCTGGGGCCAGGAACCCGTGCTTCTACTGTTCCCTTTATTGTGGGGAGTAGAAAGGAATACGTTTTGGGTTTCATTTCAATATTATCTTTTTGTTTCCACAATTCATCAAGTAACAGTCACTGCAGAAAGCAGAAATGTCAGAGAGGGAGCAAGGACTCCCCTGGACCATCACCCTAGACTCCCACCCAACCCAGAGGGAGCTTAGCCAACAAGGGTGCTGTGTGTTCCTACAGATCTCAGCTAGGGACTCACACACACGTGGATGACAAAGGATGTTTAGTTTCGCTTTGTGGGGATTTTCTCTTTCTTTTTGTATATAAGTGAGATTATATTATACCTATTGCTTGTTCTACAATGGGCTTCTTTTATCAAACAATGTCTTGGAACTCTCTGCAAGTGAGGACAAACAGATGGAGCATGGGCACCAAGGAATGAGGCTGGGTGAAGTCTAGAAGGTGCCTGGCCCACGGTTGTGCTCAGTAATGGCACCCAGCATTCCTTCCACCCTCCCAGTCTGTACCACCATCTGTGTGCCAGGCACAAGCTGGAGGCCAGGGACACCAGTCACAGAGCAGGCGGGGCCCAGGCCTCCCAGAAGCTCCAGTCCAGTGGGGAGGCCAGTCAGGAAACAGAGAAACAGCGACTGCAGTCCTGGCTTCAGATGGGCAGTGGGGACGCTGTGCGTTCATCCACCCCCCACCTCACTGACAACTCCTAGAGCCCAGGGTCTGGGTCACCTCTGGTCCTGACGCCCAGCGCAGAGCAGGGCCTGGTCAGTGTTTGCCCGGGAAAACAGGGGAATTCCCTGACTCAAAGGCAGAAGTCCTGTGTGGGTACGTCCCTCCAGGGAGCTGCCAGCCCTCACAGGTCTGGCTCCCTGGCCTGTACAGAGAGGTGAGAGCCACCCTCTCCTCTTGTAAGAGGGCAGGCCCGGGACCCAGATATGGACCTGCTGCAGATGCTGAAGAACTCGGTGGAGGTCGGGGACTAGGTCATAAGAGAGCTTCTCAATGGTAGAATAAACTGAATTGGAGAAGCAAGAATAATAAACAGAAAGTGTAACAACAGTGAATGTTCTGAACTCTTACTGTGTCCAGCCACTATGCCCATGCCCTGTATGACTTTCTGATTCCATCCTCAGCATGGCCCCATGGTGCATGGTATACCATCACCCCCGCTTCATGTCATCGCCCCCACTTTACAGGGGTGCAAACCAAGACTCAGAGGGGCTAAGCCCTGTGTCCAATGGCACAGAGCTTGTAGATAGGAGACCCAAGATTATAACCCAAACCCAGACCAGTTCTCTGGCACTGACATTCCTGATCACCCTGCCTATAGCCTCGCCTCTGCTCTGCACACTCAAATCTTTCTTGCTTCTTCCAGCCTCAATCAAGCCCTGCCTCCTCCAGGGAGCCCTCCAGGATCTGGACCACTCCTGAGAGCTCTCTCAGTCCTTCCTGGGCAGCTTTTACCCTTTTCCAAGCCCTTTCACACCCGCAGTTCCAGAGACAAAGTGGGAAGGGCACTACATAGACAAGGAGCTGATCTGCAGAGAGGGGAGGAGGGGCTTCACCAGGATCATGGCTCCGTGCAGCCAGGCCTAGACCTCAGGGCTGTCTCCACGTGTCTCCCTCCAGACCGTGGGTCCCTGAAAGGCACAGATCTGGACACTCTGTGGGTGCTTCGTAAACATTTGTTAAGTTGATGGATAAATGGGGAGGGGACATGTGCCTAGCTGTGCATGAGCTGGGGCAAGCAAGACCTTCGACTGGATTTTCCCATTGACCTTCCCCACCTAATGATACCCTGGACGTCAGGATCCCGCACACATGGCACCCCATTAGATGCTCCCCGCAGCCCTGGACTCTCAGAGACTGGTGGAGATTAACAGTCAGATTGCTCAGGCTTCCCTGGTAGCTCAGTGCCAATGCAGGAGACGTGGGTTCAGTCCCTGATCCGGGAAGATCCGACATGCCCCGGGGCAGCTGAGCCCATGAGCCACGACTACTGAGCCTGTGTTCTAGAGCCTGTGCTCCCAACTTGAGTAGCCCCAACTTGCCGCAACTAGGAAAGCCTACTCAGCAACGAAGACCCAGCGCAGCCAAAAACAAATAAAAGTGAAAGTGAAAGTCGCTCAGTCCTGTCCCAGTCTTTGTGACCCCACGGACTCTACAGTCCTTGGAATTCTCTAGGCCAGAATACTGGAGTGGGTAGCTGTTCCCTTCTCCAGGGCATCTTCCCAACCCAGAGATTGAACCCAGGTCTCCGGCATTGCAGGCAGATTCTTTACCAGCTGAGCCATGAGGGAAGCCCCCCAAAATTACATATATATACACAAAAGGAATCAGACTACTGGGTTCAAGTCTTGACCCTCCCACCCCTCACTGGGATCTTCAGTAAGTTCCCTCCTCTCCATGCCTCTGTCTCCTCATCTTTAAAATGGGGATAATGATAGTGTCTATCTCACAGGACTCTCTCAAGGGTTAGGTAAGTTAATACACAGTATATGTTTAGCAGTGCCTGGTGTTAATATCAGCATTTCAGTGGAGGAAAGCAAGGCTCAGAGGGGTGAGGCGCTTGGGCCCAGAGAGGACAGGGAGCCTGGCCTCCGCGAGCAAGGCGGCACTCACGTGGGGCAGGGCCAGGGAGCAGCGGCTGCTGCACGCGTAGGCCTCCTTGTGGCGCCCCAGCTCGGTCAGGGCCCGCGCCTTGCGGAACAGCGCCCGGATGTTCTCGCTGTCCAAGCCCAGCGCCTTCTCGCTGTCCTCCAGCGCCTTCTCGTACAGGCCCTGCCAGAGAGGAGCAGGGGGCCGCCCGTCAGCCTGAGACCCTCCCTCCCCCAGCCTCCTGCCTGCACCGGGACAGAGGACCAACCTCCTCCCTTCCTCGCAGACGGGGCGGGGGCGAGGGCTCCAGGAAACAGCTCTGGTGTTCAGTCCCAATCCAGGGCGTTTGTGTGTCCAGCCAAGGAGCACTGGCAGGACATGGAGGGGAAGGGCCTTCGAATTCTACAGTCATGAGCCCGGCCACTCAGAAGATCACGGACTGTGAGTAACAAAGCCATCTCCAGAGGAGGCGACACCAGGAAGGTGGCTCAGCACACAGAACATAATGTGAACAGACATCTGCTAGACCCGTTCATCCAGACCCGACTCCCCTAACCATAACCATTGGCAGAGCCCACTGCAGAGCCCCATAGGTTCTGGGGGATGACTGAAGCCCTGAGCGAGGACAGGGAAGAGGAGAAGGCTGGAGCTGCAAGAATGAGGGAAAGACAGAACCTGAAGTCTGGAGAAAGGAGGAAGGTAGGGAAGGATGAGGACGGGGTTTGCAGAAAGAGACGGTGATAAGGACGGCGGTCCTCAGCCCTGATGGCCCACAGACTCCTGCCAGGGTCCAGGCCATCCCCCGAGAACCTAACTTAACTCATCTGGGGCAGGGCTTGGGCTCCATATCATGACACCACTTTTTATTATGTATTAGTCCTTTAAAAGCTCTCCAGGTGAGTCCATTGTGCGCTGGGGTTGAGAGCCCTGGGAGGAGAGGGCGGGGGCGAGGGACATGAAGGCTGAGGGGGCATGGGGGCATCTGGGTGGGACCAGGCGGTGGGGGGAGCTCACCATGGTGAAGTAGCAGGCGGCCCGGTTGACGTGGAGCTTACACAGCAGTTCCCGGGGCAGGGCCACCTGGTCGGAGGCAGCGTAGTCGGCCACGTTCAGCCCCTCCATGTACTGCACCAGCGCCTGCTTGTAGTCCTTCTCCCGGAACAGGTCATTGCCCTCAGCGAACAGGTTCTGCACCAGCTTGAGCAGAAAGGCCTGCCGGGCAGGGTGTGAGGATTGGGGTACTCAGGGGGTCTTTTGCACCCAGCTCTGGCCCTGCCACCCAAGTCCCGTGTCCCCCACAGGGGACACCCTGCCCTTTGCCTTCCCCCAGCCCAGCCCCTGATGCTCACCTCATATTCTTCTTGCTTTAAGGGTAGGGTCGACCTATGGGAAAAGGAGAAGGACACAAGGTCTGGGTGGGCCCAGGGTTCTCAGCTTCCCGGAGGCCCAGGAGCCAGAGCCACAGGTTAGAGACTGTGCCTGGGAGCTGGTTCCCCCAGCTCAGATCTCAGATATCACCTTGTGGATTGGGATGAGGGGACAGTAGTTTTGTTTTTTTTTTTCCCCTAAATCAACACCATGCTGGCCCTCTCTTTCCTACAAAAGGATGGTGGAAGGTCCTGCCCCAGGGCCCGGCAGCCAGGCTTTCCCAGGTGCTGCTGCTGTTGTTCCATTGCTAAGTCATGTCCGACTCTTTGGAGCCCCATGGACTGTAGCACACCAGGCTTCTCTGTCGTCCTCTATCTCCCCGCACTTGCTCAAATTCATGTCCACTGAGTCGATGATGCTATCTAACCATCTCATCCGCTGCCACCCCCTTCTCCTGTTGCCTTCACTCTTTCTCAGCATCAGGGTCTTTCCCAATGAGTCGGCTCTTTGCATCAGGTGGCCAAAGTATTGGAGCTTCAGCTTCAGCATCTGTCCTTCCAATGAATATTCAGGGTTGATTTCCTTTGGGATTGACTGGTTGGATCTCCTTGCAGTCCAAGGGACTCACAAGAGTCTTCTTCATCACCACAATTTGAAAGCATCAATTCTTCGGCACTCAGCCTTCTTTATGGTCCAATTCTCACACCCACACATGACTACTGGAAAAACCATAACTTTGACTGTACAGACCTTTCCGGATGCACATTTCTGAGAAGGAGCTCTGGCTGGCTGTCCTCTGCCTAAGAAACCAGTTCCTGGAAATGGTCCCTGGGACCATGTCCCCCCAAACCAAACTTGCAACTTCAGATTCATGGGCAGCACCCAAAGTCTACCTCGGGGGCCATTTGTTTTGGGAGTCGCTGCACTTTTTCTGTCCCTGCCCACGAGACACAGATGACCCCAGCCAATGCCCAGCATGTAGAACCTAACCCTTCCTGCCAGACTCAGCAAAGTAGGTGGGTCCTTAGGCACCCTCTCCTGTCTGTGAGCCGCGGAAACAATGCCAGCGCAGTGCGAAAGAAAGGGAGGGAGGGGAAGGGCCCTCAGGGAGAAAGGAGAAAGAAAGCAAGAGCCCAAGGCACATTTGTGAGCCTGCAAGGCAGCACTGGAAGGGAAGCTGGGGTTTGTCTTCTGGTCTGTCATGTCACAGAGGGGAAATCAGACATTCAGAGAGGGGCAGTGACAGGCCCAAGGTCACACAGCAGGTCCAAGCCAGGGCCAGAGAGCAAGGCTGGGGCTCGTTCTATTGCCTGGAGCCACTGTGAACACCTGGGCAAAAAAGAACAGCTTAGAGACTTCCCTGGTGGCCCAGATGGTAAAGAATCCGCCTGCCAATGCAGGAGATGTGGGTTTGAACCCTGGGTTGGGAAGATCCCCTGGAGAAGGAAATGGCAACACACTCCAGTATTCTTGCCTAGAGAAATCCATGGACAGAGAAGCCTGGTGGTCTATAGTCATGGGGTCGCAAAGAGTTGGACACGACTGAGGGACTAACCCAGGGATCTCCTTGGTAGTCCAGTGGTTAAGACTCTGTGTTTCCAATGCAGGGGGCACGGGTTCAACTCCTGGTTGGGCAAGTATGTCACATGTCATGGAGCAGTCAAAAAAAAAAAAAAAGGCAGCCTAAGCTGGTGAGTGAAAAGTGGTGAGCGGAGACCCCGGAGGTCCCCTGAGGAGGGGGAGGTGTCCCTGACTGTGACGGTGGGGCCGGCCACCCACCCTCCCACTCGCCACCCACCATCAGAAACCAGGGCCTGTCCCTCCTCGCTCAGCCCTGGCCGCCCGCCACTCTCCTCCTAACTCATCTTTCACCTCCAGCCTCTCTTCCTCCACCCTCAGCTTCATCTTCAATAGGTCACACCCTGTCCTCAAGGTCACCTTATCCTGGTGTTTAAGGCTCTACATAAGCCTGTCACCCACCTGTCTGCATCACTTCACGGCTCCTGCGGTGCTCGGCGCCCAGCTAAGCACACGAAGTCGGCACGTGAGGAAACAGCGATTTTTAAAGGAGCAGGCCTGACTGTGTATCCTGTAGTCCCTCAGGAGACCAACGTGTGGTTTCCTGGGAGGGTGTCCCACTGCTAAACCTCCTCAGAGCTCCCCTTTGGGAAGGGGAAGGAGGACACCCAGCCAACATTCACCCCCAAGTGCGACGATCCGGAGTGGAAAGGGGCATTCTCTCCGTTTCGCAGACACTGTGACCACAGGAAGCAGGGGCACCAGGATGGGGGTTGAAACCTGGATCTTGGAGGTCCAGTTCCGCAGAAATCAGTGACTAGAAGATAGATTCTTACGAGACAGGATCCCCAAGGCCTGCCTTGCTCTCCAGAATGGCCTCTGAGCAAAACTGGGGCATTTGACCAAGATCAACACTCTCCCCCAGATGGAAGACGAGCCCCCTGTGAAAAAGGGTGAGGCCACAGCTCTGAGCTGGCAGAAGCCAGGAAAAGTGGCCGTTTTGCAAGTTGAGGAAGGAGAACGTGTTGTGAGAATATAAACACACAGCAGATCATGTGTATGTGTGTCTGTGTGTGGAAAAACACCCAGCCTGTGCCTAAAAGGCAGGTCGTGCTTTGCAGGTCTGCGTGAGCACAAAATCAGGGAGTATATAAGGGTTTGTGGGGCTTTTCCGGAGGCTCAGGGGTAAAGAATCTGCCTGCAGTGCAGGAGACACAGGAGACACAAGTTTGATCCCTGGGTCAGGAAGATCCTCTGGAAGAAAAAATGGCAACCCATTCCAGTATTCTTGCCTGGAAAATTCTATGGACAGAGGAACCTGGCAGACTAACAGTCCACGGGGTCGCAAGAGTCGGACACAACTGAGCTACTAAACAACAACAGCAATGAGGGTTTGTATGTGCAAACTCCAGTTTTGTAGGGAGTCATATTTAAGAACACAAAATGAGACACAAAGAATTGCTAGACAGTCTTTCAGGGTTTTGGAAAGAACTCTTGCAAATGAGGGACAGGAGCTTACGCTTCATCAGAGTCACGATAAACATGCCTGTGAGGGTCCATTTCAGAGAGAGAAGAATTAATAAAAATATTTTGTGTGTAAAGAAAAAGATGAAAAAACCAACACGGCTTATGGGTACCAGGGGCAAATAATGGAAAGAAATTTGGGTTTTGGAGTCCACGAGACCCAGGTTAGAATTCCGTCACTTAGTAGCTGTGTGACTGTAAACCAGTTTCTTAACCTCTCTGAGCCTCAGCTTTCTCATCTGCAAAATGGAGATAAAACCACCTGCTTAACCATTGTGAAGATGAGAGAGACGACGGATGTGAAGGGCCCAGCATGGAATAGAAAGACGTGCTCAGCAAGCAAAGACTACTGACTTATTATGGGATGTGCACAGACAAGCAAGAGAATTAACAGGGAGCGTAGGAGCATGCGTGGAGGGGGAAGGTAAAACGATACGCTGGACGAGACCAGAGGGTGGCCAGGGTCAGGTCAGGAAGCGTGTGTGTGCCTGGAGATCACGGCTCAGGGTTAGGAGCACCCCTGGCCCCTGCCCCGCCAGCCCTTCCTTCTCACTCCCAACACACAGGGCAGCCTGAACAGCAAAAGCTCAGTAAGCGAGGAGAGGGAACCCTGGAGAAGACGTGCTCTGGGATGTCCCAGAGGACCGCACCCTGCCACCCCCGACCCCCGCCGCCCCAAACACACACTCACTGAATGAACTGCAGCCCCTTCTCGATGTCCGCCTTCCGCCTCTGCCTCTCCATCAGTCTCTGCAGAGAGAACGCCGTCCATCAGGAAGTCAGCGGGGCCGTTCACCGTCCACACCCACCTCCCTACCGTGCGCTCCCTCACTCCCTGCTCACCCCATCTCATGGGGTGTCGGGGTGTCCCTGAGGGCGGTGACCCGTCTCGGGGCCCACACAGACCTCCAGCACACAGCTCTCCCTCCACACCTGCACCCCCACTGGACCCTAAGTTTGGACAGCACCTTCGATGGGCAGGGGGGTTCATGAAGGCCACCTGCCCTTCCCCACACATGGCTGGGGCTGCCAAACTGCACAGGACACCCTCAAGTTCAAGGGAAAAGTCTTGCTTTACCAGCAAGCACAGTTTAGGGAGAAGAAACACAGAAAATGCCAGCATGGCCCTGACTATAGCTACAATGTAGCATCACACGTGAGCCAGGCACTCTGTATCAGGCTCTCACTGAATCCGCCAGGAGGTGGGTATCTATTTTTTTTTTTTTTTTTTTTGCAGTATCATGTGCCATATGGGATCTTGGTTCCTTGACCAGGGATTGAACTTATGCCCCCAGCATTGGAAGTACGGAGTCTTAACCACCGGACCACTAGGGAAGTCTCGAGGTGGGTGTCATTTTGTCCCCATTTTACCAGGAAACTGAAGCTCAGGGAGCCCCCATCATAAGCTGGCTGGCCTCCACCACACCAGGCTGTGGTGGCTTGGTACCCACACCATCTCAGCAAGGTGGCGTGAATTCCCCACCTTATGGATGAGGGGAGACCGAGGCTCAGGGAGGCTGAGGGGTGGCCTGAGGCCACACAGCAAGTGAACGGCGCTGAATTCATGCAGGGATCTGCTCCAGAGATGAAGAGAGTGAAAACGGAAGGCGGGGGTGCTTCAGGAGAAGGAAGGCACAGGCAGAGCAGCTAGGGGCCTGGTACCTCCAGGGTGAGGCCCCCCAACCCCCGGGAGCTGGAAGCTCCTGGCCAGATCCAAACAGCCCGCCGGGCTCCTCCTCCATGCCACCTCGGAGCTCAGCTGATCCCGTCCAGTGCCAGTGACAGCCCCGAGGGGGCCAGGCCTACCCCGGGGAGAGACGGAGTCTGGGGCACTCACTGCCCCGCTGGACAGCACTTTCCACCCCAGCCACTCCCAGGCTCTTTCCAGGTTCTGCCCATCAAACCATTACTGTGAAAGGATTCAGGCAAGGCTGGGGGATGGGACAGCCGGGGACTGCTGGACCCCTCCGGCTTCATATCTCAGCCCCGCACAACATCTTCAGAGGGCTGATATGCAGCCACAGGGAGAGAGGCCTCACTGCCTCACTGGCAAAGAGGTCTAAGAAAGTATAAAAAACACCTAATTACCTTGGAGAGGCAGCAAGTGTACCAAATTGATACTCTCTAAAAATTCTCTGCTTCCTTGTTCTTTATTCCCCATCCTGGGTTCGACCACCTTGTCCTCACATAAGGTAAGCGGGCAGGGGGTCACTATCCCCATTTTCCAGATGAGAAAAATGGGACACAAAGAAATGAAGTTTCTTTCCCGAGGTCACTTAACCAGTGAGCGGGCAAACCAGGCTGGAACCCAGCTCGTCAGAGGCCACAGCCCTCGCCACACCCCGAGCCTCGAGATGCCGTGCGGCCCAGGTCGGGCAGGGTGGCCCTGAGGCTCCAAGGAGAGGGGTGGGAGTATTAAGAGCGAGGGGCTCAGCCCACGGGAACCTCGCTCCTCCCGCCGGTCCTTCCAAGGAGGGCTGGAGCCACGCCGCATCTTCAGGCTCCCAGAGCAGCACTGCTCACACCCGTTCCCCACCCCAGGCAGGACCGGGGCCACGGGCAAGCATTCACTATGCGTCTGCTGGCCCTGCCAGGGCCTTGGGCCAGCGCTCTGGACTCAGACCCGGGTGTGAGGGCCAGCATTTGCACACCACATGACTCTGGATCTTGGTCATGTGCCTGACGGACGGGGAAAGTGGGGCTGATGGCGCTCCCGACGCGCTGGCTGTCATGGGTTCAGAAGATGACACGTGCGGAAGGCCTGGCTCGGAACGACAGTCCAACAACCGTGCGAGTGTGTGCCATCCACTCCCTCTTGCCAAAGACGCTGCACATGTTTGCTGGGATGGACCCAACCGCGGAGACCCTGTTCTCTTTCAGGAGGCGGGCAGCAGTGGCCCCAGGCTGCCCGCGCCTCCCCGAGCAGGCCTCCTGGTTGGCCTCCTGGCCCTCGGCGTCCCTGTCTGTGATACAAGCACTCATCCTCCTTAACACCCACACCCCATATCAGGGCTCCAGCCAGACGGCCTGGGGGGTTTCCCGCCTCCAGGCTTTTGCCTTTGCTGTTCCTTCCGCCTATGCTGCCATGCTTCTCCATCCATCCTTGTTAATGAAACTCCATCCATCCTTCCAAGCCTGGTTCCTCCCTGGAGCCACTCCTACTCTCTCCAACAGCACCATCACACACTCAGTTACCCTGTTTCCTGGGAACCTGGGGTCAGACCCTACCTTGCCCTGGAAGAGAGGCTCATTGGGTGGAAAGACAACAGCGCAGCCCAGCGCTGGCCAGGGAGCTGGGGGAAAGTGTGGGGTGGGAGGGAAGAAGGACCCGACAGGCCTGGACCACCAGCAACCCAGGTGTGGCCAGAGTGACTACCCCCAAAGCTGCCACGCCCATGGCCACCACACCCATGGTCTCCCCATCTGTCCCTCCCCACCACCTGGGGTGTCGTCTGCCCCCACTTCCTCAGTGCCATCACAGGGGTCTCTCAAACCACAAATCAGACCCCATCCTCCCCAGCCGAGAGCCTCTCTTGACCTTTGCTGGTCAATTTCCCCACACCAGTGCACGCCTCATGGGAACACATGCCCTATTGCTCCCCGACTCCGACCCCCCTGGGCCCCATTCAGCCCACGGTCTTCTCAGAAAACCTCGGGGGTCACAGACACGTCTCTGAGTCAGTTCTCTAGGCCCTGAGGTCTGAACAGACTTAACAGAAACAAATGCTGCCTGTAAGCATACTGTGGTAATTCCTGACAAATCTGAACCTCATGCCAGGGAGTAAACATTCTCTTTATTCTCTGCCCCAGGCAGTATGAAGGCTCCACAGCCAGTGGGCATGAATGTGTTTCTCTGACCACCAAAATCCCAAAGCAGGAGTGCAGCCACACACGTAGGCTATGCAGAGGGGTTCCGATCCCCTCTGAGCGGCAGTTTCCTGCCGTGTAAATCGGAGATTACAGCTAGTGCCCACCGACAGGACTTAATACATAGAAGGCACTCATTTCAGGGCCTGGTACACAGCAGACAATAAATGACGACTGTTAGGTCAGAATTCCTATGCTGAATATTCAAGTCAACATGTGCTGTATGTCCATTATGTGCAGATGAGAAGAGAAGCTTTTGAAGAGCCACTAGCCACCTGTGATCAGCTGGAGAAATGCCGTCCTGTTGCAGGCCTGTTGAGGATTCAGCAATGAACAAAGGTGACAAAGTCTCCCCTCCTTAATAGAGCACATGTTCTGGGGGAGGAAGGACACAACGTTTCGATTTAGGGGGCTTGGTAATCCAGTGGCTAAGACTTCCAACGCAGGGGGCCTGGTTCAATCCCTGGTCAGGGAACTAGATCCGACATGCTACAGTGAAGATCGAAGATCCTGAGTACCGTACCCAATGAAAGACTCAGTTCAGTTCAGTTCAGTCGCTCAGTCGTGTCTGACTCTTTGGGACCCCATGAATCGCAGCATGCCAGGCCTCCCTGTCCATCACAAACTCCCGGAGTTTACTGAAAGACTCAGTGCACCCAAATAAATTAATAAATATTTTTTAAAAATCAAAGGAACAAATAGATTTAAATTGTAATAATGGACAGAATAAGGAGATAGGGTGACAGGATGCTATAATTCTATCGGGGACTCGGGAACAGAGACCTCAATGACCAGAGGGTACAAATCATTGTGAATGTTTGGGGAAAAGTGCTGAGGCAAAAGGAACAGTGAGTGCAAAGGTCCTGAGATAGAGACTGGTTGGCATATCTGAGGAGGAACAGGAAGGCCAGTGTGGATGGACTGGGGTGGGTATTGGGGAGCATGGTGAGGAGGAAGGCTCTCCCCTACATGAAAATGTGTTGTCATTAAACAAATGAGATTTACTTAAATTTCACTATGACCCCATCAGGCAGGAAAATAGTGCTTCCAAGAGGCTAGGGAAGTTGTTCATGACCATGTAGGGATGGTGGGGCCTGGGTCAAAAGGCCTGGAGAGATGGGCCTCAGACAGCCTCCATAACAAATGCCAGGTGAGCAAAGACACACACTGCCCCCCCAGCCCCAGGAGGCACCGAACGCCCCACATGCCTCCCATTTCCTCAGTTTCCCTCCCTTGGGAAGAACATTTTTACAGGTGGTTGTTATGAATTAAATGTTTGTGTCCCCGGGCAAATGCATATGTTGAAGCCCTAAGTGTGACTGTACTTGGAGATGCAGCCTCTGAGGAAGGAATTCAGGTTTCATGTAGTCACGAGCAGAGGGTTCTGATCCAGTGTTTTGTTCTGGCAGACTGTCTAGACGAATATAGATTTTGGTACTGTGAAGTGGAGTGTTGCTATAACAAACACTAAACATATGGATGCGGCTTTGGAGCCAGATGATGAGTAGAGACTGAAAAGGTTTTGAGGTACATGCTACAAAAACCCCTAGACTGCCATGAAAGGACTGCTGGTAAAAATGTGTATCTGCTCAATCGCTCAGTTGTGTCTGACTCTTTACAACCCCACGGACTGTAGCCCACCAGGCTCCTCTGTCCATGGGATTCTCCACGCAAGAATACTGGAGTGGGTTGCCATGCCCTCTTCCAGGGGATCTTCCCGGCCCAGGGATCGAACCATAGTCTCCTGCCTCTCCAGTGGTAAAAAACATGGACACAAAAGGTAATTCTGGTAAGATCTCAGGTGAAAATGAAGGATAAGTTACCTGAAACTGAAGGAAAGGTGATCCTTGTTAAAAAGTGACAAAGTACTTGGCTGAACTGTGTTCCAGTGTTTGGTGGAGGGTAAACTTTGCAAGCGATCAAACTGGGTATTTAGCAGAGGAGTACAGAAGCAGTGGCCCGGGTCTAAGCTGAGTCTAAGCCAAGTATAGACGTGTTGGCACGGGTCCTCCTTACTGCTTTTGCTAAAATGCAGAGAAGAGAGATGAATTGAAGAAGGGATTGTTTAACAAAAGGAATCAGAAGTATCCATATCTATACCCATAATGTATCCATACATATTGCAAAAAAAAAATGAGGAGTGTTCTGAAAAGCACACCAGAACAACTGTTTGGTGTGTGGCTGAACAACTGTTTGGTAAGGAGATTAGTACGGATCAAACCAGCCATCAGCAGAAATCAGAAACAGAGATGGGATTATAGCAGGAGAAATAATGTCAGTCTGAACTGAAGGGGACAGAGAAAACTGAATGACAGAATGAAGGAAGGCTGTCATTAAAAAGAAGGAAACAATTCCATTTGCAGCAACATGGACGGACCTAGAGACTGTCATCCTGAGTGGAGTAAGTCAGACAGAGGAGAAACATTGTATGACATCCCTTATGTGTGGGATCTAAAAAGAAATGATACAAATGAACTCACAAAACAGAAAGAGACTCACAGACTGAGAAAAGGAACTTATGGTTGCCAGAGGGGAAGGGATAGGTAGGGACTTCGCCAAGGTCATGTACATACTGCTCTATTTAAAATGGATCACCAACAAGGACCTACTGTATAGCACATGGAACTCTGCTCAATGGTATGCTCCAGCCTGGATGGCAGGGGGTTTGGGGGAGAAAGGATACGTGTGTGTGTGTGGTTGAGTGCCTTCACTCTTCACCTGACACTACCACAACATTGTTAACAGGCTATACCCCAATACAAAATAAAAAGCTTAAAGTTTGGGAGAAAAAAAGATCATTTTTCTTCTTGAGCTTAAAAGAAAAAAGAGTAAAGAGAAGGCTGTAGGACTTCCGAAGTTCTACAGGACAGGACAACAGAGCTACTTGGCTACAAACATGCTCTATCCTTTAAAAAAAAAAAGGAAATATAACCCTAAGGTGATTCAGGGATCATCAGGGCTGCCTGCTCCATTTCAAAGGGTGGGGCCACTGCTTCCTTTTCTACAAACCCAGTCTTGGGAGGCAAAGTGCTGGCAGAGCTGTGGGGGTGATGCTGCGCCCCAGAGGCCCAGGAAGGAGGAACATCAAACCAAAGATGCTTCTCAGGCTTTAAAATCGAATGGAATTTGCCCCACTGGGCTTTGTACAGACTTGGAACCTGTGACCTCTTTCTTCTTTCCCATGAATCCCTTTGAGAAGGAGACTGTGTCCCATGCCCGTCCCACCACTGTGCTTTGAAAGCTTGTAACTTGTCTGGTTTCACAGGTTCACAGCTAGAGAGGAATTCTGCTTCAGGATGAATCATCCTTCTCCTCTCAACCATATCTGATTCAGATGAGACTCTGGACTTGAGAGTTGATGCAGGAACGAGTTGATAGTTTGGGGGTTACTGCGATGGAATGAATCTATTTTGCATGTGATGAAACCATGAATTTTGGGGGAGTGGGAAGAGTAGAATCTATAGACTGAATGTTTGTGTCCCCCACAAACCACATGTTGGAAGCTCTAACCACCAATGTGACTGTTAGGAAATAGGGCCTCAAAGGAGGTCATTAAGGTTAAATGAGACTATAAGGGTAGGGTCCTGATCTGATAGGATTGATTTCTTTATTAGAAGAGACACCATACAGTTCTCCCTTCCTCTCCCTACAGGCAGGCATCACCAAGAAAAGGCCAGATGAGGCCAGTGAGAAGGCAGCTAGCCGTCTGGAAAAAGGAAGAGAGCTCTCAGTAGAAACCAAATCCGCCAGCACCTTGATCTGGGTCATCTACGCTCCAGAACTGTGAGAAAATAAATGTCTGCTGTTTAAGCCGCCCAGTCTGTAATATTTTGTTGTAGCAGCCAGAGCAGACCAGACAGTGGTTAAAAGGTTCTCAGCTAAAGAGGAAGTGAGCTCCTCCACGGTGAGGGTCAGGCACAACTCAGAGAGGGCACTTGGTGGAAGAGCAAGGAGCACATAAGCCAAATAAATCTTGTTTCTTTCTAAAGAAAAAAGCCCAAGGAGAAAACCAAGGCCCCGATCCCCCCGGAATCCCACCACCAGACAGGGTGGTCCCCTCCCCCCAGCTCTGGGTCCAAATTTTTGTAATTTAGGAATTCCAAGCGGGACCTGACTCAAATGAGCTCGTCTCAGAAATAACAGCTGTGAATTAAAAGAGCCAACAGAAAATTATTCCATCAATATGTCAGCGTGGTATGTGACCTCACACCCAGGGGCATGCTGGTTCAAATCCAAGATCTGCTCCCTATTAACTGCATATAAGCTGCTTAATTTCTCAGTGTCTCACTTCCCTCGCCCCTAAAACAGGAATAGTATCTACTGTCAGGGGTTGTTGTGCAAGTTCAATGAGATGTTTGACACAAGATACGCATTTAGTATCAACTATTTTTATTCTATAATCATGATTACTTAAAAAGAGGAGCAAAGAACATAAAACAGGAAATTCACAGGAAACTAATTCATTAAGGAAAGATACTCAGGGGACTTTCCTGGTGGTCCAGTGGTTAAGAATCCATCAGTCCATGTAGGGGACACAGGTTTGATCCCTGATCCGGCAAGATTCCACATTCCTTGGGGCAGCTAAACCCATGTGCCACAACTACTGAGCGTGTGCTCTAGAGTCAGGGAACCATAACTACTGAAGCCCAAGCGCCCTAACGCCTGTGCTCAGCAACAAGAGAAGCCATCACAATAAGAAGCCTGCACACTGCAACTACAGAGTCACGACTAGAGAAAAGCCCTCACGGCAACAAAGACCCAGCACAATCAAAAAATAAATAAATAAGAGTATTAAAAGATAATAAAAAAAATCAGATGGGCAAAGAATATAAACAGGAAATTCACAGGAACATAACCCATCAAGAAAGGATACTCAGAGGACCTCCCTAGTGGTTCAGTGGTTAAGAATCCACCTGCCAATGTAGAAGACACGGGTTCTATCCCTGGTCTGAGAAGATCCCACATGCCCCGGGGCAACTAAGCCCATGCACCATAATTATTGAGCCCTAGAGCCCTGCGCGGAGAAGGCAATGGCAACCCACTCCAGTACTCTTGCCTGGAAAATCCCATGGGTGGAGAAGCCTGGTGGGCTGCCATCTATGGGGTCGCACAGAGTCGGACACAACTGAAGCGACTTAGCAGCAGCAGCAGCAGCAGAGCCCTGCGCTCCACAAGAGAAGCCACTGCAATGAGAAGCCTGTTCTCTGCAACTAGAGAAAGCCCATGCACTGCAGTGAAGACTCAGCACAGCCAAAATAAATAAATAAAATTTAAAGAAAAAAAAAAACACATTAAAACAACAAGACAACTCTTTTCACCTATAAGGCTAATGAAAGAAGAGAGCCTGGTCAATGAGGTGGAGGAAAGAGCACTCTCCAACACGTCAACACACTCAGCCTGTGAACTGGTGAGGTCTCTGTGAAGCAACACCTACCAAAATGAACAAGCTGCCTACCCAGCAGCCAGCATCACTTCCTCTGTCTGCACACAGCCGCAGGTGAACCTGCACTGGGCTAAACCAATCATAATGGTTCTTTTCCTTACCAGTGATTGGCTTGGGCAAGGGCATGTGACATCATCCCAGCCAATGGGAAGGAGGGGAAATCAGCCAAGGGGCTTCTGGGAAAGATTTCCTTCACACTTAAAATGGGACTGCACCTAGAGGGGAGGGAGATGGGAGGGAGGGTTCAAAAAGGAGGGGATATATGTATACCTATGGCTGATTCATGTTGAGGTTTGACGGAAAACAAAATTCTGTAAAGCAATTAACCTTCAATTAAAAAAAAAATTTTTTTTTAAACTTAAAAAAAATAAAATAAAATGGGACTGCAGTGATAATCCCCTTTTCTGGTGCTGTATACCAGAGTGTAGTTACGAAGATGGCAGAGCAGACAGACAGACTGAAGGTGTTTGATGACATGTCTGACAATAAACTAACTCACCTTGGAACTGCTCCACCTCATTTGTCACTTGAGATAATAATAAACTCCATTTTGAGGAAAGAATTGTTACTTGCAGCCAAACCCCTTCCAGATGAGAAAATGTCCTTTCCTTTCCAACCAGAAATTTCTCTTAACAAGAATTTAACCTACCAAAATCCTTGTTCAGTTCAGTTCAGTTCAGTCACTTAGTCGTGTCCAACTCTTTGCGACCCCATGAATCACAGCTCGCCAGGCCTCCCTGTCCATCACCAACTCCTGGAGTTTACTCAAACTCATGTCCATCAAGTTGGTGATGCCATCTAGCCATCTCATCCTCTGTCGTCCCCTTCTCCTCCTGCCCCCAATCCCTCCCAGCATCAGGGTCTTTTCAAATGGGTCAGTTCTTCATATCAGGTGGCCAAAGTATTGGAGTTTCAGCTTCAGCATCAGTCCTTCCAATGAATATTCAGGACTGATCTCCTTTAGGATGGACTGGTTAGATCTCCTTGCAGTCCAAGGGACTCTCAAGAGTCTTCTCCAGCACCACAGTTCAAAAGCATCAATTCTTCGGCACTCAGCTTTTTTTATAGTCCAACTCTCACATCCATACATGACCACTGGAAAAACCATAACCTTGACTAGACAGACCTTTGTTGGCAAAGTAATGTCTCTGCTTTTTAATATGATATCTAGGTTGGTCATAACTTTCCTTCCAAGGAGTAAGCGTCTTTTAATTTCATGGCTGCAACCACCATCTGCAGTGATTTTAGAGCCCCCCAAAATAAAGTCTGACACTGTTTCCACTGTTTCCCCATCTATTTCCCTTGAAGTAATGGGACCAGATGCCATGATCTTAGTTTTCTGAATGTTAAGCTTTAAGCCAACTTTTTCACTCTCCTCTTTCACTTTCATCAAGAGGCTCTTTAGCTCCTCTTCACTTTCTGCCATAAGGGTGGTGTCATCTGCATATCTGAGGTTATTGATATTTCTCCCGGCAATCTTGATTCCAGCCTGTGCTTCCTCCAGCCCAGCATTTCTCATGAGGTATTCTGCATATAAGTTAAATAAGCAGGGTGACAATATACAGCCTTGATGTACTCCTTTTCCTATTTAGAACCAGTTTGTTGTTCCATGTCCAGTTCTAACTGTTGCTTCCTGACCTGCATACAGGTATCTCAAGAGGCAGGTCAGGTGGTCTAGTAATCCCATCTCTTTGAGAATTTTCCACAGTTTATTGTGATCCACACAGTCCTTGTAAAAGCCCGCAAATTATATTTGTACAGGGATACACTTTTTTAAAGAGTAAAAAACTAGAAGCAACCTTAATGTCCATCAGTAAAGAACTGGCTTAATCAAACCACTACATTATGGAATACAAGCAGCTATTTAATCTATAGGTATTGTCATGGAGATGCCTCTGTACATGGTTGAGAAAGGAAAAAAAGAAACAGATTTTAGAACATTTGGGTTTGTATGATTACATCTGTGTGTAATGTGTGTTTATATAAAGAAGGCGTTTGAGAGAATATTCTCCAGTTTCACTGGTTCTTTCTGGGAACTAGGATCTGCCAAGAGGCAAGAGCACACAACCACGTTCCCTTCTGCTTTAAATGCCTCCGCGGGCTTTGGACGTTTTGCAGGGAGAAAGTATTCGCCTTGTAATCTAAAATACAAACTGAGATGACTGACTTGAGGCCAGCAGTAGGACAGGGGCCAAATGGGAACCAGTAGCCTGATTTTAAACCCAGTGCCCTGGGACTGCCAAAATGTCCATGGACATTTTTCCTAAGAAAAAGACCAAACCATTGACCTGGGAACCACAAAGGAAACACGATATTTTCTCACTCTGGAGAAGGGTTTGACGATGACAGAATTTTAGAGACTCAGATCTTCATCAGACCAGGCCGGGACTATGCCAGGTTCTCCAAAATCTCAACGTCTGGCCCATGTTTGACATAGAGCAAGTGTTCGGGAAATGGTGGTTTAGATGAAAAAGAAATGGATGAATGAGTATCAATTCATTCAACCCAAGCATTACACAGATAAGAATGAATGAGTGTTGAATAAATGAGTGAAAAAACTGATACCAAGATAAATTCACAATCAGGTAATAATATTAATATTTCCTGAGTGATTACAATGTTCCAGGGACTGTCATGATCCCTATACACATAATATCTTTCTTTTTTTTGGTTTTTTTTAATATTTATTTTTAATTGGATGATAATTGCTTTAAAATATTGTGTTGGTTTCTGCCATCCATCAGCATGAATCAGTCATAGGTATACATATGTCCCCTCCCTTTTGAGTCTCCCTCCCACCCTCCCTTGTAGTTCAGCCAGTAAAGAATCTGCCTGCAGTGCCGGAGACCCAGGTTTGATCCCTGGGTTGGGAAGATCCCCTGGAGAAGGAAATGGCAACCCACTCCAGTATCCTTGCCTGGAAAATCTCATGGACAGAGGAGCCTGGTGGGCTGCAGTCCATGGAGTCACAAAGAATCGGGCACAACTGAGCGACTAACACTTACTTACCCACCTCCCACCCCACATAATACCTTTCTTAAGACTTGCATAATCCTATGACATCGGGACTACTATCATTCCCAATTTGTGGAGGAGCAGGGGGCACAGAGACGTTAAGTGACTTACCCAAGGTCACACAGCTGGAACTAGGCAGAACTGGGATTCAAACCCTAGCAGCCTGGCCCCCGAGCCCACGCACGTGGCCATTTCCTTTAGTGTCACCCATTAAGCAAAGAGACCTAGCTCCAGGAGCCTTCGTCTGTCATCACGCTCAAGTCTTCCCCACCCCTCAAAATAATTCCCTCCTCAGATCCCAAATCCCCTTCTGGCGAGCACAACCTTGATTCCCTTTCTTGGTCACATTCTGTGAAAGAGTTGTCTATGCTGTCTCCACGTCCACACTTCCCACTCCACTCCCCAACTCATGACAAGCCCACGCTCACTCCACTGAGGGTGCTTGCCAAGGGGCCTCCCCGTCCCAGGGACCTCCTACCTGCTGAGTCCAGGAGGGGCCAGTTTCTTCCCGGCCTTTTCTAGGACTGCGGTTGCATCTGCTGGTCCTTGTCCTCCTCTGCCCAGGTCTTCCGCTTCAGGGACAGTGCTCTTGGTCTCCTCACTCCACCTGCTCCCCCCAGATGAGCTCTTGCATTTCATGATCTCATGAGTCATGTCGATGACTCACAAATCTATTCCTCCCACCAGGCTCACCCCCTCCCCAATATTTCAGATTCACATCTTTTACCTTGTGGGAAATGCTACCCAGATGCCCAATACCCAGGCTGCTTATGACCTCTGTACCTTTCCTAATCCCAAACTCTCTACCTGGAATGCCCTCCCCCTCCCCATCTGCACCCCCAGCCAACTGCCCACTCATTCTTTAAGGCATCCAGTATGGATGCCTCCGTGTCCAGAAAAATCCTCCTTGGTGCCCATTTCAGTTGAGCTGAGTGTCCTTCTGACTCAATACATTCCAGACTTAACTCAGCAGCTTCTCCCCTAATCCTGCCCTTCCTCCATCATTCTTCAACTCTAGTCATAGATCCAACCATCATCCTGCTCTCGGTCAATCTCCAATTCCAGCTTTACCTCTGAAATGCGTGTCCACGCTTCTCCCATCATCTCCACAAGCAGGCCCTCCATCACCTCTGACCACTGTGTTCCCTGCAATCTGCTGCCATTTGCTGGTCAGGGATCTCTGTCTAACTCACATGTCAGCATCACTCCCTTGCTCAAAACCCAGATGCGTGCACACACCCACATGAATGTAGGTTTAAAAAAAGATGAGGACGTCCCTAGTGCTCCAGTGGCTAGGATTCGACCCTTGCAATGCAGGGGGCCCAGGTTCAATCCCTGGTCAGGGAACTAGATCCCATATGCCACAACTAAGAGTTTGCATGTCACAAGTGTGTGAAGCTCCTGAGCACTGAGCGCCATACAACTAAGACCCATCGCAGCCAAATAAATAATAAATTAATTTTTTTTTAAAAAAGGTGAAACGTGAATAAACTCTGTGGTCCAGTAATGTACCAATGTCATTTTTCTGGTTTTGATTTTGGCTGTATATCACCATCAAGGGAAGCAGAGTAAAGGGAACCCTTTGTTACCATTTTTGCAACTTCCTGTGAATAAAAAGTTAAAAACAAACAAAACCTTCCATGACACCCACTGCCAGGAGGACAAAGGCCAGGCTGTTCATCAGGGCACACAGTGCCCGTGGCCCGGTATGGAATGTGACATTCCAGCAACTCTGGACCATGCAGCTTCCTGTTCAAGCTGCCCGCTCTTTCTAGAACAACCCTGATTAATGCCCAGTGTTTCTCAAAGCTCAGCTGAGGTGGCTTTTCTACCAGGAAGGCTGCCTGCCACAAAGTCCACCCTAGCACAGCCCCCCAAGCTCACAAGCACGGCAGCGATCCTAGTTAACTGAAAGCGTGTGTTCATGTTGCCATTCTCTCCCTAAACTAGGTGCTCCTTGAAGGAAGAAGCTGTATCTGCTTTATCTCTGAGCAGCACAGAAAAATATGCTCTGAGTGTCTCATGAAACCTGGAATAAAAGTGAAGATGCAGAGTTCAGTCATCAGTTATTGAGCACTTTCTCTTACCAGATATTATTCTGAGTTGTTTGTTCAGTTGCTAAGTCCTGTCTGACTCCTTAGCAACCCCATGGGTTGGAGCCTGCCAGGCTCCTCTGTCCATGGGTTTTCCCAGGCAAGAATAATGGAGTGGGTTGCCATTTCCTTCTCCAGGGAATCTTCCCTCCTGACCCAGGGATTGAACCTGCATCTCCTGTATTAGCAGGGGGATTCTTTACCACTGAGCCACCAGGGAAGCCCTGGTGAGCTTTAACTATAATGCTATACTAAGATACTATCCAATTAAAATAAATTAATTTTAGAAAAAGATACTATATACCAATAGAGTAAGATACTATATAAGATACTATATATAACAAGATACTATATGTAACATTAAGTATAATGCTTAATCCTTATAACACTCCTTAGGAGTGTACCACTATCACCCTCATTTTACAGATGAGGAAACCAAGGCACAAAGAGATGAAGTGACCTGCCAAGGTTAGTTACTAAGTGACGGAACTGGGCTTTGAACTCTGGCAGTTGGGTTCTGGGGCCCAGACAGCATCACCTCCCAACTCAAAAGTGCTACCCACCCCTGCACGCTGCCTTCAACCTAGACCTGCACTCCACTTGCCCCCCACAACCCTGGCACTCACCTCCCCCACTGCAGTGCACAGACAGGTTACACACCACACGAACACTATCTAAGCTTACGTCATCTCCACGCCTGGCACTTCTCCCGACTCACCAGGCCCTCGACGGCTACCCAGAGAGACTGGGAAGGCTTTAATTCCGTGGTCTCTGACCTCACTCATCAGCTCTCCAGGTCTGCATTTATCCCTTCCCCGCATCCTCATCCATCCCCCATCTGTCCACTGGACAACCCTCTGCTCCAGGGAAGTCATTTCTGGAGGTCACCTGCTGGTTGTCCAGCCACTTCTATGGCAGGAGTTTTGAACCTGGGTCCCAAGGAGAGAATTTAGGGGTCTGTGACCTTTCTTCAGGAGTCTGGGAAAACACAACTTTTTTCACAAACTTCTACCTGATAATGACCAATCCCCCCAATTAGGAACACAGGCAAAACACCCCAGGAGCACCAGACACAGAAATCACAGCTTTTTCCCTGTCACATTTCAGCTGCTGCAGACACAACAAAATCTTGGTTCACGCTCAACCCAACTTCGAAATTATTGTAGTTACATAGACTCACTGCTAGTTCTTATATTTTAGTGCATTGATTTAAAAAAGAGCCAAACTGTAGTTCAAGAGCATTGATTTCCTTTGTAATCCTGTGTGTTTTTACTGTATACATCTAGAAAGAGTATTCTGAGAAGGCATTCATGGACGTCCCCAGGCTGCCAACAGGTCTGCGGTAAAAAAGGGGCTTAAGAAGCCCTGCTCTCAGGATCAGGTTATTTATCCCTACAATAATCTCAAAAATAGGTGCTATGATCCCCACTTCACCCAAAAGCGAGGCCTACAAAAGTAAAGTCTTTTTATAAAAAAATAAAGAGGCTTGGGGACTTCCCTGTGGTCCAGTGGTTAAGACTCTGTGCTTCCAATGCAGGGCATGCAGGTTCGATCCTTGACTGGGGAACTAAGATCCCATGTGCAGCGTGGAGTGGCCAAAAAAACAAAAAATGAGGCTTGGTGGGCTCTGTGACTTGTCTAAGGCCACACTGCTCCTGGGGAAGCAGCTGCAGGTGTGTTCAGGAATGGACATGCAATGATACCCACAGGCCTCAGCAACCTGCAGTTTGTTTCTTTTAATTGGCCACCGTGAACAGAAACCAAGGCTCAAGAAACTTGCCCCAGGCCTCCCCCGGCGCCCCACCATAAGCCAAAGTAAAAGCAAGTGTCAGCAGCGAGGCCTAATCCCCGCCCTCCCGCAGCACCCTGGCTCCAAAGGGCTTTGATTCAATACTTTCTTCACCTGTCTTTTTCCTTCCCAGCAACCTACTGCCCAACTGCACAGAAGGGCTCAAACCTACATCTCTCTCCAGGGGACCCACGCTCTACTCCTGCTTCTCCATCAAGACCCACCTGCTATGCTGCTAAAGTGAGACATTTGAATAATAACTCTTTCTTTCTTTTTTTAATAGAAAAGTAACAGAAGCTTACTCTTGGGAGTTATGGGCATGCACACATTAAAAAAACAACAAAACTCACCCAGGGTCCCAGAGCTCCGACTGACTGCTTACTATTCTTTTTTTTTTTTTTATTTTTTTGAGCAATTTGAAGTCACTGCTCCTGTTCACGGGAGAAGAAATCCTTGTGGTCCTAACACCTGAGCACCAAGAGTTTCATGAGCTGCTCTGCCTGCGTCACGGGCTGAAGAGAGGCCAGAGCAGTGCAAAGGGCCCTGAGCTGAGTTCCTGTCATAGCCCTGACCCATGCCAGCTTTCACAGAATCAGTCTGAACCTCTGTTTGTCCTTTACAGGATGGAGCTAATGACATCAACCTTGCAAGACTAATGATGACACCTGTGTGCTCGATCGTGTCCGACCCTGAGAGCCTAAGGACTGTAGCCTACCAGGCTTCTCTGTCCATGGGATTCTCCAGGCAAGAATACTGGAGTGGGTTGCCATTTCCTCCTCCAGGGGATCTTCCCAACCCACAGATCGAACGCGCGTCTCCTGCATTGGCAGGAGGGTTCTTTACCACTGAGCCACCAGGGAAGCCCTACTTTCTGTCTAGGCCACTCTTTTTGGGCAAGGGCTGTTCTGGACCACTCTGCTACTATTGTTCATTTACTCAACAAATAACCACAGAACACCTTTGTGTGCAGTGGGCTCTGCCGGAGCTGAGGGAATGAGATTAATGAAGTCCCTGGCCTTGGGGAGCTTGCGGTTCAAGCGTGGAAAAACAAATAAAAAGGTCAGTGTTAAATGCACAAGAGAAGCAGAGATACAGATAAGAGTTACACAGAAACTAAAATAGGAAGGGAGTGATGGGGGTGTGGGCGGCTGGGAGCTTAGGGAAGGCCCGTCCTAGGAGGTGGCATTTAAGAGACAAGGAGCCAGTCACGGGGACACAGGAGGTGGGGAAGGGCACACCTGGCCCGGGTGCAGCTCAGGGAATGGCCCTGAGGTGGGAACAGGCTTAGAATGTTCAAGGAAGAGACAGAAGGCCAGCTGAGGTTGCAGGACTGGAATGAGAGCAGGCCAAGCAGGAAGCAAGGGGCAGGCGACAGGCTGGGGCTGGTCAGAGAGCGACACGCGGGTCACTCTGTGCGAGAGCCAGCTCTGAGCTCCACGTGCGCTGGGAAACCACTGGAAGGTTTTCAGCAGAGGAGTGACAATCTCATCTATTTTAAAAAATATTTATTATTATTATTATTTTATATATTGGCTGTGTGGCATGCAGGATCTTAGTTCCCTGACCAGGGATTGAACCTGTGCCCCCTGCAGTGGAAGTGCAAGTCTTAACTACTAGACCACCAGGGAAGTCCTGACAGGGTCTCCCTTAAATCTTGAGAAGACACCTTGGCTGCTGCCTTGGGGGTGGGTCCTAAGAGGCAAAGGTGGAAGGTTAGTTAGGAGGCTGCCTGCTGTGGTGGTCAAGGCCCAGATCAAGGCGGGCAGTGGAGAAGATTCAGGAACATTCTGGAGGTTATTCAGTATTTATGGCCATCACACTGGGTGGTCTTTATAACTTTCCAAGTTCCTTCATTTAAGTTTCAGAGTAAACCTGAGGCAGATGGCACTGAATCAGCAAGGCCATTTCACAGACCAGAAGACTGAGGCCAAGATTGAGGAGGTGCTGGTGCCCCCCTCACGCAGCTAGTGTGTGCTGGAGCCAGGAATGAAAGCCAGGACTTTGGATTCCTCTGCCTGCAGAGGGACAGGGTATGACATGGAATGCTCCAGAGCTTAGAGGAGCCTCTGAAAAGGGTCACAGTCTCGACCTTTGCCTGCAGCCCTCAGGGAAGTGCTTGATGGATACTCGCTGGCTGACCCTAGCTTTTGGTCTCAGGGAATCTGACACCCGGTTGGTTCCCTCTCTAAGTCACAGTGTGGACAGAGCAGGAAGAATTGGAGGGTGGGTCAACCCTTGGCTTCTTTTGAGTAACAGAGATTTCTCTTATCATGAAGGATTATCATGAGGATGAATGAGAGACTAGACACAAATGTTAAATAACTAGGGTTTCCAGGCAGGTAAGAAAAGAGCTTAAGGGACTTTACTGGTGGTCCAGTGGTTGAGAATCCACCATGCAATGCAAGGGACACAGGTTCGATCCCTGGTTGGGGAACTAAGATCCCACATGCTGCAGGGCAACCAAGACCGCACACTCAGGAGCCTGTGTGCCACAACTAGCGAGCGTGCGTGCTGCAAGGAAAGATTCCACATGACACAGTGAAGATCTTTCAACTAAAACCCCACGCAGCCACATCGATAAATAAATATTTTAAAAAGAAAAAGCAAAGAGCTCCCTGGAAACTGAAACAGCTTGACAGCATCTCCCTGGCAGGGCAGCTAAGATCTCAGTCTCGGGCTCCCTCTGACCCTCCTGCTCTACCTCAGTCGTATGATCTGGGAACCTTAGTCTTCTCATCTGCAAAATGGGGCTGTTAACAGTGGTTGCTGCCTCAAAGAGTCTTTAAGTGGATTTGGTAATGGCAGGCACACAGCCGCGTCCTGTGTGCCGCGTCCAGCTGTGGTGGCTGCTGGTGCTGTGGCCGCTGTGCCCATCGAGCTTGAATCTCAGGCTCTGATCCGGAGCTCAGGAACTGCCGCTGAACTGAAGTCGACTCTAGACAGCTCCTGGATGCAGAAAGGCTGCCTCCCCTTCCCTCTGGGCCTCCAAGGCCTGATGGTGAAATGGCGCTAACACACCTGCAGAAGCCATTAGGGCGCTTGCAAAGAAACAGACTTACTAGGAGAAATAAATAAGGTGGGAAGGAGACCCATAGCTGGTGATGACAAAGAAAAGGAAAACGAGCCCGTTTTCTATGGACCATTAAATGTGATGGAAGGAGCTGGCTTCTGTGGAGGCTCCAGGGAGCTGACACATAGCCGTCACTTCATCAACCCCAGCTGAAGTTGTGGTCAGACTTCCTCAAAGGACACCTCCACCCTCTGCTGTCTCAATTGTACCACCACCAGCCCCACGAGTCTCCTGCCTCCCTCCCGCCTAGCCTCACCTGGGTCCCCCAATGGGCCAAATCAAGAGCCAGACTGCCCCAGTTTGCCCTCCAGCTCTGCCACTTACAGGATGACATTCAACCTTTCTGTGCCACAGTTTCTCCATCTGTAAAATGGAGGTAATTGTAGCACCCACCTATACACGGCTATTATAAAGATTCAATAAGCTCATCCAGGAGAAAGGACTCACAACAGCTGGCCACAAGCTAATCATTGGATTGGTGTTTGTGAAGTTACTAAAAAATTTTAAACTCCCCTAGTTCTCTCATAAAGAAAGCTGAGCACTGAAGAATTGATGCTTTCGAACTATGGTGCTAGAGAAGACTCTGGAGAGTCCCTTGGACAGCAGGGAGATCAGACCAGTCCATCCTAAAGGAAATCAGTCCTGAATATTCATTGGAAGGACTGATGCTGAAGCTCCAATACTTTGGCCACCTAATGCGAAGAGCCAACTCATTGGAAAAGACCCTGATGCTGGGAAAGACTGAGGGCAGGGAGAGAAGGGGTGACAGAGGATGAGATGGTTGGATGGCATCACCGACTCAATGGACATGAGTTTGAGCAAACTCCAGGAGACAGTGAAGGATGGGGAAGCCTGGCATGCTGCAGTCCATGGGGTCGCAAAGAGTCATACACGACTGGGTCACTGAACAACAAAGTTCTTCTCATATGAGTCTCCTGTCCCAATCCCTGGGCACTGGGCTTCTCCCAGAGGTTACCATAAAACATCAACTCTCAGGGCTCCTTTTCAGAAAAGGAAACTTGGGCCCGGATAACCCAAGGGACCATGGTGGCAGAGCCTCACCTGAACCTGAACTCACACCTGCCACCTGCACTCTGGACTGTTCCAGACAACCTGCCCGTCCTGACTTTACATGGCCCTGCCTTTGTCCGGCTCAGCGTCTCTCCTCAGAATGCCCTTTCTCAACCCATCTTTCCAATGCATTATTCTTTTTTTTCCCTTTCCAATGTTTTAAATGGCACTTCTTCTTGGAAGACCTTCCAACCCCCAGGGCAAAATAAATCTTCTTCCTCTACACTGGGACATAATTCAATTTGACAAGACAATGGTTGATCGTGTCTTCCTGGCACCTCCACCGGGGCCTGGGACACAGAGGGTAAATCAGAACCGGTTTCTGTCCTTGGGAGACTCAGGTTAATCATCCGTATCCTTCTCCTTTCCAAGCTACAAGCTCCTCGGCAGTATCAAATCAGGCGCTGGCAGGGACCGGGCACTGAGCTCGGATCTCCATGCTCGGGACCCAGTCTTCTCCTTCCACCACCAGTCTGCCTTCTGAAGTCAGGCTTCCAGCAGCCGCCCAAGAGGTCTCGCACTGGGCCAGCCCCATGAGGCCGTGGGACACAAGGCTGGTTCAGTGAAACTTTCTGGCCCTGGGGAGCCTGCCGACCTTTCAGCTTTGGGTCCCCACCCCTAGAGCATTTGCCAGTTCAGACTGTCCGGGTCCCTGTTGTTGCTCTCCATATTTGGGATGGAGGTGGTCTAATTCTGACACCATGCAGCCCACTCAACTGTCACACAGGACTGGCTTCAAATCCAGCCGGGTGACCTTGGATGACCAGCCACATAAATGCTGTGTTCCTCAGTTTCTTCATCTGTGAAATGGAGATAATAATGCCTACCCCTCACAGAGCCACTGGAAGAATCAGAGGGAATGTACATCAATGTCCTGGCACAGAAGCAGTGGTGCGGAGTCCAGAATCCCCTACTTTTCTCCACGCCAGCCACACCTCCTCATTCTTTCAGGCTCAAGATCCACCTGCTGGAGGAAAGCTTCCCTAACTTTTCCAGGTTACCCTGAGAGCTCTCTCTTCTCTCCATTCCCACCGCATGGACCCCAGTATTGATCATCTTCTTGTTCGCTCATTGGTTGACTAGAGTTAACTTTTCTCTTTCCAGCCAGCCTGTAAGTGGCAAATTCAACCCAACCCTACTCCACAGCATCACACTATATACACCATAAAAGGCTCTTGAAGACTAATTTGCGAAGGTAGGCAGGACTCTGGGAGAAGGTAAAGATTTGGAGGCAGAAAACGAGGCAGGAATCCTAACTCTGTTGTGTGACTTTCCAGGAAGACCTTCAACTCTCTAAGCTTCAGATCTCTCATCTGGAAAATTAAGATGGAAAAATGTCGAGCTGACATGGTTGCTATGGAGGACAGATGAGAGAACATATGTGGAAGCCCTTTTGTTATAAACTAAAAAGTGCTATTTAAGGGATTATTATGTTTGGATTCTCAAATCCAAACCTACTGATGCCTCAGCTGTCCTATACTTAAGATTCAAGAGCCCAGATCATCCCACAGAGCTTCTCAGCCCCAAATAACCCACCAAAACCCACATTCTTAATTGTTCATCCTAAACAAAAAGCCAGCAGTCATTCCCAGTATCCATGGAACCTCATCCCAGTACGAATGTGCACGCATGCTCAGTCGTGTCCGGTTCTTTTCGACCCTGTGGATTGCAGCCCACCAGGCTCCTCTGTCCATGGGCTTCTCCAGGCAAGAATACTGGAGTGGGTTGCCATGCCCTCCTCCAGGAGATCTTTCTGATCCAGGGATTGAACCCACGACTCCTGCATTGCAGGCAGATTCTTTACTGCTGAGCCACTGGGGAAGCCCTCATCCCAGCTCAGGGATCACAAAAGTTCTCTCCCATCCTCAGATCTCAACCCTTCTGGAACAGGTTTCTCCTTCCCAGCTTAGTGAAGCCCACACCTCAAACCTGCTCTAATTGTGATCTGCTGGGCATCATTTCTAGCTTGCAGTCCAATTTCCAAGGGAAGTAAAAATGGGGAAAGACAACCAAGGTGGGTATAGTTGTATTTGCGGAGAGGGGAGAGGAAGACTTCGTAACAGAATGAAAGATTCTGCTGGAATTTTGTGTCCAACAGTTGCTAAACGTACTATAATTATCGCATTTGTGTGAGGATTCAAGGATCTGCATTCTGCTATTTTCATGGAACTTGATGAACTGCAAGCTCTGAGGGAAAATGCTAAGAAGTTGGGGTTCAAAGTCTTGTACCCAGGACCAAAGTCCCATTAAGCAGCCCCAGGGAAATGAAATCCCTGACAAAGCTGCTGGGGGCCCCCAGTCACCCACTCTGGGCTCAGCCCCCTTCTCCAGCCCCTGCTTTTCCCCACTGATGGCATGTAGGCATCACACCCATCAGAGTCCATCAGAGTGAATCCCGATTTTTTTTTTCTCCTGGGAATACTGCTTTGTCTCTGTGAAAGACCCCCAAATCAGGCACCTTATAAACGTCCTAGCCGGTCAGATTTTAAGGGGAAATCAGGGGAAGAAAGGGGCAGGCCGGGAAGGGCTCTGAGGCCCGCGGAGGGTAGTAGAGGGGTCGGAGGCCGCCGTGGTGGGTGGCTCCGGGGTACCAATATTCAGGGGGCGCCCCCCAGGCGCTGGAGCTGTCCCCCGCAGCCCCTGCGCGCGCCTGGTCAGACGACGGAATTCTCGCAGGCCTCCGAGTCCTGGGACCCATCCCACGACCGGAAATGCCCCCCTACCCAGACCGCACCCCCCTTTCCTGCCGCCCTCTCCCTCGGGCCGGGCCGCAGGCCCCGGATCCCCGGGCTCGCGTGGCCGCCGCAGCCCGCAGGGGCGGCCCTTTGGCGGCCGCTGTCCTCCGCCCGCGCTGCGGTCCCTCCAACTCCCGGCGCTGCGGGGCCAAGGCGCACACAAAAGGAAGGGGCGCGCTGCCAGCGACGCCCCCGCCAATCGCCAATCCCCTCGAACCCCATCGCGGGGACCCGCAAAGCCTCCGCGCACCCCAAAGCTCCGGACGCCCAAGAGAGAGCCCCCCACGCAAGAAATTCCGAGACACCTCCCGGGGGCTTGCAGAGGCGGCCAAATCACCCAGCGGCAGGTGCCCCCGGCCGCACAATAACTTTGAAACTTTGGGGCTGGGCTCGGGGGCCGGGAGGGGGAGCCCCAAAAAGAAGGAAAGGGGGATTGCGGAGGGGGAGAAAGCTGTGTCTTTATCTTTGCAACATGCACTCTCCGGGCGTCCCCAGTGCAGCTCCGGCCGGGCCAGGGGTCTCCGCGCCTCCGCCCGGCCCGGCGCGGCCCCCGGGTCCCCCGAGCCCTTCCCGCGCCGGCCGCCCGTCCGCGGTCGGGCCCCCGGCCTCTGCCCCGCGGGGCTCGGGCCGCGAGCTGCACTCACCTCGGCCGGGCTGCGCTCCCCGCGGGCCTGCGCCGAGCCCGATAAATGGTATGCTATGACTAGAGGTATGATTACGTTATTATTATTAGTAATAATAAGAGTAAATGCTATTTAATTACGGGCAGCCGCATCCTGCTCCCGGCGCCGCCGCCCCGGCAGCTCCGTCCATGTGGCTCCGGAGCGCTTTACTTTCATTTCCAGCCCCCCCGGCCGGCCGCTCGCGGCAGCACCCGCTGGAGGCTCGGTCTCCCTGCAGTCCCTCCTCCTCGGGTCCTAGAGCGCGGCTTCCCTCGCCGGGCGCCGGGGGTGGGCGGCGCGGGCCGCGCACCTGGGGGCGGAGGGGGCGGGGAAGTCCCCCTTCCTCGCCGACAGCTCATGCCTGGAATTCACCTTTATTTTCTTTGCAAGTGTCCTGCCCTCTTGGGGCTTTTCTCTTGGCGATTCTGCATTTCTGGGAGGGTGCTGGTCTCCCTGAACGCCTCCGCCCTTCCTCCGCCCCCGAGTTTCAGCTGCTTTCAGTGTAGACTCCCCCCAAAACCCCAGGAGCCTTGTGCCCTTTTCAAGAGTGGGGACCCAAGGTTGTTGTTTGTCTAGGATCTTTCCCTAAAGGATGTGAGGCCGCTTAGAAGACCCAGTGAATGGGGTGGCAAAGAGTGGGACACGACTTCACGACTGAACAAAGAAGACCCAAAAGTTCAGGGGAGATCACCGGAAGAAGAAACCAGCTGTCAGAGGCCCTGGCGCTGCCTCAGAGCTGGCCAGGTCCGTGTTGGATTTGAATCCAGAGCTTCAGATCCAAACACCGTGTCATCCATCCCATCCTACCATTGCTTCCTAGAGTTCTCTTCCCTCTTCATTTTAAACACATGTATGTATATGCACATAAATTTCTTTATGGAGGGGGGACTTGCTTGGCGGTCCAGTGGTTAAGATTCTGCACTTCCAATGCAGGGAGTGCAGGTTTGATCCTTGGTTAAGGAACTAAGGGGCTTCCTCTGTGACTCTGAGGTAAAGAATCCACTTGCAGTGAAGGAGATGCAGGAGATGAGGGTTCAATCCCTGGGGCAGGAAGATCTCCTGGAGGAGGAAATGGCACCCCATTCCAGTATTCTTGGAGTGGAAAATCCTGGAAAATCCCATAGACAGAGGAGCCTAGCGGGCTACAGTCTTCCGGGTCACAAAGAGTCGAACATGATTGAGCACTTGTCCCAACAGATCAGTGGTAAAGAATCCACCTGCAATGCAGGAGACACAGGAGATGTGGGTTCTATCTCTAAGTTGGGAAGATCCCCTAGAGTAGGAAATGGCAACCCACTCCAGTATTCCTGTGGGGAAAATCCCATGCACAGACGAGCCTGGTGGGCTACAGTCCATGGGGTCTCAGAGAGACAGATACCACTGAGATCCACGCACACAGGGAACTAAGATCTCACACGCTGTGCAGTGTGGTCAAAAAAAGAAAATTATTTAGTGAGGATCAATTGTGAGATTTGTAAAGATTTTATCTTTATAAATGTATCATTTCCACATTTGTGCCATACAGTCTTAGGAACTGGAGGTACATCGCTGAGATGAATTTTAAACATGTGGCAAATGTTGGGAGGCACAAGAAACTTAAACAGTTTACCTAATTCTCACCATACTCCTGGAAGATTGGGTTTAGCACGCTCATTTTACAAATGGAAAACTGAGTCAGTTCAGTCGCTCAGTCGTGTCTGACTCTTTGTGACCCCATGAATCACAGCATGCCAGGCCTCCCTGTCCATCACCAACTCCTGAAGTTTACCCAAATTCATGTCCATTGAGTCGGTGGTGCCATCCCACCATCTCATCCTCTGTCGTCCCCTTCTCCTGCCCTCAATCTTTCCCAGCACCAGGGTCTTTTCCAATGAGTCAGCTCTTCGCATCAGGTGGCCAAAGTATTGGAGTTTCAGCTTCAACATCAGTCCTTCCAATGAACACCCAGGACTGATCTCCTTTAGGATGGACTGGTTGGATCTCCTTGCAGTTCAAGGGACTCTCAAGAGTCTTCTCCAGCACCACAGTTCAAAAGCATCAATTCTTCAGCACTCAGCTTTTTTTATAGTCCAACTCTCACATCCATACATGACCACTGGAAAAACCATAACCTTGACTAGACGGACCTTTGTTGGCCAAGTAATGTCTCTGCTTTTTAATATGCTGTCTAGGTTGGTCATAACTTTCCTTCCAAGGAGTAAGCATCTTTTAATTTCATGGTTGCAGTCACCATCTTCAGTGATTTTGGAGCCCCAAAAAATAAAGTCTGCCACTGTTTTCCCATCTATTTTCCATGAAGTGATGGGACCAGATGCCATGATCTTAGTTTTCTGAATGTTGAGCTTTAAGCCAACTTTTTCACTCTCCTCTTTCACTTTCATTAAGAGGCTCCTTAGTTCTTCTTCACTTTCTGCCATAAGGGTGGTTTCACCTGCATATCTGAGGTTATTGATATTTCTCCTAGCAATCTTGATTCCAGCTTGAGCTTCCTCCAGCCCAGCGTTTCTCATGATGTACTCTGCATATAAGTTAAATAAGCAGGGTGACAATATACAGCCTTGACGTACCCCTTTTCCTATTTGGAACCAATCTATTGTTCCATGGCCAATTCTAACTGTTACTTCCTGACCTGCATACAAATTTCTCAAGAGGCAGGTCAGGTGGTCTGGTATTCCCATCTCTTTCAGAATTTTCCATAGTTTATTGTGATCCACACAGTCAAAGGCTTTGGAATGGTCAATAAAGCAGAAATAGATGTTTTTCTGGAACTCTCTTGCTTTTTCAATGATCCAGCAGATGTTGACAATTTGATCTCTGGTTCCTCTGCCTTTTCTAAAACCAGCTTGAACATCTGGAAGTTCATGGTTTGTGTATTGCTGAAGCCTGGCTTGGAGAATTTTGAACATTCATTACTTTACTAGCCTGTGAGATGAGTGCAATTGTGCAATAGTTTGAACATTCTTTGGCATTGCCTTTCTTTGGGGTTGGAATGAAAACTGACCTTTTCCAGTCCTGTGGCCACTGCTGAGTTTTCCAAATTTGCTGGCATATTGAGTGCAGCACTTTCACAGCATCATCTTTTAGGATTTGAAATAGCTCAACTGGAATTCCATCACCTCCACTGGCTTTGTTCTTAGTGATGCTTCCTAAGGCCCACTTGACTTCACATTCCAGGATGTCTGGCTCTAGGTGAGTGACCACACCATCGTGATTATCTGGGTCATGAAGATCTTTTTTGTACAGTTCTTCTGTGTATTCTTGCTACCTCTTCTTAATATCTTCTGCTTCTGTTAGGTCCCTACCATTTTTGTCCTTTATTGAGCCCAGCTTTGCATGAAATGTTCTCTTGGTATCTCTAATTTTCTTGAAGAGATCTCTAGTCTTTCCCATTCTATTGTTTTCCTCTATTTGTTTGCATTGATCGCTGAGGAAGGCTTTCTTATCTCTCCTTGCTATTCTTTGGAACTCTGCATTCAAATGGGTATATCTCTCCTTTTCTCCTTTGCTTTCCTTCCCCTTCTTTTCACAGCTATTTGTAAGGCCTCCTCAGACAGCCATTTTGCTTTTTTGCATTTCTTTTTCTTGGGGATGGTCTTGACCCCTGTGTCCTGTATAATGGCACGAACCTCCGTCCATTGTTCATCAGGCACTCTGTCTATCAGATCTAGTCCCTTAAGGATTAAGTGACTTGTCCAAGGCGGCAAGTCTGACTGCAGTCTGTATGCTTTAGATGGCCTCCTGTGCTTTTCACTATCTACCTCAAGGGAGCCTTGAAAAGGGGTGGGGGAAGTACACCTGCACCATCAGAATTTCTCAAGCTCTTCCTTCTGTGGGTGCCATTGCTCCCCTCACTCCTCTAAGATTAACAACAACAGAAAGGCAGTCTCTGGCATGAGAGGGATGTCCGGAAAGGAAAAGCCAAGTCCACGCAGGCTCACTGTGGTGGGTAGAGGAGGGTTGTGGCTTGTTTAAAATGAAGACTTCCAGGGAATTCCCTGGTGGTCCAGTGGTTAGGACTCCACACTTTCACTGCAGGAGGCTCGAGTTTATTCCCACAAGCTGCATGGCCAAAAATAAAAAATTAAATGAAATAAAATGGAGACCTCTAATCACCCCCACCTCACCGCTACCTCAGAGATTCTTTTTTTTTTTTTTTTTGCGGGGTGGAGGGCTGTGCCCGGGGACTGTGCTGGAGCTGTGGGGAAAGGGGTTTACTTACAGTCCCAGGAGTGAGGCCTGCCAATGAATGTTTTTGAGTGGGTAAATGAACACTGTATAAATGGTTGCAATTAAGGCTGCCCTGTAGGAACTTCTCTGGTGATCTAGTGGTTAGGAATCTACCTTCCATTGCAGGGGATGCGGGTTTAATCCTTGGTTGGAGAAGTAAGATCCCACATGCCACAGGGCAACTAAGCCTCTGTGCCACAACTAGAGAAGCCAGTCGTGGTGGTGGTTTAGTTGCTAAGTTGTGTCCGACTCTTGTAACCCCATGGACAGAGGAGCCTGGCAGGCTACAGTCCATGGGATTCTCCAGGCAAGAATACTGGAGTGGGTTGCCATTTCCTTCTCCAGGGGATCTTCCTGACCCAGGAATCAAACCCGGGTCTCCTGCATTGAAGGCAGATTCTTTACCAACAAGCCACAGGGGAAGCTCCCAGAGAAGCTAGTGGGCAACTGCAAAGATCCAGCACAGAGTGGAAAAAAAAGAAAAAGACTGCCATGCACTGAGAGTCTTCCCAGAAAGGGATCTTAACTTGGGGTTTAGGGAAAGACCTTGAAGGTACAGTGCACAATTTTAGGCTTAGTTTGAGGGTAATGAGTACATTCCCCATAGGGTTACTATGAAGATTGAGTTCCTGCATGCAAAGTACTATGTGATTAAATAAATAACACATTCTTCTGGGAAACAGTCCATAGAATTCCAGTTCTCAGAAGTGAGGATGAACCCATGAACCTAGAAGCTGAGATAGGTTATAACATAGTGAATGAAATTCAGGTGATAAACCATGCTCACAGTTGTCCCCAGTATGCTTGAAAATGATCAAGCATACGGAAAACTGACAGAACAAGATCACCCTATATTATGCTATTTGTGCTCAGTCGCTCCAGTTGTTTCCGACTCGGCGACCCCCTAGGATGTAGCCTTCCAGGCTCCTCTGTCCGTGGGATTCTCCCAGCAAGAATACTGGAGTGGGTTTCCCTGCTCTCTTCCAGGGAGTCTTCCCAATTCAGGGATACAGCCCATGTCTCCTGCACTGAAGGCAGACTCTTTACTGCTGAGCCGCCAGGGAAGCCCATATTATGCTATGACTGTTAAACTTTTTCTGTATTTGCTTTATCATATATTCATCCCTCCATCCACTCATCAGTCTATGTAATATTTTTGTTAAAAACAAAATAGGTAATTTTTTTTTTCAAAATAGGTAATTTTTAACTTTCTCCTCTGTGCTCTTTTACATTTATACTAATTTTTTAGATTGCTGTCAGTTTTCATTTTAAAAATGAAATAATTTCCATTTTGAAACAAAAGAACTATTAAAAGGGGATATAATCTACTAAAAGGATTTGATACCAGGAAACCCTTTATACACATTAGACCCAAATTTAAGCTCCTCCCCAGACAGTGTTTTCCATCTTACTCAACACTGGATTCTGGAATAATGCCTTGCACGTAGTAGATAACTATTTGTGGAGTGAATGAGTTCTTTTGAGTATCGTTTTTTATTAAGGTTAAAAAGAAATCATTAAGGGAGCCCTGGGCTTGAACCCTGGGGGGAACCTGGTTTGAGTTATCTTTAACAAATAATGTAGCAATCCCCTCCCACTGGGGGAGGGAGGCAGGCTCTCCAGCAATGTGGGTAAACCAGCCCCCCTCGCCTCTCTCCAGGAGGAACCCAAGGCCAGCACCCAGTTGGTTCTTGGGACTTTCTCGCCGCATTCCTCACGTGTCTGACATAGTTCAGGCATTTGTTTTTGATCTGACTAAATGGCAAGTCTGCAGCCTTGGTAGCTCTTCAAGAAACCAGAATAAATATTGTTATTTATTCCACTCAAAATTGGCAATTAAGTTTGTTTTCAGGCACCAGAATGGAATTTAAAACATTCAGTTCAAGTAAACCAAACTAATCAGAGGCAGTCTGCTTTTCTCTTCAAAACATTAAAAAAAAAAAGGAAAGAAAGAAAGAAAGCAGACAGTAAAAACTGCTGCACAATAGAGAAAGGGGTCTGGAACATCCACTCTCCTCTTATTCCCACCTCACACTCAAAAGGTGACTTGTTTTGCATGTGTAATGAAAAGACCCCCCCCCCCAAAAAAAAGAACCCCAGATATCTGTCTTCCACTATTTCTTGTCTAAATTACTGTGTAATTCAGGCAGGTTATTTGACCTCTGGGCTTTAGTTCTCCGTTTGCTGAAAAGAGAATGGGGGGCTTCCCTGGTTGTCCGGTTGCTAAGACGCTGTGCTCCCAATTCAGGGGGCCCAGGTTCAATCCCTGGTCAACGAACTGAGAGTTTGCATGTGGAAACTAAAAGTTCGCATTGCCACAACTAAAGTTCTTGCATGCTGCAATTAAGACCCGGTGCAAAAAAAAAAAGACCCGGTGCAGCCAAATAAATATTAAAAAAGAAGAAAAGAGGTGAGCAGATGGCCTAAGATGGTTCCATCTGCCCATTCCATTTCTTTTCTCAGGGTCAGGCAAACAGACTAGTCTCTCTGAAAGAGAGAGTTGGAGAAAGTGAGGGGGAGAGAGAAAGAAGATGACAAATGAGTTGTTGGAAACACTGATGTTTCAGGACTCTGTGTTGCAGGAAGTGGGACCCCTTCCAGGGCCCGAGAATGGGCTCTTGTTTAACACTCGAAAATGAATTGTCCAAGGAGACACATGTCCTGACAAAGCAAGAGATTTTATTGGGAAGGGGCACCCAGGCAGAGCGCAGTAGGTAAGGGAACCCAGGAGAACTGCTCTGCCACATGGCTTGAAGTCTCGGGTTTTATGGTGATGGGATTAGTTTTCGGGTTGTCTTTAGCCAATGATTCTGACTCAGTGTCCTTCCTGATGGCACACTCATTGCATCGCTCAGCCAAGATGGATGCCAGCGAGAAGGATTCTGGGAGGTGTCTCCTTTTGACCTTTCCAGAACTCTTTCCATTGGCGGTGGCCTATTAGTTCCGTGTTCTTTACCAGGAGCTCCTGTCTTAAAACAACTCATGCAAATGGTTACTCAGGTGCCTGGCCAGGGTGGGCGATTTCAGTCAGTGTGCTTCCCGTAACATTTGGACTCAGTGTGCAAACCCCCTTCTCCCTTTTAAATCATAGTCTCCCCCTTTTAAAGGGGTTTGAGATAGAATCTAGATTCAGGAGTAACAAACAGAATCTGTGTTGCTAAGGGCCTGGATTTGATTTTTAGCTTTGAATGTGAACACCTTCAGGCAGAACACCTACCCATTGGTTCTCCACAGGCCCATGGGACCCTGTTACTTCCCTGGGCTTTGAAGGCCATTGAGTTTCTGCTAAGAAACTTGCAGTTATAAAAACCCTGTGATCCATCACCCAAATAACGAGGAAGGGAAGATTACCTCAGATGTTCTGCCACCCACTTCCTTCTTCCCTTCAGGAGGTCCCCATCAGAAGAAAGTCTCAGAAAAATAAAACTAGAAGAGGGAGGCTTAGGGTCACCCTAAGGAAAATTCAGACTGATTTGATCAGTCTTAGCCAGAATCAGCTCAGGAATAACATCAGGCCTAGTTGGAAGCTTCTCAGCCTTTTCAGATGATGATTCATTTTAAGGAAACATCCCATGACCCTGACTGAAATCCAGTTCAAATGAGGAAACCTGTGGGCTGGAAGAAGCACAAGCTGGAATCAAGATTGCCGGGAGAAATATCAATAACCTCAGATATGCAGATGACACCACCCTTAAGGCAGAAAGTGAAGAAGAACTAAAGAGCCTCTTCATGAAAGTGAAAGCTGCTGCTGCTAAGTTGCTTCAGTCGTGTCCAACTCTGTGCGACCTCATAGACGGCAGCCCACCAGGCTCCGCCGCCCCTGGGATTCTCCAGGCAAGAACACTGGAGTGGGTTGCCATTTCCTTCTCCAATGCATGAAAGTGAAAAGTGAAAGTGAATTTGCTCAGTCGTGTCTGACTCTTCGTGACCCCATAGACGGCGACCTACCAGGCTCCTCCGTCCATGGGATTTTCCAGGCAAGAGTACTGGAGTGCATTGCCATTGCCTTCTCAGGAAAATGAAAGAGGAGAGTGAAAAAGTTGGCTTAAATAACATTCAGAAGACTAAGATCATGGCATCCGGTCCCATCACTTCATGGCAAATAGAAGGGCAAACAGTGGAAACAGTGGCTGACTTTATTTTTTGGGGCTCCAAAATCACTGCAGATGGTGATTGTAGCCATGAAATTAAAAGATGCTTGCAAAAAAAAAAAAAATAAAAGACGCTTGCTCCTTGGAAGGAAAGTTATGACCAACCTAGACAGCATATTAAAAAGCAGAGACATTACTTTGTCAACAAAAGTCCGTCTAGTCAAGGATATGGTTTTTCCAGTGGTCATGTATGGATGTGAGAGTTGGACTATAAAGAAAGCTGAGTGCAGAAGAATTGATGCTTTTGAACTGTGGTGTTGGGGAAGACTCTTGAGAGTCCCTTGGACTGCAAGGAGATCCAACCAGTCCATCCTAAAGGAGATCAGTCCTGGGTGTTCATTGGAAGGACTGATGTTGAAGCTGAAACTCCAATACTTTGGCCACCTGATGCGAAGAGCTGACTCATTGGAAAAGACCCTGATGCTTGGAAAAATTGAGGGCAGGAGGAGAAGGGGATGACAGAGGATGAGATGGTTGGATGGCATCACCGATTTAATGGACATGAATTTGGGTAAACTTCAGGAGTTGGTGACGGATAGGGAGGCCTGGCGTGCTGCAGTTCATGGGGTCGCAAAGAGTCGGACACGACTCAGCAACTGAATTAAACTGAGGTACCTGTGACAGGCCAGGAGCCCAGAGAATGCTGCCCAGCTAGAAACAGTACCTTTCCAGAGGCTCTTCAGGTGAAGGAGGAAGCTGCCAAGTAGAATGTTAACTCTGAAAAAGCTCTCAGACCCACTGCTGTGAGGGGTCTGATGCTTGCTGGGGGGCCCACAGGAAGCTGACTCATTCAGGTTGGAGTCACCAGGGCAAGGAAAGCCTCTGGGAGGAGGTGGCATTTAATATGGGCTTTGCAGGCAGAAGAGGAAAGGGAGCATGGAGAGGATCCACAACTCAGTAGTAGTGCGGACTAGAGTCTGGAGCTTCTGTTTTCTCATCTCTGCTGGGAAGGGTAGCAGTGATGCCCTTTTCCTTTGTGGTTTTAAAGATTAATTTAGTTGTATGTGGAAGAATCTGGCACATACTACATTTAACTCTGAATTGCACGTAAAGCAAAAGCATAAGTGGGCGTGTGGGCTGAGTTGTGAGAGGTAACTTTGGAAAAGAAGTCTGCTTGTATTGACAGTGCTGATCTCCGGGAACTAGAGTTTCTTGGGTAATGTTTACTTTTCTGTTACTATCCTGTTAGATGTTGGTTGAAGTGTTTATAATGAACACCTTATTTATATAATGGTTAAAAAGTTCTTTGTGAAAAGAAAAAAAGCTACTTGTGTTCTGTTACTTAAAAAATTCAAACCTAGAGAAAAGTAGCAAAAATGTTCAAAGAAATCCCACAGACCCTTCACCCAGATTCACTTGTTAACATTTTGCTATACTTGCACCCCCTCTCGCTACATATGAATGCATACATTTTTTGAGCCATTCCAGAGTAGGTTGCAAACATGCCTGTAATTATTTCAGCATATATTACCCAAGAACAAGGGCAGTGTCTTACATAATCAGGTACAATTTAAAAGAAACAACAGGTTTAACATGGAAACAATGCTATTATCTTCTTTTTTTAACAATGTTATTATCTAACATACAAATTTTTCTGTCTCAATATTGCCCTTTATAGTAATTCTCTGTACCCCAAGATCCAATCCAGGACCACGTGTTGCATTTAATTATCGTGTCTTTTTAGTCACGTTTAATCTGCAACAGTTCCTCAGCTTTTCTGTCTTTCACGACACAGACATTTTTGGAAGTGTACAGACACGTTATTCCGTAACGTGTTCCTTAGTTGGGTACGTCCGATGGTTCCTCACGATCAGATTAATTTTATGCGTTGCGGGGACTGGATGGTGATGCTGTCCTTCTCAGCACAGCACTGCGGGAGGTGTGCGATGAATGTCAGAGTCCTGTTATCGACGTTAACGTGAACGTTAATGTGGTTAAGGGTGGTGTGGCAGAGTTTCTTTGCTACAGAGTTACTATTCGCCCCCTCCTTTTAATTATCAAGGAATTTGTGGCTATTTTGGGGAAAGTCCTCGAATGTCCTTTCAATTTCATGGGACAAAAAAAAAGCGAGGTTTTCCCTTTAGGAAATAGACACCTCTTAGCTTGCGGAACAGGTCCAGCTTCGAGTCTCCGTCAGCACCAGCCTTTGTCAATAAAGTTACGTGAACGTGAACCTTTCCGGAAGGGCGGAGCCGGCCCGGCCGCAAGGCATTTAGGGAATTGTAGTCGTCCTGGAAGTTCGCGGCTCAACACCGCCCAGCGGTCTCGGGGAGAAAGAGCCAGAAGCCGCAAAAGGGAGGGCACAGAGGGACCTAGCGGAGGTGCCCTGGGACGCCGCGCGAGTATTATGGGAATGGTAGTTCGCGGGCGCAACTCTGCGGCGTCCAGTCGCGCCCCGCGCAGGATAAGCGGACCACTATACCCGACAGGCCGCGCGCGCGCGGGGGCAGGGGAAGCCGGACCGGGCCTCCGACAAATCAAATCGAAGGAAAGAAACTGCCGGCTTTCAAAATCCACCTCCCTCCGCCATCATCTGCCGCCGTGCGGGGAGCAGGTGGTGTCTGAGGTGCGAGCAGCGAGAAGCGCTTGGGCAAAGCTGACGGACATCTCCCGGTGGGGCTGAGCATCTGGAGCGTCGGACCGGAGGCGGCGACCCCGACCTGACCTGACCTGACCTGACCCGGACCCTAAATCCGTCCCCTCCCGCCGGACGCACGCGCGCACTCCAGTCGCCCCACGCGGCGGCGCAGCCTGTGTACGGTAGGGTCGGGGATCCCTTTTCTTTTCTTGTCACCTGCCTGGGGATGCAGGCGGGGGTGGCGCGGCCCTGGAACCGGACAAGGAAGGTGTGGCGCTTTCTGCGTGCCCCCTTCCGCCTTCATCCCCTGTGCCCTCGACCGCCGAGCGGGTGGGAGTTTGGGAAGCCAGGAGGGGCGCTGTCCCTTTTCCCAAGCGGCGAGACTGAGGCTTAAGAGAGGGCGTCAGGCCCACCCGGCTCGCCCAGCCGGCAGCGGCGTCCCCTGTTCGCGTCGGTGTCAATCCGGGGGCGGTGCACGTTCGCCTGGGATCCCGGATGGGGCTCCGGTGCGGCCCCGCCTGTCATTCTCGGCTCGAACTCGCGCGTCGCTCTCCCGCCGCCGCCTCCCAAGAGGCCCACACCCGCCGAGGACCTGGGCTGGTGCCGCCGCAGCCCCGGGGACCCGCGTGAGTCACTGCCGACGCTGGGCAGGAGCGGTGGATGTGCATGGAGGCAAATGTGCCAGACTCCTGCTCGGAAGGGGGAGGAGATGTTTGTGTTTGCTTCGCCGCGTGCCCTTTGCAGACCTTGGACTAATCAGTTCACCTCTCTGTGGTCCAGTTACCTAGACTTTATAGTGAACGGTGTGTGTGTTGCCTAGTCTTTATAGTGGATAGGATGGGAGGGGGGGTGGTGGTGGTGTTGTGTGTGTACGTACTGGACTTCTCTTCCAGCTGAGAAGTTCTGTGTTCCTATTTCATCTGGACGCCTCACCACCGTTTTTCTAGCCTTAAATTGTCCCAAACCAGAATTACAAGGAGTGGGATGGTTGTGGTATCAGGCTATTTTATGTTGAATTTCATCCCTTCATTCATTCTTGAAGCAGCTTTGAGATTCCCTGCCTCACGCAGCAGATAGAGTGATCCTGTCAGAACATGCGTCACATCACAGTCCCTCTTCTGCTAGAAACCCTCCAGTGGCTCCCTTTGTCATTCAGAGTAAAAGCTTCAGTTCTTAAAATGGCCTTTGTGACTGGGGCCTCTTGTTAATTCTCTTTCTTTATCTCTTACCTCTTTTCTCCTTCCCTCTCTGTGTTCCAGCCCCACTGGCCTCCTTGTACTTCCTCTGACCCCCCCCTTCCCCCACAAGACCCTTTGCAAGAATGTTCTTCCCCCAGATATCTGCGTGGGTCAGTCCGCAGTATCCTTCAAGTCTTTGTTTCTTTCTTGATAATACCTTCTCTAAGACTCTTTAAGAGTCCCCTTGGATTGCAAGGAGATCAAACCAGTCAATCCTAAAGGAAATCAGTCCTGAATATTCATTGGAAGGGTTGAAGCTGAAGCCCCGGTACTTTGGCCACCTGATGTGAAGAACTGACTCCTTGGAAAAGACCCTGATGCTGGGAAATATTGAAGGCAGGAGAAGGGGACGACAGAGGACAAGATGGCTGGATGGCATCACCGACTCAACGGACACGAGTTTGAGCAGGCTGCAGGAGATGGTGAAGGACGGGGAGGCCTGGCGTGCTGCAGCCACGGGGGCTGCAGGAGATGGTGAAGGACGGGGAGGCCTGTGTGCTGCCGTCCACGGGGTCGCAAAGAGTCGGACACGACTGAGCCACTGAACAACCACTACCACTCTGTTTTAGATTAAATCCATCCCCCGCCGAGAAACAAGGAAAACAGCAAAGCTTCTTACCCCTTTTCCTGTTTATTTTTCTTCTTCCTACTGTCTGAGACACTAAATAACCTTGTTCTTCCTGATCACCCATTCCTCTTTGGGGAAATGTACTGGTCCTTTCTGCCAGTCTGCTGAACTACAGGCTAGAAGCTCCTTTTTTTCAGCAGCTCTGTCATCAGTCTATTGTGATGGTGATGGTTGTGATGTAGAGACCTCTGGTCTCCTAGGAACCCCGAGGTCTGGCTGCCATGGGCTGCCCAGTCTCCTGGCCAAGGTTGAAACCAGCTGTGCAGTGGGCTGACCCCTGTGCCCTACCCCCAGAGTCATGCCAGCGAGGGCAGTGGGGCATTCTTTGGGATGGATAACCTGGATCCCATAGCCATCCGTGTCCTGTTTGAGGAATGGGACCCTCAAACAGAGAGCGCCCAACGTGATCAGGCAGGTGTGTGTTCTGGGGAGACTCTTCATAGCTGTCAGACGAGAACTCGACTGCCGTTCCCTGGGGACCCAGTGGTCAACTCACATGGCTTTGCTTGGTACCCCAGCTGGGGCAGTTGGGCAGAGGAGGGCTTGTAGTGAGACGATAACTCTGTAGAGGTTGAAACCTTTGCCTTTTTAGAACTCTTCCTTCCTCAATGTTGTTTTTATTTCTCCCAGTGGTTTAGCGCTTGGGATTTCCTTGTCCTGGGAGGTGGGCTCAGGCAGCTGAAATGGTCCTACCCGGCTCTCCCCAACCTGGAGATGCCCAGAGATCCTCTCTCTTAATGCACTTTGACCTCCTCAGTCTGCAGATTTCCAGGGGAGCCCACCAACGCAGCCACCATGGCCTCTGAAGATATTGCCAAACTAGCAGAGACGCTCGCCAAGACCCAGGTGGCCGGGGGACAGCTGAGTTTCAAGGGCAAGAGCCTCAAACTCAACACTGCAGACGATGGTGAGTCCTCGTGTGGACTGGCCCCAGAGGGACAGGGAGCAAGCGAGAGAGCACCTCCTCGTCCCACTTGTTAGGCCCGGTTAGCTTCATGATCACACTTGTCCTAACCCAGTGAGGCTTGACGATGTTTTGTCCATGAGCACATGGTGGACATCCCTGCCAATGGCAGCTCAGGCCGGCAGGTGGGAAGGACCTCTTGGGGGGAATAGTCGGCAGTGAGGGACCACAGTGAGCAGCAGTCCCAGGATCCAGCCCTGCTTTCTTACTTCAGATCCACCCCCACATTCACCCCATGAGCCAGAGCTGGTCTGGGAATAGTTGTTGCCTTCCTGGGAGTGGGAATGTTCTGAGCACTGCACCCCCGAGAGCAGTGAGGCTGCATGAAAACGACAGTCCAGGGGTTTCCCTGGCGGTCCAGTGGTTAAGACTCTGCACTTCCACTGCAGGGGCCATAGGTTCAGTCCCTGGTCAGGGAACTAAGATCCCACATGCTGTGCAGCGCAGGCCAAAAAAAAAAGAGAGAGACTCTGGGCCCTCTTGGGAGTCTGGTACACGCAGTGAATGCCCCTGAGGGGAGGGATGGATGCACCTGTCTGAACAGGCATCAGGACTGGACAGAACTAGAAGCAGAATGCAGACCCTGTCTTTGCTTCTGTGGCCAGAGAGTGGCTGGCACGGATCCACCCCGAATCCCGGGCACCTGGAAGTGAAGGCGCCTGCATCGGGGCCTCTTGAGGTTCCAGCCCAACCAGAGAAACTGGTCTGGACTTGCCTGGTTGTCCTGGTGTACAGGCAGGCTGGCTCCCATCCTCCAGGTCAGATACTGCCTGAGTCCTTGCACATTCCTAACGTCCCTGGAGGGCCTTAACCTTTGAGTTCCTCCCTGTGCATTATTACTTTTGATCCTTGCATCATCCCTGGGAAAGGGAGGTAAACATGTTGCCATTTTATAAATGAGGAGTAAAGGACTCGGGAGCCTCAGTAACTTACTGGTCTTCAGTAACTTACTCAAGGTGGTGTAGCCCAGAATAGCAGAGCCAGGATTCCATCGGAGGTCCAGCTGCGTCCCTGGTCTGGTGCGTCTCAGTGTACATTCAGCCCAGCTCAGTAAGTGTGAATTTGCTATTAAATGCTGGTCGTTAACACTGTGTCAGTTAGTCTTCAGTGCTGTACAAAGAGTGTCTCAGTTTATCCCCCCCAAAAGGTCTGGAGGTAGGTTTCACCCCATTGTGCAGATTGGGAAGTTGAGGCCTAGGGAGGTGATAGGACTTTCCTAAGGCCCAGCCCTAAGCAGTGGAGCTGGGAAGAAAATTCAGGATTGTCTGCTCCTAAAATCCACACACAACCACTTCATTGGCTCAGGCTGGATGTGCTGCCTCCCGTCTTGGCGGTCACCAGGGGTGGGCAGCTTGGAGCCCAAACCTCTGAGGAGCTCCTGACCTGGAGTAGGAATGAGGTCCTCAGACAGCCAACAGGAGAGATGAAACACGCTCTCAGAGACATGGAAGAGCTCTGGGAAGTAAGGTTGGGGAAGGGATCACTTGTTTTCCACTTAGGGAGAGGCTTAGGAGGGCTCCGAAAATCCCCGAGGATGAGCAGATACTTGAAGGAGAGTGGGCACTGCAGGCAGGAGAACCACCTGAGTTGGCCCAGGAGCTGGGACACACAGGGTGGGCTTGAGAGAAAAGAAGTCAGAATCCTGGAAGGAGCCTTGAGCTGAGGCCCTTGAGTGCTGTATCGAGGGGCCTGGTGGTCTGATTGTGAGCCCAGAAAGGGCCTGTCTTGGCTGGGGGTGAGCAGGTGAGGTCCAGGGAAGGCCATGAAGCTGTTGATTAGAACTCGGCCCCAAAAAGTGGAAAACAAAACAGAGAACTAGGTCCTTTTCTCTGCTCACTGAGTCATGTAAGGACCAAAGTAAGGCCTTGCTGCCTTATGTAGCAGAGCCCCTGGGACTTGTTCCTTTGTGAGGCAGTTGAGGCCGAAAAGGGAAGCCCCTTCTGCCCAGCCTGGTGACGGTTGGTGGTTAGTCAGGGACAGTTGGGGCCCATCCCTGGCCTGTGTTTTTCTGCGTAAAGTAGCTCTGTTTGGGTTGCCGGTCAAGCGAGAGAGGCAGCCCGGCCGTGGACCCACCCTCTCCCGTCCCTGCTCTTTGCACTGGGGTGCTCTTCCTCGCACGCTCACTCTGTGACTCCCCGGCTAAGCTCGCTGCAAGCTCAGTACTTCCGGTCTCTGTACCTGTGTCACTTACACGGCTTCCCCCGGGGCCCTGGCATCTCTGTTGCCTCGCTTCTAAGTGCGGTGTAAACATTCCCGTGAGCAGCCACCTTCCCTCCTGGTGAGCTGGCCTTTCCCTGGATCTTAGGGTGACGCCCTGTTGGAGAGGGCTGAGAGGCCCCTCCAGCCCTGGCCCTGAGTGCCAGCTGCAGAAGCGGGCTGGACACCCAGCGCTCTGGAGTTGCAGCTCCAAAGGGGGAGAGGGGTTCGGGGGTTTCTCGGCCGGGGCCCTCCTGTGTGAAGTCCGCGGTTGTGCACAGAAGCAAGGCTTTGGGGAGCAGCACATACGTTCATTTTGGGAAAACCAGTCTGAAGCTCAGCATTGCCGTTTTCCCTGAACTCCTGGGCAGAGTGGCTTCGTTCTTCGAAGCCTCAGTGTACCTTCCTAGGAAATGGGAGGCTCGTATCTGTCCAGCCTTTCTCGTCATAAAGTGAATGCTGGTCACTACTGTCTAGTTGTGTGACCTTCGCAGGCACTTCCTTACCTCAGGTCACTCAGCTGGAGACCAGACCTGTCAGTGATGACCTTAGGAGATGTGGTGGCAGTGAGCAGTGGCAAAGTGAGAAGAGGAAAGGCCCTTTCTTCACAAACTCGTGAGCCAGCGAGGAAGCCGGCATTAGTAAAGTCTGTTTATCGAGTAACCATTCAGGGACCTCCCTGGCGGTCTAGGGGTTAAGTTCATCCCAGCTAAGATCCAGCATACCGCACACCAGGGCCGAAAGAAAAACTGACCTGGTTGGAGGTAGCAAGGGTTTCTGAGGAGATGCTGCTGTGGGGGGGCGGGGGGGGGTGGGGAAGAGGAAGAAGACAGGTGCATGGGGAGACCCCCCAGCTCTCCCCCAGCTCTGACAGCTTCTCAGGGAGCCCCTTAGAGGCTGCAGGTCACGAACTTTCTCTTTTAAAAATGTTTATTTGTTTGTTTGGCTGCACTGGGTCTTCCTGCGGCCTGTGGGATCTAGTTCCCCGACCAGGGTTTGAACCCAGGCCCCCTGCATTGGGAGTTTCTTAATCACTGGACCACCAGGGAAGTCCTGGCATATCACAGACTTTCTGACAACCCTTCTGTGGTTGTCGTAGCCTAGAAGGTCGTGTTTCCCTCTTCTCTGTCACACTCCTCTCCGTCTCTTCCCCACCATGTTACCCCGATCCATGCTGTGCCAGCCAGACTAGATTTGTCTTTCATGTAACCTGTGTGATTTTTTCAGATTGTAAAATTAATACATGCTCATTGTAGCATACAGAAGCATTGAAAGAAGGGGGAAAAAAAAAAAAACATTATCTTCATTATAACACAGCCCAGGGATGTAACTACTGTTAATGTTGATGCATTTTTTTTTCAAGTTTTGTGTTTTTTTCCCAAAACATATGGTTGAGTTCCTCTTTTTTTTTTAAGTAATTGGGATCATAATTACAGATACTTAAAAAGCTGCTTTCTAACCAGACACATTGAGAGTACATTGTACAGATGCTGGGAAAACACAGATTTAGCCAGAATCCCACCACCTGGTGATAACTGCTTTAACGTCTGGTTTTTAAAACTTTGTGTGTGTGTGTGTAGGAGAATTCATACAACGTTTTAAAAGTGGTCAGACCACACAGCGTTGGATAACCTCATTTTTCACTTATTACTGTAAGATGATTATTTTCCAAGTCAGGTAAACACTTCTGTGGCCATTCATAGTGACATCAGTGTAACAGTTTATATCATGCGCCCCAGTGAATTAACCTGCCCTCTGTTGATTGGCATTTAGAGTGTATGGGATTTTTCATCACAATGAAACAGCACGCTAATGCGCGCACCAGCCTGAGGCACTTCACCCTAGATGCGTGTGTGCTGCCTCCCTGTCCTGCCGGTGTTCTCCCCGCACCACCCACAAGGTGCCCCGAGCACCTTCTTCACCTGCACCAACCAGTTCCTCCTTTTCCTGGTTCCCAAGTCTCTCATACATTACTTAACACTCATTGGAGAGGAATTGTAGCTCAGATGGTAAAGAATCTGCCTGCAATGCAGGAGACCCAGGTTTGATCCCTGGGTCAGGAAGATCCCCTGGAGAAGGGAATGGCTACCCACTCCAGTATTCTTGCCTGGAGAATCCCATGGACAGAGGGGCCCGGTGGGCCACAGTCCATGGGGGTGCAAAGAGTCAGACACGACTGAGCGACTAACTGTCAACGACTACAGAGGAACTGTCCGAGTAGCCACGTGCCCTGCTATGCTGTGAGCCTGTCCGAGTCCCCTTGGTGAGCCGGGGCCTGGCACCCAGGAGGTGCACCATAGCCCTTGGAGTTGTGAGGGACGAGGTGTTCACTGGGCCTCGGCTCCTGCATCTGTGGCTCATGACTCCAGAAGTCTAAGATTCTGATTTTTTTGGTCCCTGGGCAGCCAAAGACGTGATTAAGGAGATTGAAGACTTTGACGGCTTAGAGGCCCTGCGCCTGGAGGGCAACACGGTGGGCGTGGAAGCAGCCAGGGTCATCGCCAAGGCCTTGGAGAAGAAGTCAGAGCTGAAGGTGAGGTCGGGGGCGAGCAGGCCCAGCCTGGTTGGGGACAGGCCTCCGCTCACACGCCCCCCCACCGGCAAGTACCTGTGTCCAGTCCCTCCTGGGCCCGGGGGGGTGGTCACCTCAGACAGCCCCTCTTGCTCCGGGCTCCCCGGAGCACAGCGCTGGCCGGGGCCCCTCTCCCCGTGTGATGTGTCTGTTTGAGGCCGGCGGTCACAGACCCAGAGAAGGTGTCAGGAGTGTAAGAGGTTTACCGGGTCATGCGTGAGGAAGGAGCAGAGCTGGAGAGAGCCTGCAGCTCGTGACGTAGATCTGGGAGCTGTTCTGACAGGTGCTCAGCCCAGCCCGTGGCTCCTGAGCAAAGACTGCCCTCAGAGGAGGCGCGTTTGGGAAAGAAATGGCCACAGCTCAGCTCAGGTGCTGGTGGTTGGAAGGCTGCTCACTGGGGGCCTTCTAGATGCCCTTCTCACAGCCGAATGGCTGGTCCTTTCTTGAAGGTTAGATGCAAGCGCTGCCCTTCCTCGGCCAACCCAGAGATTCTTCTGTTCTGGTGTTTCTCAGAGCGGGTTCCTCTGAATGTTGGTCCTTCAGCATGCTCTGAGAGAAGTGCTGTCATAAAGCTGTGTTTCCATCTTGTGAGTCAAGGGAATAGGCTCAGGGCGGCTGAGTCAGCCTCCCCAGATCCTGCTGCTGGTCAGAGGCTGAGCTGTGTTCACATTTCCAAGTCCAGCGCACGTTCCATGGCCCCGAGGGCTTTCTGAAAGGGAAGGCGGACGAGGCCAGGGCCGCGAGAGGAAGCAGAAGGCCCCGAGCTGGTCGACGGTGTGGCCCCTGATGTTCGTGTCCTCAGGAGGATCACGGTCAGGTGAATAGACAGCCAAGGCAGGGCTGCTTCTGCTTCCTGCCCAGGGCTGTCCTTTCCCCGCGCATGAGCTGGGACGTTTTCCTCTGAAGGAACTTGGCTCTCCCGGGTGATCCCTAAAGGACAGGGACAGAGGAGACGTGCCTGGGCCTGGAGGCTGCAGCAGCTGAGCTTAGACATCCGAGGGCCTGGGTTGGAGCCCCAGTGCCACCACCTCATTGGCTGCACTGCCTGGCCTCACATGGCGTCTGGGCTCCTTGATGCAGTTTTGCCTGCCTGGGTGGTTGCCATGGTGACCACAGGCCGGCTGGAGTGAGCGCGCTTGAGCTGCCGGAGTAGGGCCTGTTTCACATCCCCCGTGCAGACCCGGGGCCTGAGTCGCCCCGCCGCAGCGTCTCAAGCTGGCCTGCCTGCAGGAAGGAGCTAGGGGTGTTGGAGCAGCGGCCAGGGCAGAGGTGCCCGCGACACCGGTGCCCTTGTGGGCACAGCGCTGAGGCGAGATAAGAGGGTAGTTCCACTCCTGCAGCACCTCACCCGTTAGGTCTTGCCAGGTGAGCAGAGTGTGGCCCAGACTTGGACCCCAGACAGCACCCCAGCCTCTTGATTGCTGTGCTGCCCGCGTGGAGATGAGTGAGGCCTAAAGCCTGTTTCAGAGAGAAGACACCGGGGGTCAGAGTCAGGGAGTAGCAGGCCGGGGTCAGCTGAGCCAGAACTAGAAGGAAACCGCGTGCCCTGGAGCCCCACGCTGACCTCAGCCCATCAGAGCTGGGCTGGGGAAGCTTCCAGATGAGAACACTGTCTATAGGGAGGAGCTTAGGGTGGAGCTGCCAGTTCTGAACCCACACACCTGCGTACAGATATAACTTCCCGAGCCGACCCGTGTAGAATGTCTGCAGGGTTATTAGTGATTTGCTTTATTGGAGGATGTGAAAGTTGTTCTGTCGACACCAACTTCTCTAGTACTTAAGGTTGGGTCTAGTTCATACGTGTTGAGGCCTGGGTTTCAGGAGAGAGTTGCTTCTCCTGTGTCCGTTTTTCCAAGGGTTGGCCAGGAAAGGCCAGAGCTGCCAGAGGTGATATTTTAGGCGGACACAGACCCAGCGTTAGAGGTGGGGCTGTGTGCCTGGATCCTCAGTTCTGCTCCCCAGCATGGTATGTGACCCAGCCACGTGGCCACTGCTTTTGTGATATTTACCTGGTATTGCCTTTAAATCAGCTCACTTGGAAGTAATTTAAAAGCAAATATGATCTCTTCTCTAACTGGAAAATCACATCCCTTACTGTAAAGGAAATCAGAGTGTTATTAAATTCTAGTTCAAGATTGCTGCCATCTAAAGGGTCTGAACCTGAGGTCTTCTCTCCCTTTGTTGAAAAGGCAGATGAGCTGGAAGTGGAGGCGTGGGTGAGACCCACCAACCCAAACCAAATCTGTCTTCTGGAGGTGGTTAGGAGGGTTGAAAAGAGACTTGAAAAGACAGTAACTTCTTCACTGCTGGGTTCTATATTGTCTCCTTTCCATTCCTCCACTCCCAGATCACGTCCCGTGTCGCTATGGCCCACACCATGGGGGAAAATTGGAGTCTGGTGTCTTGGTCCTGGTCCTTCCACTGCCTTGCCAGGGGGCCTGGGGCCAGTCCCCTCCTCCCCTCTCAGCCTGATTATTTTTTTCTCTGAGAAACAGAGGGTTGGACAGGTGGAGGGTTTTCCTGACACTGCTGCTGATCCCCACGGTCCTTTCCTCTGGGGCCTCCAGGTCCTGTCAGCGTCCATCAGAGCTGGTCCCTGGTCCATGGGGGTGAGGGCTGCCTGAAGGCCACCTCCGAAGGTTTCAGCTAACTCTCTTCTTCTTCCAAAGCGATGCCACTGGAGCGACATGTTCACGGGGAGGCTGCGGTCGGAGATCCCTCCCGCCCTGGTGAGTGAAGGCGGCCTCTGCCTGCGCCCCAGGCCTCAGGGACCCCTTTAGCACCTCCTGGGACCTTCCCCCACAGCCTCCTCTTTGTGGAGACTGAGAATGCCCTGGGGGTGGCCGAGATGCTGCTGTGGAAGCCAGGCGAGCACTGTCTCTGTCTGTGTCCTGACAAGCAGGTGGTGATGGGGAGCCAGAAGTGAGGACTCAGAGGGCCCTGGGAGACTGGGCGGCCCAGTGACAGGAAGTACAGCAGAGACCTGAGCGCAGAGGTTTCGCCCACAAGCAGCGTGGGTCTCCTCCCCAGATGATTACCCCCTCATCCCAGCCCCTCCTCCTCTGCGTCCTGAGGTCCCTCTCGACTTCAGTCTGCACACAGGCTGCCCTGTCTTCCTCCGGCCCGTCTCTTTCTCTGATACCACTCTTTCTGCTTTGGTTCTCATCTTGGGTGGCTGCTCTCTGCCTGTTTTCCATTTCCCCATTCCTGGGGCTCAGCTTGGCTTGGGTGGAGCTCCCAGCCTGTGCACATGTGTGGGAGGCATTGGAGGGTCACAGGACCCAACGTGGCTTGCCTGGGGCTCAAGGGGAGGGGGCGGGGCTGGCAGCCTCCCAGCACGGGCCGGGCAAGGTTCCTGGTCCGTCTGTGTTGTGCTGGTGCTATCTTCTCAGGCCTCCGATCAGCCAGCTCTGGCCCTCCTGAGATGCTGGCACTAGCCTCATCTCTAAAGCACCTCTGGCCAGCAGACAGCTAAGGGTCATCCAGGATGGGACAAGTGACCCCATGGGGACGCTGGAGGGCGGGCTCCCTGGGTGGGAGGTTGATGGAGCCCCAGCAGAGTTGCTCAAGCTGGATACCAGCCCCAGAGGGTGGACAAGAACCAGGTGCGGCTAGGATTCAGAGCGCAGGTTAAGTGAATTGATATAAATGTGTGTAAAAGGACTTCAAGTTGGAAAAGTTGGAGACTTACTTACGAGATCCTAGCTGTGGGCCTCTGCGCTGTTGTTTTACCTACATTTTAGCATTTAATCTTCTCAAGTTCTGCAGGAGGTATGATCTCCATACTAAACTTACAGTGAGAGCAAGTCTTGGAAACAGGCATACGAATTCGGGGTCAGGGAATGGCGTGAAATGCAGGGAGGGTGGAGTGGCGTAGAGGGAGGGCTTGAGCCTCTGACTGCTTAAGGGCTGAGGTCAGCTGTGGCCTGATCACTGGGGCTGGGCTTTCTTCAGCAGGTGGGGGAACCAGAGAATGGCCCTACATTGTTAATCTGGGATTGGGGGTCATGGAAACTGCCTCAGCTGCCCTGTCCATTGCCGGGTCAAGGGCAGTGTCTTCGTCACGCCTCTCACCTTGAACCCCTGCCCCCTCCATGCCCAGCCCTGGCAGAGCCGCCTCTCCCTGCCCACTGTCCTGGGCAACTTAGGTGTCCCAGCCTGGTAGGTTCCTGGGAGCGTTCAGCACCTTCTGGCCACATCAGGTCCTGGGCTGAGGCAGGAAATTGGGCACCCACCCTAGGTGCTCAGTCACTGCCGGAAATACTGGGGCATCAGTGGTACCTCCTTCCCTCCCCGTCCAGTGGACCCCAGTCTCTGCAGGTCCCCCCTCCCTCTGAGAACCCCGCCGAGACTCGGTCTCCCCCCAGCACCTCTCATCACACTGGCCCCCGCAGCCCCTTCTGTTGCCTGGAGCCCTGTCTCACACCCCGGGTGGGACTCAGCCTCCAGCCTGCTTCCGCCTGTCCGTCTGCCCTCCCCAGGTTTGGGGCTGTGTCTTCTGTACCCCTCATGCTCCTCCAAGCCCATTGAGCTCAGGCCCAAGTTCACAGTTCTTGGCCTGGCGCCTGCCTGAGTTGACCCCTGCCTCTCCTGGAGGCTTGTCCCCAGACACACAGCTTGCTGCTTCGTGCTGTGTCCCTCTGCTCGTGGGTTTACTACTGGCTGGAATCTCCTCATGTTCCATGATTGGCTGCTGCTCATCCAGACTGAGTTCAGAGGCAGCCTCCTGGAGGAAGCCTCCCGGACAACCGTACTGAGCCCCAGGCCGCAGCTGAATTAAGAGTCTTTTGCAGGGTTTTCAGTCCGATGTAACATGGTCAGCTCTGTACTGAAATGGCCTGTGTCTGCCGGGTCCCCAACTGCCTAATGCCCCCCGAGGGCAGGGAGGGCCTGGCACAGAAGTAGCACCTGGTCCCTGTCTATGAAACTGACACGAGCTCCTCTGTGCCCAGATCTCTCTCGGGGAGGGACTCATCACGGCCGGGGCCCAGCTGGTGGAGCTGGACCTGAGTGACAACGCCTTCGGGCCCGACGGCGTGCGAGGCTTCGAGGCCCTGCTCAAGAGTTCCACCTGCTTCACGCTGCATGAACTCAAGCTCAACAACTGTGGCATGGGCATCGGTGGTGGCAAGGTGGGTGCGGCCACTCCCTCCCCACATCCCTGTGTCCTCCGCCTTCCTCCCTGCCCCGTCCCCTGCTACATTTGCATCCGCCTGGAGTATGTGCCCTTGGCCACGCACCATCTGATATGATTCACCTCTTGTTTTTCTCTTCAAAGGACAAAGGCCTCAAAGGCAGCAGCCTATGGCCAGCGGGGAGAGGAGATGGATCTGTGAGGGTGGGGTTGCCAAGCAACCATCCTCAGTTCTGTGTTGCCTTGGCAACCCACAGGCAGTGCTGCAGACGTGCTCCAACCTGCTGGCTCTGCAGAGTGCAGGGTTTGGGCATCACCAGACCCGCTGTGCCCTCGGAACGGCTGCCAGAGCCATGTGAGGCCTGGCGTGTGCACGTGGGGGAGGGAGCCCAGAGAGAGGGACCACTCAGGGAGACCCGGGCACAGCTCACCTTTGTCCCTGGTCAGGGCCTTGCCCAGGGTGCCTCCCCTGTCCTGCCAGCAATCAGGCGGGTCAGGGCAGACGGGCTAGGAGAGGGCAGCCCTGATTATTCTCTTTTTGGCCCATTCTGGCTGTTTCTGGCCCAGCTTCTAGAAAGGCCAAGCGCCAGTCTGCATTCCCATTCTCTTTCCCTCACAGTCTGACCAAAAGGAGCAAAGGGCCAGGGCGTAGGAACTGACAGCGAACAGGGACGTCTTCTCTTTGGAGACATGTCACCTTAATTCCCCCCCCTTACTGAAAGGTGGGTGACACTGTCCCTGCCTTTTCAGAGAACGGCACTTGAGCTTAGAGCTCTTGGGTCGTGCGCCTCCGGTAACGTAGCTAGCGAGGGATGGATGTGGGGTTTGAACCGGCATCCCCGTGGCTGGTCGGAGCAGCAGGAGGTGCCAGTGTATGCTCAAGGTGGCCCAGGCTGAGGAGCCGCGGTGGCCTGCCCTTGCATGTGGCCTGTCGCCTCCCGCCCTGTGGAAGGGTGGGCGGCTCACACTGGGCCGTCTCAGCCGCACGCTTCCGGTCTAGGGTCAGTAAGCTGTGTGTTAAGACAACAGTGTTTGCCTCGGCACAGGAGACCAGTCCAGCCCAACCTGGAGTAGAGCCACCTCTGCAGATCCCTCAGGCTGGCCTACAGCAGGAGTCGGTGGTCTCTGCCCTGAGCACATGCCCGACCCCTGCCGTTGCAGGGTTAGGCTGGCGGCGTCCTGGGTCCTGTATGTGCCCCAGAGTAGAGCTGTGTGCAGCCATGCTGACCCAGCTGCCTCGTTGTAGAGCAAGACTAATACCTTCTGCCTCCCGGCCTGGTTTTGAGGTTGAACAAGGTGTGAAAGTGCCTTGGCCAGGAGAGCTCAGGGCCTAGCAGATGCGTGTAAATGTCTCTCCTGCTGCACTGCCCGAGAACCATTTACATCTTCTGTACTGCGGTCTCCATTTCCAACCCACCAGCCGACCAGTATTCGTAACCTCTTGCTCTGTTGGTGTCACTAGATAGAGGTCACCTCCTGGCACCACCCCAGGGGCAGGGCAAACCAGGTTTTAGGTTTTTACCCCCAGCAGCTGAGCCCCCGCTGTGTGGCTGGTCGGAGCCTGGGCAGGTGTCAGATGGGTCGTGGTGGGGGGAGCCCTGCCCTCCTTGGCCGGCTCCCCTGAGGCCTTGTGGAGCGTGGAGGAGATGCCAGAAGGTTCGGGTTCTGTCCAGGGTGTGCCGCTTGCATGGTGTCTGTAGGAAAGTTTCTGTCATTTTCTGAGCCCGAGTTTCTTCAGCTGGAGCGTGGGAGTTGTGATGGTGCCCACCTGACAGAGGGTCCTGACATGAAGGGGGCCGACCATGAAGCCCGTGGCCCACGTCACTCGGTGTTGGTGCCTCCCTCTCCCCGTCCCTACCGTGGGGCTAAGCCCCACAGGCTGATGGGACAGGCGGACACAGAGGTGGATGTCAAAGCCCATGTTCCTGCAAGGTTGGGCCCAGCTGAGGTCCTTGCTGCTGAGTAGCTCTCAGCCCGTGTCCACCCGGGCCGTGGCTGGTGCAGCACGTTGAAGACCAGGACCTCCTGCCTCCCCCAGATCCTGGCAGCAGCTCTGACCGAGTGTCATCGGAAGTCTAGTGCCCAAGGCAAGCCGCTGGCACTGAAGGTCTTCGTGGCCGGCAGAAACCGTCTGGAGAATGACGGAGCCACCGCCTTGGCAGAAGCTTTTGGGGTGAGTGGTTTTTGTCCTGCCTGCCCTGGGGCCTGCTGAGCGTGGCAGGCCGACTCTAGAACTTGGCCAAGAGACCTCGGGCAGCTTGCCTCCCTCTCCGAGGCTGCTAGCTCATCCTCTCGGGACAGGATCCCCATCACTTGGGTCTGAAAGGTGGCATGATCTGCCTCCTGGGGGTGAGTTGTCAGTGCTGTTTGTGACCTACCAGGCTGGGAAACGGGCGGAGGTGCCTCAGCAGCGTGAGTGCCAACCCCGGCTTGTAGGGTCGCAGTCCCTGTCTCCAGTGAGCAGGGCGCTGGGATGGAGCCCACCAAACCTGCCCATGAGCCAGGGAGGAGGGCAGGAGCTGCAGCTGGAGGGGGTGCTCTCAGGTGTCCTTCGGGGCAGGGTGTCTTAACTTGGGTCCGTGGACTTCCCAGGTGGTTCAGTGGTAAAGAGTCTGCCTACTAATGCAGGAGACCCAGGAGACTGGGTTCGATCCCTGGGTCAGGAAGATCCCCTTTAGTGGGAAACGGCAACCTGCGCCAATATTCTTGCCTGAAAAATTCCATGGACAGAGGAGCCTGGTGGCTACGGTTCATGGCGTTGCATAGAGTTGGACACGACCGAGCATGCACGCTGTGGGATCCCACTAGTCTGTGGATAGAGTTCAGGGAGGTTTTGAATGTGGGCGGGGTGGGGGGTGGGGGAGCGGGATATTGCATGATTGTTTTCACTACCAGAGCTAATAAAATGCAGCATTTACCTTCTATGGTGAATGTGGACAGTAAACCTCAGCTTTAGAAATTTCTGTGGCTTTGTTACCAGGAGAAATCGCAGGTATTTTCACATCAAATGATAGCTGTTGTGAATAGACAGAAGTATTTGTTTCTCATACATTAAGGTTAATGGCACACCAAGGTCGTCTTATTTGTTGGCCTAAGAGGTATGTGTATGACTACAGCAAACATTTAAGCAGTTTTCTAAACACTTTGATACTTGTCTTCCAGTTGAATTGATTTGTTATTCTGTATAATTTAGCTTAAAATTTAAAAACATCCAGAGGGGGAGCCCTGGGTTTTACCAGATGGCCCGGTGGTCTGTGTCATAGAAAACATTAAGAGCCCTGACTTGGAATGTGCCTCAGTTGGGCTGCCTGTGTTCATTTGTGAACTCCCACGCTGTGCTGGGCGCCCAGAGACATTAAGGTGCCTGGGTACAGAGTTAGGCCAGGCCTGTCCTCAGTCCCTCCAGGGTAGTGATGGAGACTGGGACATTGGCCTCTCCTTGAGCTCTTGGGGGCTGTTGGGATGCAGACAGGAAGGTCGCTTTGACATTTCAGAGGGATGAACACTGTGAGAGGGGAAGGATGAGGTGCTCTGGGGGCAGAGAGGAAGAGTGCTGGGTTGTGCTGGGGGGGGGGGGGTTGGGGGAGGGTAATCCAGGAAGTCTTCCTGGGGGAGGAGGCATCTAAAATGAGAGCTATTGAACGCATGAGGAGTCAGCCTGTCAAGAAAATGCCAGCAAAGGAGGAGACAGAGTGTTCCAGGCAGAGAAAAGGAGGTGTGGGGAGGCTGGGGTGAGAGGGCTCGCTGGGCTCAGGAAGGCCCCTCCCCCCAGAAAAGGATGCGGAACACGGGCCGTCATCGCACTGTGCCAGCAAGGCAGCAGGACCCCCGGAAGACAGACCAAGCGGCTCTGTGTTAGACACAGCAGGCCTGGGCTGACTGGGCCAGAGCCCAGGGTCCCCGCAGTGCAGAGGTGCCAGGCAGACACCAGTGCTCACAGCTGTGTGGCCCTGGGCAAGTGACTTAGCCCCTCTGATCCCAGTCATCTCTCTGGTCCTAATCCCAAGTACGCCTCCCACGTGAGACTGGAGAGGAGCAGGTGCTTTGCCATCTGTTTATGGACAAGCCCCTCCCATGCCTGGTGGGTGGTGCTGCCCTCCTGCCCGCAGGGTGTCCCCTGGCTCCGCCCCTGGCCTCAGGGCCCACTGCTCTCCCTCCTGCCCCCCCCACAGATCATCGGGACTCTGGAGGAGGTCCACATGCCCCAGAACGGAATCAACCACCCCGGCGTCACTGCCCTGGCCCAGGCCTTCGCCATCAACCCCCTGCTGCGGGTCATCAACCTGAACGACAACACCTTCACCGAGAAGGGCGCCATGGCCATGGCCAAGGTGAGAGGGGTGCAGCAGGGCCGGGTGGGCTGCGGAGGCCGGCACTGGTGGTTGTCTTTGCCGTGGACCCGTCGGCAGGTGGCTGCTCTCCCCGCGGCCCGCCCACCTGGCATGTATCCCGTGGCTTCAGCCACGTGCACGCGTCCAGAATGGGGCATCTGTCACCCAGGGGCCTGGGCCCTGGGAGCAGCCCTGCATGTCCGCGCTGCCCCATCCTGAGCGGCCTCCGTGCCACAGCCCCAGCTGTCGTGCTGGCTTCAGGGGCCACATAGAGGCTGCTGCAGCCTGTCAGCCTCGTCGACTGTGTCCTCAGCTGTTTACTGAGCCCCGTCTAGCGCCCAGTGCTCTGCCAAGTGCAGGCCTCACAGCGGAGTCCAGGACTCTGCTTTCAGGGAGCCCCGAGGGCAAGGAGGGGAGGAAGGAGCCAGCTGGCCAGGAGCACAGTGGCTGCTAGGCGTTGGGACCACTGGGTGGGAGACGCCGCCACTCCCGTCCACCTCACAGGCCTGCTGTGGGGTCTTAACAGAGACGTGTGCAAGTGTTGGGGAGCACACAGGGAGTTCCAGCCAGACGCAGGGCAGGCTTCCTGAAAGAGGCCACGTGGTGGCCAAGTTCTCCAGGACAAGTGAACTTTGTGTGGACAGGGAGGGCAGGAGGGGTGTTTCGGGCAACGGGGTCAGCAGCCCACGGGGAGGCCAGAGACGGGAGTGACCCTTGCTCCATTGGGCCTGGTGTGACCAGGCCGGGGGTCAAGGTGTGTCTGAGGGCTGGGGGTTGGAGGGGGGCCTTGCTGACTCCTTGAGACCTTCTCCTGTGAGTAATAGGGAGCCCTGGAAGGGACTTAGCCAGAGGCTGGGAGGCCTCCCGGGGGCAATAGGAAGAGCTGATGAGGCGACTGGACTGGATGCAGAGGGACAGGGTGCAGTGGGGTGTGACGCTGACTCAAGGAGGGCCTCACCCTGGTCCCCACCTCCTCCCTCAGACGCTGACGACCCTGCGGCAGGTGGAGGTGATCAATTTCGGGGACTGCCTGGTGCGCTCCAAGGGCGCCGTCGCCATCGCAGACGCCATCCGCGGGGGCCTGCCGAAGCTGAAGGTGCTGGCCGACCCCCTGCCTCCTCCCTGTGGGGTCCCGGCTCCCCCGCGCTCAGGGTGACAGCTGTGCAGGGGGCAGGGTTCAGGCCTTTCAAGGCAGGTGGGCCTGGGTTCACAGCCCAGCCCTTCCACATCCTCCTTCCCTGACGACTCTGCAAGTCTCTTCACCCCTCCAAGCTAGGGTTTCTGACTTTTCAAAGAGAAGAGTGACTCGGGTCATTGCAGTTTAGTGGGAGTGAACATTCAGAACCTGTCCTGTCGTTGGGTGAACAGTGTCCTTTTTGTCATGGCGGTGTTGTGTCTGGCCGGACAGAGTCCGTCTCAGACCCTCACCTGGGGGAGTGGAGGCTCCTGTCCCCGTGTCTCTGTCCCCGTGTCTCCTGTCCCCATGTCTCCTGTTCCCCGTGTCTCCTGTCCCCATGTCTCCTGGTCCCCGTGTCTCTGTCCCCGTGTCTCCTGTCCCCGTGTCTCTGTCCCCATGTCTCCTGGTCCCCGTGTCTCCTGTCCCCATGTCTCCTGGTCCCCGTGTCTCTGTCCCCGTGTCTCTGTCCCCATGTCTCCTGGTCCCCGTGTCTCCTGTCCCCATGTCTCCTGTTCCCCGTGTCTCTGTCCCTGTGTCTCCTGTTCCCCGTGTCTCTGTCCCCGTGTCTCCTGGTCCCCGTGTCTCTGTCCCCATGTCTCCTGTCCCCGTGTCTCTGTCCCCATGTCTCCTGGTCCCCGTGTCTCCTGGTCCCTGTGTCTCAGTCCCCGTGTCTCCTGGTCCCCGTGTCTCCGGTCCCCGTGTCTCTGTCCCCCGTGTCTCCTGTCCCCCGTGTCTCAGTCCCCGTGTCTCCTGTCCCCCGTGTCTCCTGTCCCCGTGTCTCCTGGCCCCCTGTCTTTGTCCCCGTCTCCTGGCTCCTGTGTCTGCTTGCCTCTAACCCTTCCCGTTATCTTTTAGGAGCTGAACTTGTCATTCGGTGAGATCAAGAGAGAGGCTGCTCTGTCTGTTGCTGAGGCCGTGGCAGACAAGGCGGAACTGGAGAAACTGGACCTCAATGGTAGGAGTGGGGTGGCCTCGGTCCCGGCCTGCTGGGAGGGCCCAGCCCTGTGCTGACCCCCGGCCCCTCCCCCGCGAGCAGGCAACATGCTGGGAGAAGAAGGCTGTGAGCAGCTGCAGGAAGTGCTGGAAGGCTTCAACATTGCCGCAGTGCTGGCGTCCCTCAGGTAGGGGTCTGGGGACTGGATCCTTTGCTCCTCCCTTGATTCATTCAGAAAACATGGGTTGAGTCCCTGTGGTGTGCCAGGCACCGTGCTGGGCATTAGGGGATCGACAGCAAGACAGTCAAGCCCTTGTTGCCGTGGGCGAGGGATCAAGGAATGAGACAAGGATAATCAAGTGATCGCGTGTAAATATCACGGGAACATAGAGGGGGCTGAGAACAGTCACCCTGTAGAGCGGGAAGGTCAGGGAGGCCTCCCAAGGGATGCGCTTTGATCTGAAGTGCCAGTATGCAGGGCAGCAGTGACGTGGGATGCAGTGGCCGTGCGATGCAGTGGCCGTGGGATGGGCCCGGGCTGTTCCTGAGACCAGTCTTGGAGGTCGACTGGAGAAGGAAGAGGTTGATGAGGAGAAGGAGGTCTTCCTGGGTTTGAGGGTGCAGGGGGCTGCCTCCTCCGTCTGGATGGGAGTTGGTTCGGCCGTCAGCACCCGTCTCCGCCTGCCTCTCTGATCTCTAGATGGGCGTCATTCCCGTGTCAGGTCCTCGGTCATGTCCCTGCAGGCCCAGGCCCCATGCTGCTGCAGGAACTAGGCCAGGATGGGCTCGAGGGACCCCCAGTTCGGGGGGAAGTGGAACAGCCTTCCTCAGAGGCAGGGCGGCCCCCTCGCTCCCCCTTAACCGTAGTTTCCTGTGGATGGCAAGACGTGGGTGGCACTGTCCTGGGCATCTCAGCCTGGGCAGTGTTCCCGCCAGGCGCTGGACCCAGCTGTGACAGGGTGTTCTTCGTTTCCTCCATCTCCCCCGTGGGATTGCGGGTTCTTTGGGACAGGGACAAGATGGAGCTCTTCTTGTCTGCAGCATAGGCGTCCCTGTGGGCCGGGCCTCCTGGCGACTCCCGTGTCCCGAGTCTGGGGCAGCTGCAACCCGGCCCTCCCTGCCCGGCTGGGGTCTGTGGGTTCTCGGGTCAATGTGGGCCACCAGGCAGGGAGGGGCCTGCTTCAGCCAGGTCTCCCTCCACAGTGATGACGAGGGTGAGGATGACGAGGACGAGGACGAGGAGGAGGAGGAGGAGGAGGAGGAAGGAGAAGAGGACGAGGATGAGGAGGAGGAGGATGAAGATGAGGAGGAGGAGCCACAGCAGGAAGAACAGGGCGAGGAGTCAAGCACGCCTTCAAGGAAGGTCCCGGGCCCGAACAGTGGGGTGAGTCCTGCAGGTCAGAGCCCCGCCCCGGGTCCTGGGGCCCTGAGACGGCTCCCCGGGGGGTGGGGGTGGGGGTGCCTTGGGCACAGGACCGCAGACTCGCTCTGCTGTGCACTGCCTTGTGGAAAAGAGTAATCATCCCAGCGCAGCTGCATTTGTCTGTCCCTAACCCCAGTGCAGACGTGTCTGTCCATTTATAAGTTATCTCACGTACAGCGCCGCCACGTCACGGGCAGCAGGCCGCTGGAGAGCACGGGCGTGCCCTGCGCGAGCCCGCTCGCGTGTGGATGTCTGCAGTGACTGGACTGCAGCGCGGCTCCGTGACCCGCAGTTGGTTGAATCTGCGGGTGTAGAACCTCAGACAGAGAGCAACTGTAGAGTCATACCTGGGTTTTCAGTTGTGCTGGAGGCATATAAGTGCTTCTAAAAGAGTAGGGTAAAAAACAGGCAAAAATGGAAATTCGTTTTCCTCCCCATCTTGGTGACCCCTAGGGATGGCCCCCGTTCTGGAGACGGTGGCCGAGTCATGAGCCAGCTTGGATACTTGGTGTTCCTTTCCTGGCGGGGAGGCATGTCTGTTCCCTCAGAGGTTCCCAAGTAAAGCTTCTGGGGGACTTCGGGTTGGGCACGGAGGGCTACGCTGTGTTGAATGTGGCTGACTGTCCAGTTTGATGGCCAGGTGCCTCTGGCGCCTGCCGGCAACAGTCATCCCGGCTGAGACTCCAGCTCCTGGCGAGGCCCCTTGAGTCCTGGAGTCATTGTGCAGTACCCCATGTCATCACAAGGATCTCCTTGGCCGCACCAGGCTCTTGGAGTCTGAGGGAAGTGCTTGCCCACACCTCAGAGGCTCCTACATGAGGAGCTGACCAAGGCCAGCCTCTGCAGGCCCCTCACCCTTGGGGAACCTGGGGAAATTCTGGACTCTGAGCCTTGAGCGGCCCAAGTGAGGGGCATCCTTCTGGGCAAGGAGTTTGGACGTGGACCTCTCCAGAGCCACCTGTGCCGCCCGTCCCCCAGGAACCAGCTCCTGTCCTGTCCTCCCCGCCTCCTGCAGACGTCTCCACCTTCCTGGCCTTCCCCTCCCCGGAGAAGCTGCTGCGCCTCGGGCCCAAGAGTTCCCTGCTGATAGCCCAGCAGGTAAAAGCGCCACTGACGCCAGCCCCGCTCAGGCCTCGGCCCTAGAGCTGCCGGAGCAGAGGTGCCGGCACAGCTCGGGGCTGGGTGGGGGCAGGGCTGCCAAGCATTGTGTCTAACGCACACTCGTGTAAGTGGGTGTGACCAGTGGTGGCACAGGTGTGCGCACACTGTGAACACAACTTGGGCCGCACGGACGGGTAGGCCTGGGGCACCTCAGTGGTAACGGGTTGGGGAGTTTTCGCAGGACTGTCATGGGAGCACACGAGTAGGCTTCCCCCTGCACGTCCTGTAGGACCAGCCGCTTCTAGAGCAGCTCTCCTGCCCCGGCCCCCGAGCAGGTCCCCGGCTGCTTGTGTTCCTGCTCGCTTGCTCACTGTTGGGTGGCTGACCCGTTCTTCCTGGGGTGATCGTCAGTCACCCTGAGCTCAGCAGTGCACAGTGCCTGTCTGCTCCCCCCCGCTCTGGGTACTTGGATGTGATTTTAACCTTCGTGGCACCTCGGAATGTAGACCCTCTACTCTCATTTGACAGATGAGAAAGCTGAGGCTGCATGTGTTTTTTTTTTTTCTTACACAAATGGAAGGTTTGTGGCAGCCGTGGTGAGCAAGCCTGTTGATGCCGTGGTCCCAGCTGTGTTTGCTTGCTCGGTGTCTCTGTCACATTTTGGTATTTCTCACAGTGTTTGATAGCCTCCACCAACAAAAGATCATGACTTTCTGAAGGCTCAGATAACAGCGTGTTCTAGTAAGAGCGTGTTTCTGAGTTAATGTACCTGTTTTTTTAGACATGCTACTGCACACCTCGTAGACTAACACGCAGGGCAACCTGAAGTTCACGTGACTGGTTTACTGTGGTATTTGCTTTATTGCTGTGGTCTGGAATCAAGCCCACAGTATCTCTGAGGTGTGTCTATAAGAAATAAAAGGGGCCACTCGCAGAGCTGGCTTGATATTTTGGCTTTTTATTTCCCTTTTATGTGTCTCTGTAATCTGTGTGTGTGTGACTTGTTTCCCCCATGGTAAATGAGATCGTACGATGCTGACGACCTTGTGGCCGCCCTTTCCCTGAACGCCAGTCATGTTCTCTGTGTCACTACAGCTCTTCTCACGCCCCTTGTGTCAGTGAGCAGATGTAGCACTTAAACCATCCAGTTTCTGGGGATCCACAGTATTTCCGCTTTTCCTCTGTTGTTGGTTAAGCTGAGGCACGTTTCCTTTCGTGTGAACATCGTTTGCGTTCTGGATTATTTCATCAGGTTAGACTGCAAGAGGGGATCCCTGGAGACAGTGGTTTTTAACACGTACACTTTCCGTGGGTGCTACGCACCTGTGGTGGCCGGGCCCCTGCTGGCTCTGGGGGGACAGTGTGTCCCTGCCCAGTGAAGGCCCGTGTCCTGCCAAGGCCGCCTCTAGCCACAGGCAGGTGCCCATGTCTGCCAAGGCCCCTGGCCCCTGGTGACCAGCCTGTCGTCTCCTGTGTCCTCAGACTGACACGTCTGACCCGGAGAAGGTGGTCTCCGCCTTCCTGAAGGTGTCCTCCGTGTTCAAGGACGAAGCCTCGGTGCGGACGGCTGTGCAGGACGCAGTAGGTGCGTGCGGGGGCGGCCCGGGCAGCTCCGGCCTCTTCACTGCCCCGGCTCCGCTCAGAGCTGCCCTCCCATCTGCTCTTCGTCGGGTTCTCGCGTAGCTTGGGCGGGGTGCTCGCCTCTCTGTTTTTTGCAGATGGGGAGCCTGAGGCCCTTCCCAAAGCCATACAGTTCTATACGGTGAGAGCTCGGGCCAGGTGGCGCCCTCTGCAGGAAGGTCAGACCTCTCCGAGGAGGGGTGATGAGAGCGGAACCCTTGTCCCCGCCTCCGAGCCGCTGCACACAGCGTCCCCTCCACCCGCACGCAGGTCCCCAGGCCTTCCCCAGGCTTCCGAGGGGGTCTCATACTGTCGGGACCCTCTCTCCACCCCATCCTCTCAGTTACTATCCTCACAGCACCTCGCACCTTCCACCTTGCCAGTGTTTGAGCCTCTAGACTGGGCCAGGCAGGGAGGGGAGGACAGGCTGGAAGCGATGGGAGAAGCGGGTGACACTTGGTGGGCTGGTGGAGGGGTGGCTGGGAGGGGTGGGAAGGGCCAGACGGGGGTCTCCGTGTCTGTTCCCTGAGGCCCAGCCCTGCCCCTCTTGGGGCATTTGTGGGGACAAGTTGCCTGAATTCTGTTTCCCAGAATAGCCTCACACGGGAGCAATGCCTTGGCCACACCTCCTCCTGCTCCCCCATCCATTCCCCAACCCCCCCACCTCCACAGACCAGCTGAAACCGCCCCAGGGTGACCTGCCTCACCTCATCTCTGCCCACGCCTGTTCTACCCGAGGCCAGGCCGGGCCCAGGTGTCACTGGCGGGGGAGGTGAGCCCTTCCCCTGGTGCTGGCTGTTCCCTCCGTCTGGCTGCCGTGGCCAAGTCCACCTCCTGAGGAGATAGGAGCAGAGCCAGCCTGTGTGCCCGGGGGCCACATGACCTTAGTCCTCTCGACTGCTTCTGCCTTGCAGATGCTTTGATGAAGAAGGCCTTCAGCTCATCCGCTTTCAACTCCAACGCCTTCCTCACCCAGCTCCTCATCCACATGGGGCTGCTCAAGGTGTGCCAGAAGGAGCGTGGGCCCAGGTGGGGGGGGTGCACCCCAACATCCAGCACCTCGAGTCTTGCTGGGGCTGCTCGCCCACTGTCCCCAGGCCTGGGTCTGCTTAAGCAGGCTCAGCCTTCGTGATGGGATGCGGGATTCAGCTTGTCCTCGGCCGTGGGGCGCTCTCAGCGGGGGCTGGGTTGGGGACCTGGTGTCCCCCGGGTGACCTTGATGCTCACCCAGCCTTCTGCTGTGCGTCTGTCTGGCAGAGTGAAGACAAGATCAAGGCCATCACCAACCTGTACGGCCCCCTGATGACGCTGAACCACGTGGTGCAGCAGGACTACTTCCCCAAGGCCCTGGCCCCCCTGCTGCTGGCGTTCGTGACCAAGTGAGTGCCCCGCCGGCTCACGCGGGCAGCATCCGTGTCCCCGGCCTGGTCACGCAGGCCTCCCGGGCTCTTGGCATCTCTGTCTGCATCTCACCAGGCCTGTGCCAGCTGAGGACACAGGGCTCGGGCACAGTATCCTTCTCTGAGAGTGGGGACACGGCAGTGGCCCCGTCTTACAGACAAGGCAGTGAACACCGGGTCAGAGGGGGTCTGCCCACGTCGTGCTGCCGATCCAGGCTCCATGCCCAGCAGCATCCCAGGAGCAGTTCTGTGTCCATTCCCTCAGCAGCCTGGGCCAAGGGGGCCTGCTCGCCCGGCCTTCCACAGCCACAGGCCCCTCTCCTGGGGATGCCATGGGCCCAGACAGGTGGAGGCCCAGGCCTTGTCCTGGAGGGTCCTGGGCCTGGTAGGGTGGTGGCCACAGTCGAGGAACAAGGAGCCTCCCCACCTCAGGGCCCAGCAGGGGTGGGTTGGGGTGGGAGCTCGTCCCGGTCCTCACTGAGTCCCCATGTGGCCCCCAGCCAAGCCCCTGCCTTCCCCAGGCCTCAGTCTCCCCATCTGCCAAACTGAGGGGTGGGTGAGGTTGTCTCCGAGGCTCTGACCACCACACTTCTGGTGAAGCCAGGGCCTTGGGGGAACGTGGGAGGGGGCCAAGGGGAAAGGAGGGGTCTCCGGCCATCAGTCAGGGCGCTTGGAGCCCGCCCCTGCCACCACACACGGCCCCCCACCCCCCGCCCCACCCCAGACCTCCCCTCGTGCTGCAGCTGCTTCTCCGCTGAAGCCCAGGGCGAGTCCCAGCCCTGGGCGTGGATCTCACGCGGGCCGCAGCCCGGCCTCCCTCCGCCAGGCTGAGGTGCGCTCCCCGCACGTGGTCCCGCCGCAGGCTGTCCAGAGTGTCCCCACACCGTGTCCCCACACGGCCACCCCCGGCTGCCCGTGTCTCCTTCCAGCCCTTGGTCGGGACTGTTGTCTCTGTTCTCCTGTTGTTCCTGTCTGGCCCTTGAGCTGGGCATGGACCCCGAACCCCTAGAAGACACCCTTGCCTGGCCGGTCAGTGACAGACTGCCTCCCCCCAGCTTGTTGCCGGCCCTCCGGTGCAGGCCTCAGTGTATTCCACTTGAGAAGAGGGGGGCTCGGGGCTGACGTGACTGTGGGGTCACGTGTGCCCCCTTCCCTCAGCTCCAGCCCAGGGGTCCGGGGTCCAGGCTCAGCCTGCACCAGGCCAGGCGTCCGTGGCTTCCGGTCCTGCTGCTCCCCAGGCTCCCTGCCCCCCTGAGCACCTCACCAGTTCTTTCTTGGCGGTGGAACTAACGATCTCGCTGGCTACCTGTGGTTCTCAGGGGCCCAGCTGGGACTCCCATGGGGACCAGCGGCTGCGGAAGGCTCCCTGGCTCTGTGCCCGCTGGAGAGGCCCGGGAGAGCCTGTCTGGCAGAGCGGAGGCCGGGTCCCCAGCCCTGCACCAGCTCTGGGCCATGTGGCCTCGGGTGCCTTCCCCAACCCCACCTACAAAGGCAGGATCTGACGCCCCCCCCCTTGCAAAGTCAGGAAAATTAGAAAACCCGAGTGTGGTGTGTGTTCTGGGTAGCGTCACAGCTGGGAAGCTGGCGCCGCACAGCCAGAGCTTCCTGGGTCCAGAGGGAACTGCCCGCTGACCCTTCTCTCCCCGCAGACCCAACGGCGCCCTGGAATCCTGCTCCTTTGCCCGCCATAATCTACTGCAGACGCTGTACAAGGTCTAGACGCCAAGCTGGCCTCTGCCCGTCCCCCGCCTGGTCCATGACTTGGGAAGGGACTCAGCTGAAGGACCCTGGCCGTGGCAGGGACGGGCTTGTCTCACGTGTCGTGTCTCCTGAGTGTGTGTTGGTGTGGCGTACGTGCAGGCGTGTGCTTCTGGTCGGGGTCTGAGCTTTTCCTGTCTCCTTGCCGGACTGGCTCTGGTCCCGCTGGAGCGGAGCTGACGGCCCCCAGGCGCCAGGGCCGCAGGCTGCCGTGCCATTAAAGCTGCCGCCATCTGAGGACACTCTGCTCTCTGTGCGGGCGCCAGGCCCTGGCAGCCATCCCTGCCCGCCCGCCCTTCCTTGCCCCTGGTGTAGGCGCACCAGGCCTGGGGCGCTGCTGGCCGGGTGTGTCCTGTCCTGCCTGGGGCTGCTCGCTCAGGGCTGCTCAGCTTCCTGTCACCAGGCCCGGCTCCTCTGGCCACCCCTGCCCCTACCATCCACCTGGCTCTGTGCGACCCCTCAGCCTAAGGGGCCGGGACCGCTCTGGTTGGGGCCACGGGGTGGGGGTGGCCACCCACACCTGTGTGGACAGGAAGGGAAGCCGGGGGTCTGGGAGCCGGACTTGCTGGGACAGCGCTGGCTTTGCACCCCGTGGGACCTCCTCGGGCCGCTGAGGTGTCTGGGCGCAGCCTGGGAGCCCCACCAGAGAGGTGGGGGGGTCTGGGCAGGCCCACACCTGTTCTCCAGCTGCACGGGCAGGGACAGGGCCTGCTCGGGCCTGAGGACCTGGGGCCGGGGCGAGGTCGGGGCTGGGCTGGGCCAGAGGGACCCTGGGACACTCTGTGCTTTCCTCATGTGCTCTGTGTGTGTCTGGGCTGTGCCCGGGGCTTCACAAATAAAAGTGTGGCAGCAGTGAACACTGGGAACGTCTCCGCTAAAGTGGGCTGTTCTCAGGCCTTGGTTCCTGGGATTCTGCCCCACGGGGCCATGGTGACGCCCCTCCCTCCCCCCATCTAGGTCTGTAAGGGGCGGTCTGCCTTGCCCAAGAGCTGCCAGGCCAGCCTGTATCATCACCAGGGGGCAGCCTGGTAGCCCTCTCCCTCTGTGGTGGGCCTGCCGGCCCCCCTCGCACAGCTGGGTGGGTGGTACCCAGGAGGGGCAGCCATTCCTGGAGTTCGGGGAGGGTGGAGGGGCAGGTGATTTGGGCCCTGGTTCACCTGCCTAGCCCCATGTCCCGCCTTACCTAACCTTTGGGCTCCACCGGCCTTTTCATTATTCCATTTATGGACCCGGCTGAGTGCAACATGGTCCAGACCTGGCCCCAGGCCCTGCTGGTGGCCAAGGCAAGAGCCCAGGGCCTGCATGGGAAGTGGCCCAGAGTGGAGGGCACCACCCCTGGGGTCCTTCTCTCCTGTTGCCACAGTGGTGTGATGACAGCCAACCCTGTCCTTACCACCTGCCCTAGGACAGGCTCCGCAGTGAAGAGCTCTCTCTGAGGTTGCTTGGGGGGCGTTGTGTCTTTACTGGCCACAGACCACTCAGGCGACATCCTTCTTGGCTGGGTGGCAGAGCGATGCCCAGGCCTCGCCCTCCCCCGGCCCCATCCCAGGAGGCAGGCGGGGGTCTGGCCATTTTCAGCTCCCGGGCGGTGCACGCAGCCTCTGGGGAGCTCCGGTCTGGTGCAGGAGGCCCAGTGTGGGGACGGTGGGCGGTGAGGTCAGAGAAGAGATCTCGAGTTATGGGTTCAAGAGCTGAGTCTTGACGTCCAAGCAGGACCTCTCACAGGTGATACGTGAGAGATGGAGAAACTGCAGCTCAGAGCCACAGGGGCCTGTCAGGGTTCTCTGGCCTGGGTGCTCCTCCCTTCCAGCCACCCGGAGCTGGCTCTTCCTCCCAAGTTGACGCGGGTCGAGCTACAGCTCAGACAGGAGGAGCACAGATCTCATCTAATTTACCTCTTAGCAGCTGGCAAGTGTCCGCTCCTCACCCGCACAATGCGGAGGACGCCCACCCCACTCCATCCTGCAGAGCAGCTCCAGGTGCAGGGAGGGGCTGGGGGCTTCTGCCTGGTGCCTACTGAGAGCAGACTTTGGAATTGCCTCCCCAGACTCGAATGCCAACGTTTGAGGACAACAGCCGATCCTAGGATTACACAGGCTCCAGGTCCCTGAGCACCCTGACTTGGGGTCTGCGAGATCACGGATGCCACTTCCGGAGCAGCCTGTGACCACCCCCCTAGCTGCAAACGGCCTGCTCAATCCCAGGCTGTTCCCAGTAAACGGAGCTCAGCTGTGGGCCAGTGGCTCGCAAACCATCGATTCCATCCTGGAAGCCCCAGGCAGTGTGGTCACGGGTGCCTGGAGCAGCACTGTTCTGACAGCAGGAACCTAGAAATGGCTCGCAGGCACATCAGGGAAGTGGACCAGGAGCAAAGGCCACATCACACAACGGTGAAAGCGTGGTGTGGGCTTGAAGCACACCGTGACCCCCACAGATGAATCAACAGCGGCCTCAAGCGAAGGAAATCTCAGCTCAGCACCCTGGGTTCCAAAGCCGGCATACACACGTGTGTGACAGACCCAGCTTTCAGCACGGGAGTTAGCCTGGGGAGGGCGGGGGTCAGGACGGGGTAGAGGCACAGGCTGCCTTGGTGCACCACTCTTCAAAGTGGTCCAACTCCATCTGCCTGACAGCCATAGCCTTTTTATTTTTATTTTTTTAGCCATAGCCTTTTTTAAAGAAAAACACTGGAGAGCATTTTTTACACATAAAAAGCACAAACCATAAGGAAATTTGCCTTCATCAAAATAAAAAGTGGGGACTTCCCGTGGTACAGTGGATAAGAATCTGCCGCCAACGAAGGGGACACGGGTCCTTGGTCAGGGAGCTAGCACATGCCACAGCCACAGAGCAACTAAGTCCACAGGCTGCAACCACTGAGGCTGTGCCCTGGAGCCCACGCACCGCAGTTAGGACCAGACACAGCCAAATAATTTTAAAAAATAAGTGAAAACCAAGTGACCAAAAATACCGTACAAGTTAACAGACAAGAAAGACACTGCAACATAGATAACAAGGATTCGTGCTGAGAATATACATCCAATTTGAAGGAAATGTGAAATAAAACTACAGATAATACCATTATAGACCAGGCTGGCAAATATGACACCAAGAAAGAAATGAGTCTGGCATGTTTTACACATTGCTGGAGGGATGTCAAGCTAATAAAAGCCACTTTAGAGAGTAATTTGGCAGATACTGAGAAAGCTGAAAACGCACATAGCCTGTGACCCCAAGTTCCATTTCTGATCTACTTGAGAGAAACGTACGTGAGCACAAGGAGACAAGCAGCTTGGTGAGGAATAGCAGAAAACTAAATAGCCAGATGGGACTTCCCTGGTGGTGCAGTGGCTAAGCCTCCAATCTCTCAATGCAGGAGGCCCAGGTTTGATTCCCGGTCAGGGAACTTGAGTCCCAGGTGCCACAACTACAGATTCTGCATGCCACAGCAAAGATCTCACATGCCACAACTAAGACCCCAGCACAGCCAAAATAAATAACCAAACGTCCATCAGTAGAATAATCTATGGCACACAGACATGCAGTGAGATATATGTAGCACTCCAAATGAATAAACCAGATGCAGAAGCTACATGTATCTACTGAATAAACCTTCAAAAACATGGCTGAGTGAAAGAAACATGTTTGCAAAATAATAGGCACTGTTTATTTAAAAACTATACTATTGCATCAAAGTGGTTGCCTTTGGGTAGAAACGAGAGACAAGGAGGTGCTACACCTCTTCCTTACCTCCATCTGGGGCAGATCTCACTCCTGCCGCTGTCCCATGCTGCTTGTGAATATTTATAGAAGGGAATGCTGGATAAAAATGAAAATGAACAAATTTTAAAAATACGCATCACAGGTAATCTCACAAACAATACTGATTGAAAAAAAAAAGGCCCAGACATAAAAGGATACACACTGTGGAATACTGTGGATAGAACTTGTGTGAAATAAAGCACATGTTTCCACATGTCTGTGTGTGGTGTGACACTGTTTCTTGCTTTAAAAAATGTTAAAACAGAATGAAAGCTGCATTTCCACCAGAAACACAGATCTAAAATATAGGGTGTGGAAAATCATAGGATACATAATTGCCAAGGTCTAGATAAACTATTTTCATTTTTTTTTTTTTTTTGAAGTGTACATGTCCTTAGGAAGTATTTAGGTATTCTGTGCAACACTGTAATAAAAAAATGGAGGCAACCATAACATCTAATGGATAAGTTGATACATTTATACAATGAAATACTAGCCAATACTAACTCATCAACTTAGTTCCATGATGTTGAGTGGAAAAAGAACAAATTTGCAGAATACTTTGTGTCAAGTGTTGAACAATGTATGTAAATGTAAGCACAAACCAGCCAGTTACCTGTTGAGTCCCTGCTGTGTGCCAGGCCCAGCCCTGTGAGCTGGTTACCCTGTGGGAACAGGTTAACAGCAGGAAGCAGGCTTGGGGAGGCGCAGCCCTGCCCAAGGACCCACAGCAGGAGGAAGTCCAGGCCTGGGACCCACGGGCGGGCCAGCCCCTCGAGGCCCCTCCTGGCTGGGCTGGCCCAGGGACTCGGTCTGAGGCCCTGTAACTCCAGCCGCTGCTCCCGCCATGCCCGTCTCTCCCTCACCTCACAAAGCCTCCCATTCAGCTCTGCCCCCGCTGCCAGGTCTGCGGGCCGGGAGGGGGGCTCCCCCGGCGTCCAGGCGGGGGGCCTTCGCCAGCCTCTCCCTGCGCTGCGCCTCCAGGCCAGACTGGCCGTGTGATCGGCATGGCGGGGTGAGTCCTGGGGCCCCGGGGTTGCCGGGGGAGGGGGTCAGAGAAGCTGCATGGCTGCAGGCAAGCCCCTGGGCCTCTCAGGGCTGGGGGGCAGGGGCCCTGGGATCTTCCTGGACCGAGATTTTCCGAGGGTCTCAAAAGAATATTTCGTGGAAGATGGCGGGTGCAGCTGCTCCCGGGAGCTCCCCTGGGCTAGTCCTCCAGAAGCCTGGCTGAGCTTGGCAGCCCTCCAAGGCCTGGATGCTTGACCTTCAGGGATCTGTCCCCATGCACCCCCCACCCCACAGCAGCCTGCCCTGAGACCCAACCTCATTACAGACTCTAGAGGATGCCACCAGCCCCAAGGCCAGGCTCGACCCTGGGACTCCAAGGAGACTGCAAAATAGACAGTGACAAGTCAGTGAGCAGAAATGGGGCGGCTCAGGGTGGGAGCCAGCCCAGGGGCCAGGAAGGGCTGCTCATAAAGCTGAGGACAGACACGGGAAGAGCTGGTGAGGTTTGCGTGGCAGGCAGACAGGAGGGAGCTGCTCTGCATACTTACGGTAGGGGAGCCAACGGGGACACTGAAGGCTCCAAGCGGGTGGGTACCTGTCAGGGAATCAGGACTCAGGACTTCCCAGCATAGGCAGTGAGGAGATGCTGGAGGGTTTTCAGCTTGGGTGTCAGGGCCCACCTGTATTTCGGAAAGTTCCCTCTGGGTGTTGGCGGTGAGCGGAGGGCTGGGGGAGCAAGGAGTGCCACCGTGGCACGGTGGGCCCTGTGGAGAGGCAGGTAGCAGTTGGGAGGTGAAGAGGTCTTGCTGGGCAATGGACGCATGGTGGGTGGACAGACGGATAAGTGGACAGACCTGGCCCAAAGCACAGCCCCAAGGCCATACCCTGTTTCCCCCAGGCCAGGCCAGGCCAGCTGGGTGGCGCTAAGATGAAGAAAGGACGGCAGAGGAATAAACAGGAGAGAAGTTGGAGCTCCCACCAGCCTGCCTGTCAGAGAGGCACTGGCCAGCCACTAAGGCTCCTTGAGGCTCTTGGACCCCATGACACCTGGTCCCCCAAAGTCTAGCCTCACTCGGGCCAGGCCTGGGTCCGCCCCTCCGGCTGCCGGGCCGTCTCCTCAAGGTGCATGTCATGCTCCCTAGCACCGGGGTGCCGATGCCGATGCCACATCGGTCTGAGGAATGGCTGACTCTCCTGGGAGGACAGGCCTCCCCTGGACCCAGGAGCCTCTGTACAGCCTGTCCACTCCTCTGAACTGACTGGGCAAGGCCTCACCAAGGCACTGGGCAGACAGTCACAGGGACTCGCCAGGTTGTCCCTCGGTCTGATCCTGTTGCCTCTGATGTAAAACAGGGAATCCCAGCTCAATTGGAGGGGTCGGAGGCTCAGGGTAATGACAGCTCCCCAGTGCCAGAGGAGGAAAACGTCCGAGGGGCTCTGGGACAAGAAGCAGGGTTCAGGGAAGCGGACAGTGTGGGTCTCTTGTTCTGCGAACAATTGGCCCTTCTCTCTGCCAGGCCCCAGAGTGTCTCCCTGGTGCTGCTGCTTCCACTGCTGCTGTCACTGGGGCCAAACCAGTGTGCGGTGGCCCAGCGCTGTCCACAGGCCTGCGTCTGCGACAATCCCAGGAGGCATGTCGCCTGCCGGCACCAGAACCTCACCGAGGTGCCGACCGCCATCCCTGAGGTCAGCAGGGCAAGGTGGGGTGGGGGAGGACAGCAGGAGGAGCCTGGGCTGGCACCGGAGGATCTGCCACTACCTGGCTGGGGGAGGCTCCGGCAACTCACTTTTCCTCCCTGAGCCTCAGTCTTCACACCTGTAAAATGGGAATGATAACAGCCAACAACAGGGAGATGATCTATTTAAAATCCTAAGTTACTGGAACAAGTTAAGTGACCTATAATAGACACTGAGTTAATTACAGGCCCTGGGGCAGCGAACGGGGGATCTACTGGGATAAGGTATGGTCTCTGCCCGCGGAGTCAAGAGCTGGATAGGAGAGTGAAAGCAGAGGGGGCAGTGACAGTTCAACGTGGAAAGTGCCAGAGCCAGGGATACCCGGGCGGCTGCGGAGGAAGGCTTCCTGGAGGAGGAGTCAGGGAGCAGGATGAAGAGAAGGGGGGGGGGAGACTGTTCACTTGAGGGAAGAGCACGTGCCAGTGTTAGCAAGGGGCACAGGCTGTGGTCCGGGTGCCCCTCAGCCTTGCCCTCCTCTCCCGGCTCAGCTGACCCAGCGTCTGGAGCTCCAGGGCAACATGCTGAAGGAGATCCCCCCGGCTGCCTTCCGGGACCTGCCTTACCTGACACACCTGGACCTGCGGTACTGCCAGGTGGAGCTGGTGGCCGAGGGGGCCTTCCGAGGCCTGGGCCGCCTGCTCTTCCTCAACCTGGCCTCCAACCGCCTGACCGCGCTGCCCCAGGAGGCGCTGGACGGGCTGGGCTCGTTGCAGCGGCTGGAGCTGGCGGGGAACCTGCTGGAGGAGCTGCGGCCAGGGACGTTCGGGGCGCTGGGCGCGGTGACCACGCTGAACCTGGCCCACAACGCCCTGGTCTACCTGCCCGCCATGGCCTTCCAGGGGCTGGTGCGCGCCCTCTGGCTGCAGCTGTCGCACAACGCGCTTAGCGTGCTGGCCCCAGAGGCCCTGGCCGGCCTGCCCGCCCTGCGCCGGCTCAGCCTGCACCACAACGAGCTGCAAGCCCTGCCCGGGACGGCCTTGTCCCAGGCCCGCGGCCTGGCCCGCCTCGAGCTGGGCCACAACCCCTTCACCTACGCGGGGGAGGAGGACGGGCTGGCGCTCCCCGGCCTGCGGGAGCTGAGGCTGGACCATGGGGCCCTGCAGGCCCTGGATGCCCGGGCCTTCGCCCGCTGCCCCCGCCTGCACACGCTGGACCTCCGCGGGAACCAGCTGGACGCCCTGCCGCCGCTGCAGGGCCCGGGGCAGCTGCGCCGGCTGCGGCTGCACGGGAACCCGCTGTGGTGCGGCTGCCGGGCCCAGCCGCTGCTGGAGTGGCTGGCGCGGGCGCGCGTGCGCTCGGACGGCGCGTGCTGGGGGCCGCGGCGCCTGCGCGGGGAGGCCCTGGACGCCCTGCGGCCCTCGGACCTGCGCTGCCCCGAGTCCGGGGCGGCCGCGGAGGAGGAGGCCGAGGAGCTGGCGGCTGCGCGGCCCCGCGCCCCTGCCGGTGCCCCCGGGGAGGAGGCCGGGGCGGCCGGGCCCTGCCCGCGCACCTGCGTGTGCGTCCCGGAGTCGCGGCACAGCAGCTGTGAGGGCCGGGGCCTGCAGGCCGTGCCCCGCGGCTTCCCCAACGACACGCAGCTGCTGGACCTCAGGCGGAACCGCTTCCCCGTGGTGCCCCGGGCGGCCTTCCCGGGCCTGGGCCGCCTCGTGTCGCTGCACCTGCAGCACTGCGGCCTCAAGGAGCTGGAGGCGGGCGCCCTGGCGGGGCTGGACAGCCTTCTCTACCTCTACCTGTCGGACAACCGGCTCTCTGGCCTCAGCGCTGCCGCCCTCGAGGGCGCCCCCCGCCTGGGCTACCTGTACCTGGAGCGGAACCGCTTCGTGCGGGTGCCAGGGGCTGCCTTGCTCGCCCTGCCCAGCCTCTTCTCCCTGCACCTGCAGGACAATGCCCTGGACCACCTGGCGCCCGGTGACCTGGCAGGCGGGAGGGCCTTGCGCTGGCTCTATCTGAGTGGGAACCGCCTCGCCCGAGTGTCCCCTGGGGCGCTGGGTCCTGCTCGGGAGCTGGAGAAGCTGCACCTGGACAGGAACCAGCTAGACGAGGTGCCCACGGAGGCCCTGGAGGGGCTGCCAGCCCTCCTGGAGCTGCAGCTCTCGGGGAACCCGCTCGGGGCCCTACGAGATGGCGCCTTCCGGCCTGTGGGCCGTTCGCTGCAGCACCTCTTTCTCAACAGCAGTGGCCTGGAGCAGGTGGGCGCAGGGGAGAAGGGGCGAGGGGAGGCAGCTTGTGTTCTCAGCCCACACCGCTACCCTGCCTCGCTGGGCCCGAGGCTGGGCGTGAGGGCCCTGAGGTGAGCTGGGCACTGCGCCTGCCCCCAGGAACTCAGGCGTGGGCCACAGATCAGGCCGGAATGCAGTGCCGCGTGGAGGCAGGGAGGACGCCGCTGAGGCCTGGAGGCGGGAGCTCCCCAGGGTCTGTGGGATTACCTGCTGTTACACGCTATGTGGGCAGGGCTTTTGTTATTGTGTGGGGGATAGGGTCTAGCGAAAGAACCGTGAACTGGGGGTCTGGGTGACTTGTAGAGGGCAAGTGCTTTGGCCTTGGACCAGTATGGGTCTTCCACCAGCACTGCCCTTCCTGCCCCCGCCTTGGGCTCTCCACTCCCCAGGCCTGGGGCTGGGACGGGCCGGCAGGAGCTCACACCAGAGCCTGGTGCCTTCCTGCAGATTTCTCCTGGGGCCTTCTCGGGCCTGGGGCCCCGGCTCCGGAGCCTACACCTGCAGAAGAACCAGCTGCAGACACTGCCCGCCCTGCCCAGTCTCAGCGAGCTGGAGCTCATTGACCTCAGCGGCAACCCCTTCCGCTGTGACTGCCAGCTGCTCCCGCTTCACAGGTGAGCACCCCCAGTGGGGGCCAGCTGCTCTCAAGCCCCCACCGTCTCCCTGGGGGCACCAGGTCAGTGCCATTTGAGCACCTATGGTGGGGGAGGATCCTGCCAGGGCCAGCTGCCCTCCCTGGGGAGCTATCCCACAGGACTTGGGGTGGGTTTCCCTGAGCCTCTGTTCCCTCATCCATAAAGTGGGGGTGAAATCTGCCCAGCCGAGTGGACCTAGTCAGCACGTGAGAGCACTGTACCTCATTGCCCAAGAAAGCAGCAAGGGCCCTGGAGCCCAGAGACCAGGGCTCAAAGCCGCCTCTGTGATTGTCTCCTTTTGAGCCACGTGGGCTCTCTGTGCTGTTAAGTCATCTGTAAAGGGGATGATGGTGACTGCGTCCACCTCCTGGTGGTGACTGTAAAATGACGTTAAATTCAGGAGCTTGTCTCCATCGCTTTGGCTCACCAGGCCTCCACCACTGTTTATTACTGGCCCCCTTTTACAGGGAGGGGATTGAGGTTTGACTTGCTCAGGATCATTTAACTGGTGTGTCCACTCTCATCCACTCGGCCCCACTGTGCCCAAACCCGAGGACCTCCTTGCTGTCCTCAGGGAAGCTCGGCACGGGGGCTCCCCCCACCACGTTTCTTCTCAGGTGGCTGGCGGGTCTGAACCTGCGTGTGGGGGCCACCTGTGCCACCCCCCCCAGTGCCCGTGGCCAGAGGGTGAAGGCCGCAGCTGCTGTCTTTGAAGCCTGCCCGGGCCGGGCTGCCAGGAAGGCCAAGTGGACACCGGGCCCCAGGCCTGGCGCCCGGGGGACCCCATGAAGGGAAGACGGCAGAGAGCGAACGAGGTAGGCCGAGGGGTGGGGGCAGTGAGGCCTCGGGTGGGTCAGGTTTTAAGGCCCTTACGGTGGTAAGGGTCTGACTTCTCTTGGTCTCAGTTTCATGAGGTTGTAGATCTGGGCGGGGACCAGATCTACTTCTGGTGGCATCTGAGAGTGATGTCCACCCTCTCCAGCTCTGGGCTAAGCTTAGATGGAGCTTGTGAAGAAATGACCACACGCCGTTTTGTCCCCTGGGACAGTGGCCTGATTAAGCTGCAGCCTCCCGGGACGATGTGTGTCCAGGAGAATCCCACAGTGACGGTCACTGCTGGCTTGCTGTCAATTCAGCCTTTTCCCACCCGATCTCGGGGGTCTCACTTGTTGCTGGGGTGGGAAGAGCAAGGGTACAGATGTGTTGTTGGCACCACGGCTCAGACTCCATCACCCCCTTGACATTACATTTGACAAAACATATAGTTGAATTCCTTTTTTTTTTTTTAAGTAATTGGGATCATAATTCAGTTCAGCTCAGTCGCTCAGTTGAGTCTGACTCTCTGACCCCATGGGCTGCAGCATGCCAGGTCTCCCTGTCCATCACCAACTCCTGGAGTTTACTCAAACTCATGTCCATTGAGTTGGTAATGCCATCCAATCATCTCATCCTCTGTCGTCCCCTTCTCCTCCCGCCTTCAATCATTCACAGCATCAGGGTCTTTTCAAATGAGTCAGTTCTTCGCATCAGGTGGCCAAAGTATTGGAGTTTCAGCTTCAGCATCAGTTCTTCCAATGAATATTCAGGATTGATTTCCTTTAGGATGGACTGGTTGGATCTCCTTGCTATCCAAGGGACTCTCAGAGTCTTCTCCAACACCACAGTTCAAAAGCATCAATTCTTTGGCACTCAACTTTCTTTATGGTCCAATTGTCATCCATACATGACTACTGGAAAAACCAAAGCTTTGACTAGATGGACCTTTGTCGGCAAAGTAATGTCTCTACTATCTGCTATATGCTATCTAGGTTGGTCATAACTTTTCTTCCAAGGAGCAAGCGTCTTTTAATTTCATGGATGCAGTCACCATCTGCAGTGATTTTGGAGCCCCCCAAAAATAAAGTCTGCCACTATTTCCCCATCTATTTGCCATGAAGTGATGGGACCAGATGCCATGATCTTAGTTTTCTAAATGTTGAGTTTTAAGCCAACTTTTTCACTCTCCTCTTTCAACAAAAGGCTCTTTAGTTCTTCGCTTTCTGCCATAAGGGTGGTGTCATCTGCATGTCTGAGGTTATTGATATTTTTCCCGGCAATCTTGATTCCAGCATGTGGTTCATCCAGCCCAGCGTTTCTCATGATGTCCTCTGCATAGAAGTTAAATAAGCAGGGTGACAATATACAGCTTTAACATACTCCTTTCCCTGTTTAGAACCAGTCTGTTGTTCCATGTCCAGTTCTAACTGTTGCTTCCTGACCTGCATACAGATTTCTCAGGAGGCAGGTCAGGTGATCTGGTATTCCCATCTCTTTAAGAATTTTTCAGTTTGTTGTGATCCACCCAGTCAAAGGCTTTGGCATAGTCAATAAAGCAGTAGATGTTTTTCTAGAACTGTCACTTTTTCAATGATCCAATTTGATCTCTGGTTCCTCTGCCGTTTCTAAAACCAGCTTGAACATCTGGAAGTTCACCGTTCACATACTATTGAAGCCTGGCTTGGAGAATTTTGAGCATTACTTTACTAGCGTGTGAGATGAGTGCAATTGTGTGATAGTTTAAGCATCTTTGGCATTGCCTTTCTTTGGGATTGGAATGAAAACTGACCTTTTCCAGTCCTGTGGCCACTGTTGTTTCCCAAATTTGATAGCATATTGAGTGCAGCACTTTCACAGCATCATCTTTTAGGATTTAAAATAGCTCAACTGGATTTCCATCACCTCCACTAGCTTTGTTCATAGTGATGCTTCCTAAGGCCCACTTGACTTCACATTCCACAATGTCTGGCTCTAGTTGAGTGATCACACCAGGGGTTTATTTTATTTTGGCTGTGCTGGGTCTTCTTGGCTGCACAGGTTTTTCTCGAATTGCGGCAAGCAGGGGCTCCTCCTCTTGTGGTGCGCAGGCTTCTCTTGTGGCGGCTCTTGGGCTTCAGCAGTTAGCTGCCCGTGGGTTCGGTTGCAGCTCCTGGGTTCTAGAGCACAGGCTCAGTAGTTGTCCTGCAGCATGTGGGATCTCCCTAGACCAGGGATCAAGCCAGCATCTCCTGCACTGGCAGGCAGATTCTTTACTACGAAGTCATCAGGGAAGCCCTAGGATTTATTTCTACTTCTATTTAAAGTAGCTGCTTCCTCCCAGGAATACAAAGGCCTTGAAGGACACAGGCCCTGATCCCTGGCAGAATGTTCTGCGTTGGGGCGCTCACCAGATTGAAGCCACCGAGTCTTGTGACCTGGCCAAGACAAGCTGGTTTAATCCCACTGTTGCCATTTCTTGTCAACTTAGGCCACCAAGTTACTGAACTTTAATGAGCCTTCTTTCTCTTACATGTAAAGTCACCATGTCCTCACAGGATCAAGGATGAAGTAAGCTGTGTGAACACCTGTAAACTAGTGTCTGGCATGAGGCTGTCACAAACGCCAATTCCCTTGCTTCCCCATCCCTCAAGCAGCCAAGGGGCCAATGGGGTGACAGTAAAGGAAAGTGCAGGGGGCTCCACCAGTGCTTGCCCCAGAGAGGTGCTCCCTGCCGGCCGTTGGGCAGTGGGGCAAGGAGTGGAGAGGCTTCCGTTCCTCAGGACGTCTTCCAGCCTTCAGGTGTTTGGCTCTCCCTCCCTGACCCCCGCCACTGCTGTGGAACTTCAAGACTTTTAGTCCCATCCAATGGCAAGGGCAGTGGAGGGACAAGGTTCATTCTGTGCCTTGAGCTAAAACGTCCTGGAGGTCAACAGGTCCATCTGTGCCTGACTAACCTCCAGGGCCCAGGGATGTGTCTACACTTGGTCACATGCTCGCTGAGGGCACCTTCGTGCTGGTCACGAGGGGCCTGAAGATAGGCTGGGCCTCCGGGGAGCCCGGGGTCCTGGAGGGGAGTGGTAGAGACAAGTACCATGGCGTCTGCTGTGGAGATGTGTCTTGCACTCTTCATGGGTGAACGCTCCCCGTCTCTGTAGCCGACCTGGTGGGGTGGCGTCTCAGAACAGAAGGAACACAGACTGACGGCAGCAAGAAAGGGATTTAATCGTCTCACAGGACTTAAGTGTGGGAAGCCCATCTGGGGCTGGCACGGCGGCTGAACTTGCCCCTAGCCCTGCGTGCTGTGCTCAGGCACTGTGGGCCTCAACTTCTGCACTCAGGAAGAAGCAAAACGGAAGGCCAAACAAGTCCCATCACCCCAGAAGCTCTTCAGTCAGAACTTGATCCTTTAAAGGGAAGAGCAGCGGGGACAATGATTCTTCTCAGCTGGGCAATCACCCTCAACAAAGGCAGGCCGTGCGAGCAGGCTGTGGGACTGCACGCCACTGTCAGCCACCTTCCCCCATCACCATGAGCTGGGGGAGGGGAGGCACAGCCCCTGTCACATTTCGGGGAGTTCAGGCTGCAAGAGGGGCCTTCCTAGGCCTTGTTTCTATTCCACCTGAGCCTGCACAGTGCCTTTAGGAAAGGACAAAAGATCTGGTTCTCTCTGAACTGAAATTGGCTCCCCTTGGGCTGGTCGCCCATCTCCGGGATGACATCCAACAGCAGGGTCCTCTACACACCCAAGGTCAGCATCCCACCTGGCAGGCACGGACTGTGGCAGCTATTACAGGGTAACACAGGGACACACCCAGCCATGCTGTCTCTACACAAACACGTGGAAGGCAAGAGGGGCTGAGGACAGCAGACTGTCACCACTTAGGTGCCAGGTCTCCTGAAGAGACGATGGGTCAGAGAGAGAAGACAGCTTCAAAGGAGACTTAACTGCGGAACAGAAGCAGCTGAAATGTGGGCAGACACTAGGTGAACTTCTAGAATGTACTTTCAGAGGAGCAGCAGAATCAAAATATATTATGGAGTTAAGGACATGCACAGTGAGGGAAAGGACCAAGAAGCATGTCCCTGCCTCCAGGAGCTCCTTCAGGGCCACACCAGCCAGCAGGGCGGACCATCCCATGTCGAGGCCCCCAGACTTTCTGGCAAGGCCAGACCTGTTCCTGGTTAACAGAGAAAGGGAGAAAGAAAAGGACAGGTCCTAGTCCAGCTGGGCTCCAGAGTGGGTTAAGTTCAACAATGGTGGCACCTTCTCTCTCAGGGGATGCTTGCATGCGTGTGCACACACATGTGCACACACCCAGACCCACCCCGCCTTCCCGTGGCTCAGGGACTGGTGTGGTCTCCCCCACCTGAGCCCTGGCAAGCTCCCTTTCCTAGGGGGCAGACCTTGCCTCTGCTCGTCTTGGAAATGGAGTCAGTACTTATGCCAAGGGAAAACAGATCAAGGCCACCTCACAAGTCACCGGGACCTACGTGATGGTCACTGCTGCTCAGCTGCCTGCCAGAGCTGGGCGCCGGTACAGGGCTCCCCAACCTCCTGGGGGTGCCAGGAAGAGCAGAGCCCCAACCCAGGCAGGAGGGGCCGTTCCGCATGGTGTCTGGGGCAGAGGCTGTACCCCTGGCACCACTCAGGTCTGTCAGGTGACTGTCTGTCCCCACCTCGAGATCTGCGTGGGCCTAACCATTAGCCAACTTGCCTGCCATGTGTAGCCCCCCACCCTGCCAATGGAGCAGTGTGGGGGAGTGGAGGGGACGAGTGAGGAAGAGCTTCAGGAGCTCTCGCTGGAGAGGGAGCTGCTCACAGGTAGCCCCCATTCTCATGGCCTTGCAGGAGAGAAGGCCAGAGGCCAGAGGAGACCCTGGCTGCTCCTTGGGTGCCTGGCCCCCACAGCACCAGGCAAAATTTATGCAAAAAGGCTCAGTCTCCAAAGTAAAGTAGGTTGGCGTGGTGGCAAGAGAGGCGCCCTAGGCTGGCTTCCGGCTGGCAGCGAGGAAGGCTCAGTCATCCATCTCCTGTTTGATGTTCTCGACGGGGACAGGCAGCTCCGGACTCGGGGCCTTGTCGGCCATGGCCACGTCCAAGTGCTCTTCCTTCACACGCACGGTGATGACTGAAGAGGAAGAGAGGTGCAGGGCAAGAAGGAGAGATGCATGGAGCTCAGGATCTGGAGAAGGAACCGGGCTTCCTACAGACAGGGGCCCTCGGGGTGTGGCGGGGAGAGCCCCTTCCCCTCTGTGGGGCAGGCAGTAGCCAAGGCCTAGGGCCCTGTCCCACCAGCCTGGCAGGCAGTCCACCCTGCTAAGTGCTGGGGCTGGGGCTGGGGCTGGGGTGGAGAGGGCCAGGCCAGTGCTCGGCTCCATTCAGAGCTGGGGGCGGGTGTCTGGGAAGCCCTCTGGGCCCAGTGGTCTGAGAAAGGTTGCTCGGTGCCCAGAAAATGCCCTTCAAGCCTGACTCTGCTCTTCTGTGCCCAGGTGGGGAAGGAGAGGCCCGGCTTCTGAGCAGGGAGCCGCCCACCAGCCCCAGCCGTGTGCGGGAGGCTCTTACTCTCATCAGGAGTGGGCTCCGATGGCACCTTCTCTGCCGCCTGCAGGTCCTCCTCCAGCAGGGCCTTCTTGGACCCCTGTCTGAGAGGCCGTGTCTTGGCCGGTGGTATTCTTTTTCCTTGGAATAAAAACAGAATTCAATCCAGGCGAGGGCTGTATCCACATGAAACAGCGGTTTGGCAGCCCAGCAGAGGGGAAGGTATCAGCTGGGGAGGACCAAGGCCTGAACTCTGACCTCACCCCTCAGGGCTGTGTGCCCAAGGCTCAGAGCTTCTCCCCAGTAACGGATTAGCGCCCCCTCCCCACCATGGTGGTTAAGCTTCCTGTTTCTGCTCCTCACTTTCTTCACGTCCACAGTGTGATTTTCCCAGCCCTGATTCTCAACGGCACAGGGTCCTGCCACTGGATCCATGCCACACCCTCACAGGATCTTAACCCTCCTCAGGGACCGTGTCTTGTTTCCTCTCTGTTCCCTTTCGGGACATCCTCTCTTCTGCAGAGACCATGTCGGGGAGCCCAGCTCACTGCAGCTCAGCCTGGGGCCTGCTGAGGTTGGGTTGGCCTGTGAGAGGTCCCCACGCTTGGGGGTCACCCTTGCTCCCTCCCCCTGGGGATCATGAGAGAATGACTTGCTCTTCAATCTTTTACCCTCATACCCCACAACTGCACAAGGCCTCAGAGACCAGGCCACCCGCGGCCCCTGCTCCAACCCATACAGCCTCTGTGTCTTTTCCTCAGCATCCTAACCACTGCCAGAGACCAGAAGACTCCCTAATTGTGTTCTGGGTCCCTAAAACACAGGGTGATGGATGGGCTCATGGGGCAAAGGGCAAAGGAGAGGTGGGGCCATGAAGAGTGTGACTGATCTGGGTAGTGGCCCCCCGCCCAGGTACACAGGCTCAGCTGATCCCAGGTCCCACCCCAGCCGGGCAGCTTTAGAGCATCACTTACGTTTCTTCCCAAACTGTTTCTTTTTCTTCTTTGTGGCCTCTTTGGCTTTCAGAGGTGTGGTGGGCTCTGTTGTTGAAAGACACAGACATGAAGTGAGAAGAGCACATCCCAAGATCCCTGCCCACCCCTCACCGGCCTCCCTTACACAGGGGACGCCCCTGAAGGAAAGCCAGAGCTGGGCCGTGAGAATGGGGAGGGGCTGCGGGGAGGGACTGGATGACAGCTGTCCCTTCTGCCCACCCGCATCACCAGGGTGCTCAGAGGGGCCTGGGGGATTTACCTGGTGCACAAGGGCACGAGCATATGACAGAGTGGGCAAGGTCAAGGAAGGAGCTCTGCAGGCCAGAGGGAGAGGGAGACAGAGAAGTCAGGAGCAGAAGGGGGAGACCAGGGCCGCTCTCTCCCAGGAAGTGGTCCAGGAGATGCTTGATCTCATGCCAGAGGGCCAAAGGTGGGTGTGCGGTGGGGGAGGTGGGGCGGAGGGTGGTTGGCAGGAAGGAAAAAGAAAGTCAAGAGCCCCTCAGGGCCAGGAGAGCCCAGACCTGTAGCCACAGGTGGCTGGAGCTGGTAGCCGGTGAGCTCACACCAGCCGACAGGGTAGATGTCCGGGGACTCGCAGTCCACCCACTGGTCGTACTCGCTATCCCAGCCATCGAAGTGGATGCTAAGGAGTCGGTGCACCACCCGCTTCACAGTGGCCACGCAGATGAGCCGGGGCTCCATCAGGTCCACGGCCTCCAGCTTCATGCCCACCTTGAAGCCGTGGTTGGGGCAGTCCTGGAATGGGCATCAAGGCCGAGCAAATCAGCTAGGTCCCCACCCTGTCGGAGCAGCCCTGGGTGTGGGAGCGGGTCCAAGCCTGCCTGCAGGGGTTTGGTGGGGGAGGGGGGTCCTCAGACCAGAAACCCCTCTGCACTGTGATCCCAGGCGCCAGCCCCTCTAGGAAAGGCACTGGCTGACTGTTCAGCACGCATCCCCATCAGAGTTTGGTACTCCTCCCTGAAACAACTGATCTTAGCAGCAGGGACTCGAGAAGAGAAGGGGCTGGAAGCACCACCTCGGGTGGTGGTGGGCAGGGTTGGTCTCCTCACCATGTTGAAGAGTCTCGATGGAGCTGCCTTCGCCTTGGTCTTCTCCAAGTAGACCTCCCAGCTGAAAGTGTGAGCCTCGTACCCTGGAGTGGAAGGCAGAGATGAGGAGGGAGGGAGGTGAGGGGGGGTCCTGGAAAGCCCCCCACAGAGCCAAAGGGGCTCTTGCAGCTCCATCAGGACTCAGCCCAAAGTCTCCCCAGCAACGTTCTTCCCTCCTCCCCAGGTTGGTACCTGCTCTAGGCCCACAGTCCTGTAGTACAGGGTGCTCACTGCCCAAAGGGACAGGTGGGAGCTCTGCTCACCAAGCCACATGGGGCCATGGGGCCCAGCCAGCCCAGATGAAGGGCTAGTGGTGACCGTGGGGAGTGCGTCACCTCTCCAGTCCACTCAAGACTTCAAGCTCCCGGAGTCTGGCTTGGCCTGTGGCCTCAACCCTGCTCCCTCCGACTGTATGCCAGTCTTGCCTTTCGGGGGTGTGAGCTCAATGTCATTCTTCTGGCAGAAGTTGGCTGGGAAGATGGCGTGGGAGGAAGCATGGTAACAGAACCAGTCGGAGCCATCTGTGGAGGGCCCCCCGTCCACACAGATCATCAGGTAACCATCTAGGAGTACCTAGTGGTGGCGGAGAGGGAAACAGACAGAACCTGGTATTCTAAACTGCACCCCCATCCCAGGGTGAGGTGACAGGATAGGGATATGAGGAGGATGGAGCTGCTTTTCAGAGCACTCAGCACTCATGTAACCCGTGTAATGGTAAAATCATCTAGCTTCCTCATGTGTGATCAGTCATGTCAGACTCTGCAACCCCATGGACTGCAGCCCGACAAGCCCTTCCAGGCAAGAATACTGGAGTGGGTTGCCATTTCCTCTCCTAGGGGATCTTCCTGACCCCCTCAATGGACACCACATGCTGTGCCAGCAGGAACTGTCTCTGTCCTTTTGTCACTGTGTTCTCAAGGGTGAACTCGGGGGCCCAGCCTGGAGATTTGCTAGATGGACGAATCGGTGTGTCCCCAGGAGGGCTGAGGGGTGGTTGCTGGCTCCTCAGGCTGCAGCAGTAACCGAGGTCTGCAGCAACGCCAGCCCGGCTGTGGCGTGGCAAGACTAGCCCCCAAAGGAGACAGCAGGTGGTGGCAGGAAGGCCTACAGCTGACCCAGGACCAGGCTCAGGCCAGGTGTTCAGTAGCACCCACAGGTGGCTGGCCAGGGACTCTGCTAACCTGACAGTTTGATGCCGTGGCCCACAGGCCTGGACCAGCCCACAGGGCTGGCAAGCCTCTGACCCCTGACGAGAAAGCAGATTCCGAGCCAGGAGCTAAGTCTGTATGTGCGAAAACCAGGCCGCTCAGGAGCAGCCAGTAGGGGGCGCTCTGCCACCGCCCTGCGCGCAGGAAGCGCTGCTGGAGGCCGGAGGGAGCCCAGGCTCACCTTGCAGATGGTCGCCACGCAGATGTTGCCCAGATTCAGGGGGTCGATGGCCTCCAGTTTCATCCCCTCCTCAAACCAGCCACCTTCTGTGTAGACAGCTCGAACCTTAAAGGAATGGGGCAGGTGGGCAATCTCTGGACTGGCCCGGGGAGGGGTGGGAAAGAGGCCTCAGCTGCTGTTGGCCTGACAAGGAAACGGGGAGGGGAGGGGGAGATCTGGGGCCTCAGGTCTGGAGTGGACCTGTGGCCAAGGGGCAGTGCCCAGGGCTGGGCCTCACCTTCTTGAACAAGTAAGGAACAGCATCACAGTAGATCTTCCGGAAGGCGGGGTGGTGGGCCATGTCACTGCGCCTCTCTTTTAGGGAGATAGTGGAGGGAGGAAGGGGGAGAAGGAAGTTGAAGCTGCTAACATGACCATCTCCACACCTCCCCCAGAATGTGGGGCTGCTCAGCAGCCCCTCACCCCTCCACCAGGAGCTCTCTGTTGGAACTATTCAGCCCTGAGGACCCAGACTCCTCCTATGTTGCCAGGAGAGGATGTGGCCTGGAGCCTATAGTTGCGAATTAACTTTTACCATTTCAGGCTGGAGAAGGAAATGGCAACCCACTCCAGTATTCTTGCCTGGAGAATTCCATGGATAGAGGAGCCTGGCGGGCTACAGTCCATGGGATCGCAAAGAGTTGGACATGACTGAGCAACTAAAACACACAACACGCTTCAGGCTGAGTGTCCTTGGTCAAGTCACGCAATCCCTCGGGACACCTGGTCAAGTCCTGCTATGCTCAGGGTAAATGTGACTGTCCCCATTACTCAGATTAGTTGTGGGATGCAGAGATGTGCCCCCCACCCCGACTCAGGCCCATGCTGGCCAGGGACGGCTAACCTGACAGCTTGATGCCGTGGCCGACTCGCCTGGACCAGCCCACAGGGTGGATCAGGGGACTCCACATGTGGCACCAGAAGTCGTCGTCACTGTCGCCATCCTCGTAGAGGAGCCGCAGGCGGCCCCCAATGACTGTGTCCACCACGGCCATGCGGGTCCGGGACACCTGGGACTTGTCCACCACCTCCAGCCGCATGCCCTGCCGAAAGGGGTACTTCATGCTCTCCACCATCTGCAATGACATCAGAACACAGGCCTGCTGGGTCGATTCCTCCCTCTCACTGTCCTGTCCTGTCCTGTCCCTTGGGAGTAACCAGAGGACGGGACGGGGTGGGGGGCGAGGAAACCGGCAGAGGAGCCCCCTCCTGCCCACCAGATTCCACCCTGACTCCCAAGTCCCTGGGATGATAGAATATTTACAATGTGTGCACCAAAATGCCAGCAAGTCATTGTGACGGGAATCACAGACTGCTTTTCAGATTAAGCAAACAGTGCCCCGGGGAGGCTGTGTGACCCACCTAGAGTCACACGGGGTCATCAGTGCCAGAGCCGAGCCCCACGTCTGGGCTTGGGGCCCAGCTCTGTGCTCTTCCAGGGGTCTGCACTGACCACGAGTCCCTCCCGGTGCTCTCTACCTTCCAGCCCCTGCCGACGGCACCCACTAAACCAGCCTGGTGTTTAGAGAACTGAGCACCCTTTGCCTCGATACCTCTAATTTCAGCCCTGGCCCCGCCGGGCTGCAGCTCTGAACGGCTCTCCTAGCACCTCAGCAGTAATGCCTGCCCCTTGGACACAGCCAAGGATAGTGACCAAGATCCCACAGCTGCTCTAGAGCCCCGGTGGTGGGGCCTGGGTGAAGAGACAGGCGGTTCTGTCTGCTGAGGTTCTGGCGCTGTCCTGCCTGGGATAGAGGATGGGTACGGAAGTTCTGTGGGGCTTTTCCAGCACCGGGGCACTGCGGACTCAGGGAGAACCATTCCAGTTTCTTAGTAGTGGTGGGGACAGAGCAGTGCAATTCCAAATCCCACCAGGAGGGGGAGAGTGACAGACGGCAGTGCCTTGTATACTACAAGCACTTAAGTCAAATCTATTGAATGAATAGAGGTCTCCTACATTGCCTGCAGGCCCTTTACTACTAGCGCCACCTGGGAAGCCCAGTTGAATGAACACTCCTGAAAACGCTATGAGCAAAGGAAGATCTGGAAGAGCACGCCAGCAGACAAAGCAACATGACCAATGAGGCTGGCTCAAAGCAGGGAGGAAGCTAATGGTAGATGACGCCCACCACCCATACTTAGGGAATCTGGAGCTGCTCTGATGGCTAAACCAAGGGGGTCTTAGAAAAAACACTCCAGTGAGCAGCACAAAGGACAGACAGAAGGGGAAAGGGGCAGGAGCAGACCAGTTAGGAGACCCCAGGGTGCTTTGCCAGACCTTGATATGGAAGTCCACAGGCAGCGTCCTGGAGCCCACCAGGCGTTTCATGAGGTAGCCCTTCCAGTCGGTGAACTTGGCATGGATGGCTGGGGAGGCAGAGCAGAATCCTGAGTACGGACTGCCACCACTCTGCTGACAGGCGCCAGTCTGCCCCAGAGAGTAGCAGAGGGGCCTGAATAACGTATTTCTGCCTCTCAGCCCGGCAGTCCTGGATTCCCCAGCCTGGACCTGCCCTGCGGCCTCTGGGCAAGGGAGAGGAAGGGAGGAGGCAGGTGGGCTGTGGGCTGGTCTGACTTCTCCCAGGGGCCCACAGGAACCAGGATGGGCAGCACGCTCATCAACTCACTCCGCGGGGGCACCAGGATCTTGCTGTTGATGGCACACCAGCCGATGGGGTGGACATCCACAGTCCCCAGGTTGCACCAGAAGTCATGGCTGGCATCATTTTCAAAGCCTTCATACCGGAGCAGCACCCGGTACCCTGAGCAGGAGGAAGGAGAGGTAACTCTCAGGCCTTCTTGCTTCTCCAGCCTAAACCAGGCTGCCTACTCCAAGAACCCCTTCTACAACAGCCAGAGCGAAAACAAGCCCCTGCCATGTACCTGGAAAGCAGTATGGCACAGTAGGGGGAGTAATTTTCTACGGCCTGATCTACCCTGGAATGAACTTCAGAATGGGAGTTTCCAAACTCGCCAAGCTCTGTGGTCCCCTCTAAGAAGTAGGTAACATGAAAGCATAGCAAGAAGGGAGAACGAAACTCCAGTGGGCGGGTTTTTTGTTTTATGAAGCTGATGTCTGCTCCGACACTACCTGTCCATCTGGAGATGTCGCCCCCAGTCCTTGACCCTGCCTTGGTCAGAGGAGCACCCACCTGCCGCCTGGATGACCGAGGCAATCCAGTACACCCGGCTGGGGAGCACGGCGTCGCTGTTGAGTACCTCCACCTTCATTCCCTTCATCACATCCTCCCACTGGTCATAGAGTGGGACCTGCGTAGTGGTGAGAGGGTTCAAGGGGACAGTGAGGCACCTGGGTGGGCAGGAGAGCGGCTGGCTGCAGGGCCTCATGGGATGCTGTATCCTTCTCCTTTGCCCCTCGGTGTTTCCCCTCACTCACTGTGCATGCAAGGCTAGGCCCAGGTCTAGGGAGGAAGCGATGAACTGAGGTGCCCACCCCTGTGAAGAGCTGAGTCAGGGGATGGGAGTAGGGGTGTCACACAGCCCTGCTAATCTCTACAGGACTGGCTCCTAGTTGTCACCCTCCCAGGCACAGCACACCTGTGCCAGCAGACACCTAGCAGTTTCCCACTTTCACTATGTGACAGGCGCTTCTAAGACACAAACAGCACTCCTTCAATCGTCACACCGGGTGGTTGGATTTCTCTTGTGGTACAGTGGGCAAGAATCTGCCTGCCAGTGCAGGGGATGTGAGGTCAATCCCTGGTTGGGGACTAAGCACCCACAAGCCAAGGGGCAACTAAGCCCTTGCGCCGTAATGAGAAGCCCCTGTGCTCCGCAACAAAGACCCAGTGCAGCCAAAATAAAATAAATAGGCCTTCTCCATATTTCCTGGGCTTTAGGAAATTGGCTTGAAAGACGAAGAATCTGCCTGCCAGTGCAGGGTTCGATCCCTGGGTTGGGAAGATCCTCTGAAGGAGGAGATGACAACCCACTCTAGTGTTCTTGCCAGGAAAACTCCATAGATGGAGGAGCCTGGCAGGCTGTAGTCCACAGGGTCTCAAGGAGTCAGATGCAACTGAGTATACAGTGACAGGGAGTCAGGGAGCCTTTAGCAGAAGGGGTTCCAGGAGGCACCCATATCTGCCTCCTGGGAGCCAATGCAGGGCGGTTCACAAGCACCAAGCTGTCAACAGGAAAGCACTAAAAATGGGGGAAAGAGAAGGGGATTCTTACAGTTGGCTCTGGATACCAAAGCACAAAGTGCTATTATGTGAATAAGCCTGGGGGGGACCTCCATGGGGCATGCTCAAAGCTCTCGGTGAGGGTCTGTGAGGACTTGGTGAAGAACAAGTGGACAGAAAGGTGAATCGGAGCGAGCCGAAAAGCCGGGCACCCAGACTTCATCCTGTTCCCTCCCGCTGCTGAAGCAGTGAGGCAGGTGAGTGAGCCGGCGGCCGCACCCAGGCCCCTGCCCGCCCTCCCCTCGTGCCCAGGGCACTCACATGCTTAAAGCAGCTGACAGGAGCAGCCTTGTAACTGTGATCCTTCAGGAACTTCCCCCAGTCGAAACCCAAGACCAGTGCTGCAGAACCAAGAGGACCAGAGTTGAGGGGTTGAAGCGGGGAGCTCTCACAGCAGCCTCTCCAGGAACCTGGGCGGCCCTGAGGACCGGGAGCACAGGCCCTTCCCCACCGCGCAGCCTGGGCTCGCCCCATACCTGCCCCAGCAGTGGCCATGGGGATGGGACGGGGAGGACCTCATCCAGAGGTTGCCAGACTCTCAGGAGTAGAGGGAACACTCAGAGGGAAATGTCTGATCTTCCTCCCCCAAGAGAAAGACGGAAATTCAAAGACCCTCGGGCTTAAATTCCTCAGACTGCCCCCAACCTCTCATTGGCCATAGCCAATCTAGATGGGTGGGAGGTGCACACACCACAGCCCCTCCAGCCCTCATCTGGGAGCTGTGTCAGACCACATAGTGCATAGCTTCCAGCCTACATTTATTTAGAAACAGCTACTTACACTCAGAAAGAGAGAAGTTGCTAATCCCACCACCATTCTTCACAGTGAAGACCTAGGTCCCCACTGCCCCAGGGAAACAAAAGCCCGAGGGCTACAGGCAACGCTAAACAAAGGAAGCTAACTCTCGGCTTTTAAGTGCTCAAGAGGAGAGTGATTGGGGGATCTTCTGGGCCATCTCACAGTTACTCCCAGGTGGGGAAGATGCCATCTAAAGCGAGCCTGGGCTGGTCCTTTCTAGCTGGCCCCCTTCTCCAATCCTGGCTCCTAGGGAGCGCCCCGCTCACCCGCCGAGTCCTGGCACCACCCCCCACCGGCTTCCTGAGCACCAGTCCCCACTGACTGACCGTCCTGCCCGGTTGGGGTCCCGTCGGCAAGCTGTCCTGTCCCCTGGGAGTGGAGGAAGGCTCCAATTTTGGCAGACCAGGCAGCTTTGTGCAGGACTTTGGCCTTCTTGGTAGGTGGTTTTCCCTGGAGGGAGGAGAGCGCATCTGTAGCCTAAAGGCTGATAACAAGGCTCCAGATTTGGACTGCCCAGGTAACCTCTTTGGGACTCCAGTTTCTTAACTTGTAAATCAAGATGATAACAATTAAAATGCTTAGCTCAGGGGGGAGTTGCAAGGGTGAGGGTCACATATTGTGCTGAACTCAATAAGCACTTAGCTATTGTTCACCTGCAGGGGCGGGGGCGGGGGGGGGGGGGTGGTTGGCAGAGCCAGAGGGAAGGGAGGGATAAATTTTCCATCTTTTAAGCCCTGCTACTGCGAGGAACCTCTTGCTGGTGGCCTCAGCTCTCAGCCTTCTCCTTCCTCTGGTGTTCCTATGGGTTTATGGCAGAGAGGGAGTTTCAGAAGGCTCATGAACTGAACAGAGTTTATGAGGTACTCAAAGGGGTCCTACTGACCTGTGTATTAGTCGCTTAGTCGTGTCCAGCTCTTTGTGACCCATGAACTGTAGCCTGCCAGGCTCCTCTGTTCATGGGATTTTTCTCCAGGCAAATATACTGGAGTGGATTGCTATTTCCTTCTCCAGGGGATTTTCCAGACCCAGGGATCGATCAAACCTGGGTCTCCTGCATCAGAGGCAGATTCTTTACCATCTGAGTTAATAGGGAAGACCTGGTCGGTAATTTGTAGCTTAAGCACTGATCAGAGAGGCCCAGAGAATTTATTAAAGAGATCAGTGATTGGGGGAGAATGGATACACGCATATGTATGGCTGAATCCCTTTGCTGTCCACCTGAAACTATCATTAACATTGTTAATCGGCTATGTTGTTCAGTCACTCAGTTGTGTCCGACTCATTTGCAATCCCATGGACTGTAGCCCATCAGGCTCCTCTGTCCATGGGATTTCCCAGGCAAGAATACAGGAGTGGGTTGCCGTTTCCTTCTCCAGGGGATCCTTCCGACACAGGGATCAAACCCACCTCTCTTGCATTAGCAGGCAGATTCTTTACCACTGAGCCGTAAAGGAAGCTACTGTACTACAAAGTAAAAAGTTTTTTTTTAAAAAAAAAAAAAGAGAGAGATCAAAGAAATAGAAATGTGGGTTTAAGGAGTTCCCTGATGGTCTAGTGGTTAGGATCTGGCGCTTTCACTGCCATGGACCCGGGTTCAATCCCTAGTCGGGGAACTGAGATCTTGCAAGACACAAGTGGCACAGACAAAATTTAAAATAAAAAAAATGTGGGTTTAAGTTCCAAAATCACTGCAGATGATGACTGCAGCCATGAAATAAAAAGACACTTACTCCTTGGAAGAAAAGTTATGACGAACCTAAACAGCCTATTAAAAAGCAGAGACATTACTTTGCCAACAAAGGTCCATCTAGTCAAGGCTATGGTTTTTCCAGTAGTCATGTATCGATGTGAGAGTTGGACTATAAAGAAAGCTGAGTGCCAAAGAATTGATTCTTTTGAACTGTGATGTTGGAGAAGACTCTTGAGAGTCCCTTGGACTGCCAGGAGATCCAACCAGTCCATCCTAAAGGAAATCAATCCTGAATATTCATTGGAAGGACTAATGCTGAAGCTGAAACTCCAATACTTTGGCCACTTGATGTGAAGAGCTGACTCATTTGAAAAGACCCTGATGCTGGGAAAGATTGAAGGCAGGAGAAGGGGACGACAGAGGATGAGATGGTTGGATGGCATCACCGACTCAATGGACATGAGTTTGAGTAAACTCCGCGAGTTGGTGATGGACAGGGAGGCCTGGCGTGCTGCAGTCCATGGGGTCGAAGAGAGTCAGACACGACTGAGTGACTGAATTGAACTGAAGTTCCACACAGACCTGGCACCAAATCCTGGCTCTTGAATTTTATTTGTGTACCTCTGAGTAAGTTAGTAAAAATTTTTGAGCCTTTGAAACAGGAATCTTTAAAAATTCATTTTTTAGGAATCACTGGTTAGACTGAGGGTGCCAAGCCCTTCTCAAGTATCCCCAGACTGTAGTTAATAACAATGTTATTATTAGCTCACTGGGAAGGACTTTCTTATGCTTTGACTAAAATCTGCAAAGTGAGGGAGACAACAGTAACTATCTCACGAGTGAGAGATAACATGCACAAGGCTTTAACTAGAAGAGCTGGACTGAGACACACAATAAACATCAGGCTTCACAGGACAATCACCTGGGGTGCTCATTAAAGTCTCCTATGTCTAGGCTGTGCTCCCTCCCAATTAAACCATAATCTTCATGAGATTTTTGAAACTTTCCAGGTGACCCTACATGTAGTCAAGTTTGCAAACCAGTGTAGTGAAGACACAAGGCCAGGCTCCCGAGATGAGGCTCCAGTTTCAGCTCAGTCCTCTTCCTACAGAGCCCATAGGTACATCATTCTTCCTCTCTGGACCTCAGCACACTTGTCAATTAGTATGTGGGTTAGACAACTCAGCTCCAAGAATCCTCCCCCTTCTCAGAGTTCTACACATGTCAATAGTTAACTAGAGGTTGGTAAGACTTTCTAGGCAGCTGCCTATGGAATGGAGTCAGAGACGAGGCACCATCTTCTCAAACCCACCATGGCCGGAGAAGCTTGTGGCCCATTTCCCGGCTTCCTTTCAGAGCATTTGTAAAAGTGCAGCAGGAAGACATGGGTGCCAGACTCCCCCCAGAGTTCTTGTTTACAACTTATTGAGGGCAGCAGTTCCCTGGTGGCCCAGTGGTTAGGACTCTGCACTTCCACTGCAGGGGGGCATGGGTTCCATCCCTGGAGCTGCAATTCCCACATTCCACGCAGCACAGCCAAAAAGAGAACTTTCTGAGGACACGTCAGACCCTGAGGGGTGAGGGTTGGGGGTGAAGGGTAGCTCCATGAATCTGCAACTTACTGAGCTCCAGAAATGGGCATGTAAGAAATACCAGGCCGTTTACAACCTCAGAAGGCCACAAGCAACGTCCTGCCCAAGCCCTCTGGGCCCCTCGCCAGCACAGTTGGTAGTTCCTCACTCAGTACCCAGGGCCCCAGGAAGGGTCTTCCAAGTGACTGTCTCTCACCTGTAATCTCGCCAAGATACTGGCTTTCTTGGAGTTGGAGGAGTAGCTCCTGGAACAGGAGACGCTGCAGAATCTCTTGGTCTTGGAGAAGAAGGCTTCCCTGGTACCCACGATCCCACACATCTCACAGACAGCTGGGAAAAGAATTTAGCACGTGACTCCCTCGATCATCACCCCAATTCAAACAAAATGACGGGCCCTTCAAACCTGGGGCACTGCATTAAGCCCCTAAGGCTGACAGAACTGGAATAGGAGGTGTGTACCCCTGAAGCTGTGTGGCATCCCTTGGCTCTGCGTGTCAACAGGGGGGCTAAGGAGAATCCCTGTGGACAACTGGGGAAAGTTTGCAAAGAGGAAAATGAGAAGACAAAAATGTACCCATATCATTTAACTTCTGTGGGCCTGTTTTCTTCTCATCTCTAAAGAGGCTCAACTAGATCAATGATTCTTCCCTGATATCACATTAGAATCACCTGGAAAGTATTTAAAAATGCCCTGATTAGAATGACCTGATCTGTGGTGGGACACAGACATCAGTGGTTATGAGAAGTTCCCCAAATGATTCTAATGTGTGGCCAGGTGTGTGCACCCCCAGACTAGATGGTCTCTAATAGTTCATTCTAGTGCTAAGATTCTAAGAGAATGACTGGAAAAAGACAGAAGGGAGAAAAATAAAAGAAAGGGGAGATAGGACTTCCCTGGTGGTACAGTGGCTAAGAATCTGCCTGCCAGTGCAGGAAAGGCGGATTTGATCCTTGGCCTGGGAAGATTACACACGCCACAATGCAGCTAAGCCCGTGCCCCACAACTACTGAGCCCATGTGCTGCAACTACTGAAGCCCGTGCACCTACAGCCTGTGGTCTACAATAAGAGAAGCCACACAAGAAGCCCGTATACCACAACGAAGTACCCCCATTTGCTACAACTAGAGAAAGCCCGCGTGCAGCAATGAAGACCCAGTGCAACCAACAGTAACATAAATAATTTAATAAATAAAAATAAAAGGGGAGAGAGGAAGACAAGACAGATGAATGGACAGGCAAAGAGTATTAGATGCTCCTCCTCTAAAGAGTAAAGGGACCAGGAAACAGGAGTGTCATCACAGACCATCTAACCTGCCTCTTTGCACAGGGAGTCCCCACACTGGAGGCCCTGACACAGAGGTCCAGCAGCTATGCAAGCATCATATACCTCTGAAGCCAACTGGCTTCCAGATGATTCACGGGGATTCTTATCTGCCCTCATCCTCTTACCAGGAGGTCACTTAATTCTGTATTTCCTTGCCTCTCACTTCCAACTCACAAGCTATTTCTTGTCTGTTCCCAGAGAGTAACCAGATCACATTAAGTGTCATATATTCTCAAGACCCAGGCTTAGAAATCCACCAACTATTATTATTTACACAAACACAAAAGCACCACCATGTTAATGACCGGCATCTAATATGTGCTGAATGAATATTAATTGTGTGAAAAGAATGAAATCACAACTTGAAATCAGACTGAAATGACCCTTGGGGATACTTGGAGTGCCTCTGTCTCTCTCACAGGTCCTTAGACATCAGATCACAGAACCCTTTACACCTGGACAGCTCCACCCACCTGGCCTACATCTACCTCTCCATCCATAGCCTCTGAAACCTCCCTATCTTCAGGGGACACTTTGAAGGCACCTGGCTCAGAACCACTGCCATCTAAGGATCGCGGTGGTGGATCTGCACTGAGCAGATGCAGCGGGGAGGTGGGCAGCTCCCCCGCTTCCCGATCCTCATGTTCTGCTTCACTTGACTCCTCAAGATAGGAGCTGCTCTCACTGCCCGCGCTGCTGTTATAACTCCGGAAACTGTCATAGCCACCGAAGAGCTCCAGGCCATCGTCTTCCTCTTCCTCCTCCATCGGTTCTGAAGACGGAGTCTCCTAGGAAAAGGATGACACAAAGCAGGCTGAAGCAATCATGCTTGGCTTACTGTAAGAGAAGGGAAACTGCAGGTCTGCTATCAACTCCCTTTCCAGTTCTCGGTCAAGTCAACACTTCTGGGCCGAGTGGCAGGTACAATCAAACACCCCTTTCGTAAACACCAGGATCATTACTCTTGTTTATACATTTCTCAACTGCAAAAGAATACCTTAGCAAGACAGAAACATGTATTAGGAATTCACCAGGGTCCTCTGCAAATTTATACATGATTTCATTTTACCACAGTTCACACAGAATACAGTGATGTGAAAATATACTAAGCATGGTGCTTCATGAAGACATTTTGGAAAAGATGTATTTTAGAAACTCATTCTTCCCCCTTCAGCAGATGTACACCAAAGTAATTTCAACTCAAAAACAATGTAAGTCAGATGAAAGTTAATTTGGGGCCCAGACTGCCCTAAAGAGGATTTGAGGCAAATGACATACTAGCACTGTGGGACATACCATAGCTTTGGACTCAGCCTTGATCCTAACTAGCTGTGGGTCCTTGGGCAAGTTGTTTAACCTGTCTGGGTCTCAATTTTCTCATCTATAAAACAAGAAAAGTATTTGGCTCAAAAGATGTGCAATGTAAAATGAGGTATTGTATATGAATCTAACTGGCATGTAGCAGAAAAGGTGTGAAGCGTTTGGGCTCTAGGCTAAGACTCCAAAACCATCCCTACTGTATGACCTGCAGCAGTTCAATCTCAGTGCCTCGGTTCCCCCATCTGTAAATGAGGACAATCCCACCTATTTCATAGGCTTTGGGGGAGAAATAAGGGTTAATATGGGAAAGGCACTCAGAATGGTGACTTGCACACAGCAAGTGCTCAATAAATGCTGGTGCTCATTACTGGTTAAAAGTAGAGGCTCTCAAATCAGATACCCCGGAGTTGGAATCCAGGGTCTCCTACTTAGGACTCTCGGGTTCTCCATCAGTAAAATGGCTGGAACAAGCCTTCTTTAGAGGGCTGCTATGAGCACCCAGGCGCTATGGAAAGCCTAGTTCTGTTCCCAGCAGTCAGTGACAGCTCTAAAACTGGGAGTTATTCACACTCTACCCTGATGATGATTCTTCTTTACTCTTGTAGCGCTTTTGAGCGATTCCACTTTATATTTACACTACACATGCAAATGTGCCAGAAAGGAAATTCAAATATAAGGTGACCACAAGCCAAATGATGAAAGGATGTATGGGTTACAGGTGGTGGGAAGAGTGGAAAAAGCCAAACAGGGACAGTTTTGGAACCTGACAGACTTAGTGCTCATCTCCTTCACTTTACAGCTGTGTGACCCTCCTGGGGAGTAGCACCACCCTCTCCAAGCCTCAGCTGCATGATCCGTAAAAAAAGAGACAATAACACAAGGCTTGTTATTGTGGGAGACAACGCACGGATACGCTCCAGATACGGAGTATTTATTAAACTTTAATCTTCCTTTACTTCCCACCAGGATGTGACTGGCCTCATAGTCCCTAAAGACGCCACCATGAGACAAGGGGGAGAAGGAAGATTCAGGAGCTCTCATATCCTGAATCCAGTTCCTCTTCCCCCAGGCCAGTGAAGCTGTTCCTCTCTCAACCTCACTCGGACCCAGGAGAACGGGAGCAAAAGGCGACATCAATCGCCTCTGGCCTCGCTCAGCCTAACTACCTGTTTATCCATCCGTCCATCCTCCACCCTCCAGGCGTCGCTCAAAGGCCTAACGAAGGCCCACCGAGCGAGGCTCTCGTGGTTCCCTTTCCCAGTCACGAGAAGTCCTCTCCCTCTCACCTCGACGCCCCGGGGCTTCTCCATGAGACCTAACACAGTTTCTTCAACCGTCACCAGGTGTAGGAAGCCATATTGGCCTCGCCGCTCTGCCGGAGCGCACTCATAGGCCGCCTCCAAGGGCCGAGGGCCAATCACGCTGCAGGAAAGAGGTAAAGCCGGTTCCGCTCTCTCCTGAGCCCCGCCTCTCCTGGAGGCGGGGAACCCGCGGCTACTAATGGGACTTGTAGTTTCCTCTGGGCTGCACGTGGAGGGGGTCGTTGCTATGGCGACGTGAAAATTTCCCGGCCCTAGACCTGCCCGGCCCGGGAGGATAGTTCTTGTTTATCCACGATAACCTCTTGCTATCACACCGACTCCGTTCTTCACTAAACAATTATTGAATACCTAAGAAGGTACTGTTCAGGCACCCTCCAGGGAAAACCTCGCCCTCTCCCTGATGAGAAATTAAATGTGCCCTAGTGCGGGGATGCCTAGGAGAGAGACTTTTCCCTGTTTAGGCAGAAATTGGAATACTCTTAAGTCCAATGGTATAAATGTCCCACATGCTCAAAATTCTGGAACACTCTACCTTGCATCACCATCTCCTGAAATAAACCTCAGATATGAGGCTCTCTGCTTCATTCTTTTGGGATTTCCCACACGGTCCTTATTCACAGTTCTAGGTGCTGTAGTAGAGCTTTTTTTAAAAAAAAAAAAAAATTTTTCACTTGTCTGTGCTGGGTCTTCCTTGCTGTGTGGACTTTAGTTGCAGAGATGGGGGGGTGGGGGCTACTCTTCTTGCAATTCGTGGGCTTCTTATTGCCACGCCTTCTCTTGTGCAGAGCACCAGGCTCTAAGACACAAGTTCATTAGTTGTGGCACACGGGCTTAATTGCTCCACAGCATGTGCAATCTTCCCGGACCGGGGATCAGAGCCCTGTTTCCTGCATTGGCAGGCAGATTCTTTACCACTGAGCCATCAGGGAAATTCTATCATGGAGCTTTACAAACATCTTAAATCAGGGACAATCAGTCACTGTTTTACAAATGAGGAAACAGTGGCCCTTCGAGTTTAGACACTTTTTAAGATCACATTTGATTGGAATTTCAAGATTTAATCCAAATTCTTTGCCTGTGCTATACTCTTGAGAATCTAAACGTCATAAGTAGGCCTTGACATATGTTAAATATATTTCTAAATTTGAGGTTCACTAGATACATGTGAAAGTCTTTCTTAATTTGTTTTCTTCAAAACTTTCTACCTCTAACCACCTACCCACGCTGTCCATGAATACTGTTGGTTCTTCTGCCACCAAAAGGTATCCTATATTTTAAAAAATTATGTGTTTTTTTATTTGACTGCACCAGGTCTTAGTTGCGGTATGGGGGATCTTTAGTTGTGGCATGAAGGAGCTTTAGTTGAGGCATTCGAGTTCTTAACTGTGGCATGTGGGATCTAGTTCCCTAACCAGGGATCAAACCTGGGCCCCCTGCATTGAGATTGTGGAGTCTTAGCCAACAGACCAACCAGGGAAGTTCCCAGACACAGAATTTAGAGGAGGTGGTAAAGGGCTCCAGTTGGCAGAAAAATGTAGCCAGAAACCTTTAAAGATTTTTAAGGCAATGAGTAGATTGTTTTTTTTTTTTAAGAGCTCATTCTCTGGATGCTGCATGGAGTGTGTTGGAGGTAGATCAAGAGAGCAGCAGGGGGACCAGTTAGAAGGCTCCTGTACTAACCCAGGGGAGGGATGGTGGTGACTTGGACCAGGGCAGACTTAGAGGGTGTGCAGAAAAGTAGAAGAATTTGAGAAGTATGTTGGAGGCAGTAACTAACTGTATGGAGTAGGTTTGGAAGAGGGAGGAATCCAATGACTTTGGGTAAATGTGTCAAATGGGTTGACCATGTTCTGTAGTGGGTAAAACTGTACAAGGAATAAGTGAGTTTAGGTGGTTGAATAGAGGGAATTAGAAATTCTGCTTAGCCTGATATGCCTCCAAGAGGGCAAGAAGGTAGTGGTGTTCACCAGAGAGTCCTGAGTTAGAAATATAAACCCTGCAATTAAAAAAAATTTTTTGGCTGCATTGGGTTTTAGTTGCAGCATGTGGGATCTTTCGTTGTGGCATATGGACTCTCTAATTGTGGTACATGGGCTCCAGAGTGCACAGGTTTGGTAGTTGGGGCATGCTGGCTTAATTGCTCTGTGGCATGTGGGATCTTAGTTCCCCAACCAGGGATTGAACCTGCATCCCTCACGTTGGAAGGAGGATTCTTAATCACTGAGCCACCAGGGAAGTTCCTCAACACTGCAGTTTTCAACAACTTCCCTTTAAGATGGCTAAATCCATCTTCTCTGTGATGTATTATTTTTCACATCTCAATGGATATATCATCAACAGTAGAAGAAAGCAGAAACCTGAGCTTTCCAGTTTCATGGCATTTCCACAAAAGTACCCGGCTTTGGGGGAGGGAAGGAAGCTGAAGCAGGTCCCAGGGATGTGAACTGTTAGCCTAAGTTGAAATGGCAGTTAATGAGGAATTCAGTTGAAACATCTTATTAAACACAGGTTGCTAAGCAACAGTGGCTACCCTGAAATAGTGTGGCTGTTTCTTCTGCAGTGGAGCTCCTGGGTCTTTGGTCTGAGCTGTCACAAAGGTATGCTTTTTGGCTGGTGTGAGCTATGCCTTTATATACAATCTTATATACTCCCCTCTTTCTGAGGCCTTTCCCCTGTGAGTCACTGCCCTCCTCTCTCTGGGATCATTAAATCTCTTGCTCTCTGTTGGATCATTCCCAAATAACAGCACACATGTGCTCATGTGTCACCCGTTCTAGACAAATAAATCCCTTAAAATCTCCTCCTCTGTTCCTGACCATTTCTCTCTTCTCTTCCACCCCTTGATGTCTTGAATTGTCTGTGCATACTACCTACCTCCACTTCTACTTCTCCTCAACTCTCCATCTATCCCTACACTCCACCAAAAGCGCTCTGTCAAGTTCAAGTACAATTTCTCTGATGTACAGCCACATTGCTCTTCTCTCAGTGGCATTTGCCAAAACTGATGACTCCATGCTTCCCGAAACACTGTTCTTTCTGGGTCCCTCATGGTTTTTTGCTCCTGCTTCTCTGGCCAGTCCCCTCTCCTTTGCAGGGCCTCCCTCTTATACCAGAACTCTAAGTCCAGGTGATCTTCAGGGCTTTGTCCTGCTTGCTTCTTTTCTCTTCTCACCATAAGTGATGTCTTTCATTCTTAATGCTGTAAATACCATTTATATGGCCCGGATTCCCATCTTCAGTCCATGTGTTTGTCCGCTGAGTTCCAGACTCTTATATCTATAGAGATAACTTACATCATAAAGAGAAAAACAGAACACTTTATTCCCTTAACCTAAACCTATTTCTCTCCTAGTTTTCCCCATTTCAATATCCAGCACCATCAGCCACTCAAGAACTGCCTCTTCAAAAAAAAAAAAAAAAAAAACTGCCTCTTCATTCCCTCTCGCTCCGTTTCTTACTTTCAATCCATCAGCAAATCCCCTTAATTCTCCAAAACCTATCTCAAACATTTCCCCTTCTATCTCCACTGCTACCCCTTAAACCAAGACCATCATCATCCTGCTCTGGGTTTCACTGAAGCCTCCTGGCTGGTCTCTCTTCACCTCTTCTGTAATTTGGATTAACTCCTCTGCACAAGTGCAGACTGGGTGCTCTTTTCCATGTCATACCCCTCCTGTCTGGACTTTCTCAGATTCTTTTACAAGCTTTTGAGGAGAAGGCTGGGTGACTCAAAGTTGAAGTTAGAGAGGTAGGCAAGGCCGGAGTAAATCATTGAGTCAAATGATTTACTGCGTGCCCACTGTGCTCGGGGCACAACAGAGAATGGCACAGTTCCTGCCCTCTTAGGGCTTCCGTTCCAACATAATCCAATGGAAAGGAGACCAACGCTTTCCCGCCCCAACCAGGTGCCGGCACGGTGCTAACCGCTTTGACACCCGGCAGGCCTCCACCCGCCTCCCACCGCCCCGTGACTCTGGGCTGGCCTCAGTTAGCCTCATCTGCAAAATGGGACAATAACTGCTAGGCCCAGATCTTGGCGCGCCCCGCTGGTGTTATGCGGCCGGAATGCCAGCCTGGGGCGGAGTTGCTCGCAATACCGACCAGTGGGTCACGTGGCCCGCCCGCGCGCGCGGGTTCCCAGCGCCAACCGCCAGCTGCCCCGCCCCGGGCCCGCGCCCCGCCCCCGCCCGCTCCGCCGGAAGGCTGCAGCTCCTGCGGGTGCGAGCCCGGCCGGGCTGGGCAGCTGCTGCGCGGGCTCGCCCGGACTGCTGAACAGCCGGGGGCCAGTCAGGGCGGGTCAGTGACTGCCGTTTAGGGTGGGGGCGCTGGGGTCGTCGCGGGGCAGCGAGATAGGAGAACTACTGAACGGGGGGCTGCCAGAGCTGGGATGCCCGCCTGCCCGTGAGGGGGAGGATGGGACGGCATGACCCCCACACGCACACCACCACCATTTGTCTTGGGCTGAGGAGGGGGTCGCGGTCGGCCAGAGCCACGAGCACAGTGCCTGGCACGCAGCGAGCCCTCAAGGTGCCCCGGCCTTGACTGCAGCCCCCCGAGCGGGGAGAGAGCAGGAGAGGGAGTGCCAACTGGGCTGACAAGCAGCTAACTGCCATTGTTAGGCGCCCAGACTGGCCAGGCGGGGTCGCCACCCATTCCTTCCCCTGAGGCGCACGGAGCAGACGTGTGTCCTAGGAGGTCGTGAGAGGCAGCGCTGGGGTGCGAACCCCGGGCCGTTTTTGTCTCTTGCCCGCTGCTCTGGGCTGAGGAAAACGCGTACTTGAACCAGGCTTTGAAAGTTGAGAAGGGCTGGATGGTTGCAGAAAACCGAGCGAGCTCTGCTTTGGTTTTCTGTGAGACCTTGGGAAGACGTTTGATCTCTGTAAGCCACACTTTGCTCTTTGTGAAAACGGCTGGACTTAGGAAAACATAACTAGTATGTGAGCAGTGCTTTGCAAAGGGTAGAGCACTTTCAGATACGTTGTCAGAATTCCTCACAACGCACCGAGGAAGCGTTTTATTAGCCTCCCCAAATGAGAAATTGTGTCCTAGAGACGTTTATAAGATAAGGGGCGGAGCCTTAATGTTGATTGAATCAAAGGTATGTAGGATAACTGCCTGGCTGAGCGTAGAGCTCTGAAAAGCTTAAACATCCTGTGACCTCCTCTGAGCTCCTAGCTATTAGTTTAAAGCAGCTCTTTTGCAGAATCTGCTTGCCCCTTCCCAAGTCCCAACGACTGTGTCCCAGCAAACAAGATCACCAGGCCCCAGCAGTTTTGACTCTTACTATTTTTTAAACGTTTCTTGGTTTGGGCTGGACCAGCTATGAGGAGTCCTTTAGGCAGAATCAAAACTGGGAGGTAGTTAGGGGGTGATTGAACTCTGAAAATTCCAACTGAGTGTAAGCGTTCTTTTGAGGGCGTTGGTGATAGATAATTTTTCTCCTTCCTATTGACAGGTTCACCTCCTAGCAGATTACTGGAAGGCAAATGCAAAATGTAAGTAGCAATTTTGAAGTATCAGTTAAAGGAACTGAAACAGTTTCTTTGTAGAATAATGGCAGTTAATTTGGTGGGCACCATTTCTAGGTGTACGGTTAATTGATGGGTGCTCATCAAATGCCCATTTTTGAGGGGTGTATTTACTAATACATGTAGCAAGGTCTGTGCAGGTGGCAGTTTATTATCACAGACACTGACCAGGGACCCCAAGAGATGCTGTTTTTTTTTTCAGTCCCCATTGGCCTGTGAAAGGGAAGAGAGGCCAAGTATTTTCTACTGTGATGTGTATCAGGTGTTTCCAGGCTGCCTGTTATCATCTATCCTGTAACTTTGTTTTTCCCCACAACAAACTTAAACGGCCGGAGGGGTTTTTTATCCTTTTTAGAAATGAGGAGAGTGAAGCTTAGAAAAGTTAAGTAAACCAGCCTTGTTGGTGCTGAAAAAGCTTTTCACTAAACCACACTTTTCCCATTGTTGATCAATCCAGGTTCAGAGTCTGAATATTTAATAAACAGCTCCTTAGGCCTGGTGCCTTTGAGTATTTTATTTAATCCTCATGACAACCCACCATGCTTTTTGCTCATTTCCGCTGATCACCTTGAAATCAACTAGGAAGCCTTAAAAAAAAAAAAAAAAGCCCAATCCCTCCTGCAGGGAAGGGGATAAACATTTATAAATCCATGGTGATGTTCTAGCCCCTCTTTCTAAATGTGATGTGGTGCTGTGGGGACACATGAAGTAATTCCTTTAATGCAATCCTGACATTTCAAAAAGGGAGATGCAAAACAGGTGTGGGCCTTATCTAACAAATTGAATAGCAGGAGCATATTCTTCCACTGACCACAGTTAAATCTGAAAATGTCACTGGTTTCCTATGATAAGTGCACTCAATATTGATTAGTGAGACTAACCACTAGTGTGACACTTGGACCAATTCAGTTCAATTGCTCAGTCGTGTCCGACTCTTTGCGACCCCATGGACTACAGCACGCCAGGCTTCCCTGTCCATCACCAACTCCCAGAGTTTACTCAAACTTATGTCCATGGAGTCAGTGATGCCATCCCACCATCTCATCCTCTGTCATCCCCTTCTCCTGCCTTCAATCTTTCCAAGCATCAGGGTCTTTTCAAATGAGTCAGCTCTTCACATCAAGTGGCCAAAGTATTGGAGCTTCAGCTTCAACATCAGTCCTTCCAATGAATATTCAGGACTGATTTCTGTTAAGATAGACTGGTTGGATCTCTTTGCAGTCCAGGGGACTCTCAAGAGTCTTCTCCAACACCACAGTTCAAAAGCATCACTTCTTTCTCACTCAGCTTTCTTTATGGTCCCAACACTCACACCCATACCTGACTACCGGAAAAACCATAGCTTTGACTAGATGGACCTCTGTCGGCCAAGTAATGTCTCTGCTTTTTAATATGCTGTCTAGGCCTAGGTTCCCTATAGACAGCTGGATTCTTATCCACTGAGCCACTAAGGAAGTCCATGTTAGTGAATCTTCCTGCATCTCAGTTTTCTCATGTGAAAACTGGAGTAATAACAGAACTTACCTTGCTGGGATTTTGTGAGTGTTAGATGAGGCAATGTGTGTGAAAGCATAGCGGTATCTGGCAGGTGCAAGTTCTCAAGGACTTTTGGCTGCAACTGTTCCCACTGACCAGAATCACCCAGCCAGTGGGAACCAGGGCTTAAACGGGTCAGGGTCAACAGGGTTGAAACGAATAATAAACAGGAAAAGTATCTGTTAGAGACAGGGTCCTGGAGCCTGTCGACACAGGGCAGTGTGCCAGAGGGCGGTGGTACAGGACCTCTTGGAGGAGGTGATGCCGTCCCTGAGAGCTGTGTGGTCAGTAGGTGCTCGTCACACCCTGGTGGGGGCGGAGGCAGGGCTGGCAGAGTGCACATGGCTGTAAGGCAGGCTAGCAAGGAATGTGGTGCTGCACAGTGGGGACAGCATGTGACCAAGAGCCCAAACATGCTGTGACAGCAAGTGCTCTGTCCATTGAAGGAAGGAGTCTGTGCGTCAGTTATCAGGGCAGCTTCCTGGAGGAGGAGGCCTTGAGCCACCATCAAGCACTTTCAGCGTGTCCCTGGCCCTATGCTGAGCCCCATGGCTAGTGTGGTCCCTCGCAGAGGAGACTTGCAGAAGAGCTGGGGAGTCCCCTGGGAAAGGCCAGCTGCCCCTGGACAGAGTCCAGCGGGGGCCCCTCGTCACTTTCGCCAGCCAGCTTGGTACCTGCGGATCTGCACCTGCAGGCTCAGAAACCTGCCTCAGTACCAGGAAGCTCTTCCAGTTCTCACGCCAGGGTGCCACAAGCAAGGGCGTGGGCCTGATGGACACACGCAAGTTAATGCATTTGCCTGGAGAAGTAGCAAACTGTCTCAGCTGCATGGCCAGGGGCTGGGGGTGGGGGAGACGGGCAGTCCCAGACTGTGGCCTCACATCTAGGACCACACCCCAGGAGGTGGTTGGCATGGAGAGTCTGGATATCCCTGGGCTGACCCTTTGCCGGGGCTGGGACATGTGTCTGCAATGGCCTGTCTTCTCTCAAAGCCATTGCTGATTGGCCCTTCTGATGGGGTAGCAGTGACGTTGGGAACATCACTGTAGGCGTGGCAACTGTGCTGTTTCTTTGTGATGATTTTGTATCTTTGAGCTGATCCATTAGAGGACAATCAATTTCACGTTTCCTCTTTGACCCTGAGTGGGAGAAGCTTAACATTTTCCCCGTATACTGACAGAGGGACCTCGCAAGAATCCCAGTTTATTCACTTGTAAAATGAAGATTATGGTCCTCACTTCTGGGAGAGCTGGAGCTGTGCTGTCTATAGTAGCCATTTCCTTTTCAATTCACTACAATTAAAGAACAATTCAGTCCCCCAGTTGTAGTAACTGCCTTTTTGGTGCTCAGTCGCTACCTGTGGCTAGTGGCTCAGTGTAGGACAGACGCTTACTTTATATTTTAGGGTTAGGGCCAAAGTCTGCACCGTCATAGAACATCCTTACCAGAGAGTTCAGTGAAATGCTGTGTGTCACGCACGCTGCATAGTGTGAAGTCCAGTGTTTGCTGGCTTCGGTGGTCTGGCGGTGGGGGAGGCTAGGGAAGATGTGGCCTCTGGCCAGGAGGCTTCTCTGTGGTGAGGTGAGATGCGGTGAGTCCGGTTCAATGAGTACCCTCACTCCCACACAAGAAACCGAGCATTCCCACCATCCCCAGGGAGTTTCCTGATAGTTTCCTTCACAGTCCGGAGAAGGCAATGGCATCCCACTCCAGTACTCTTGCCTGGAAAATCCCATGGATGGAGGATCCTGGTAGGCTGCGATCCATGGGGTCGCACAGAGTTGGACACAACTGAAGTGACTTAGCAGCAGCCTTAACAGCCAGAAACCTCTACCCCCATTCTGGCCCTCGGCAACCACTGTTCTGATTTTTGCTACTAATGGACTACCTTTGCCTTTTCTAGAATTTCACATAAATGTAATACAGTATATACTTTTAAATTTGTTTTTTTTTCACTAAGCATCTGGTTCTTTCTGGGTTCATCCTTGGTGTTGCATGAATTAGGTTGTTTCTTTCTTTGCTGGGCAGTGTCCTGGTGGCTGAGTATCCATCTACCTGGTGCTGCAGACATTAGGTTGTTTTCAGTTTGAGGCTGTTATGAATAAAGCTGCCGGGAACATGCATATGCAATTCTCTGCATGGACAAATATTTGGGGTAAGTACCTAGGAATTTTCATAGAATTCATGGATCTTAGAATACTGGTATGATTGAATTTATAAAAAACTGTCAAACTGTCTTCCAGAGTTTGGCATTTTACACATTGAATGGCATGCTGGGAGAATTTTAGTCGTTCGGTGTTCTCACCAACACTTGGTATTGACAGCCTTTTCAATTTGAGCCATTTTAGTGGGTGTATAATGGTATCTTGTGGGTTTTTTTTTTTTATCTTGTGGTTTTAATTTGCATTTCTCTGAAGACTAATGATGTTAGGCATTTTTCATTTGCTTATTGTTATTCATATATCTTATCATGTGAAGTGTGTGCTTAAATCTTTTGTGTATTTTTTAATTGGGTTATTTGTCATCTTACTATTAAGTTGTAGGGGTTCTTTATTCTAGATGCTGGTTTTTTGTTGAGTATATCAAGTATATGTACTGTGAATATTATCTCCCAGGTTGTGGACTGTCCACATTTTCTTAATGGTGTTTTATGAGTATTAAACTGTGTTTTACTCAAGTTAATAAAAAAAATTTTTTTATGAGTCATGATTTTTGCATCCTAAGAAATCTTTGCCTCTCCAGATTTGCAGAGATTTGTTTTTAGTATGTTTCTTTCAGAAAATTCAGTAGTTGTAGCTTTAACTTTTCAGTTCAGTTCATTCACTCAGTTGTGTCCAACTCTTATGCGACCCCATGGACTACAACATGCCAGGCCTCCCTGTCCATCACCACCTCGCAAAGTTTACCCAAACTCATGTCGACTGAGTCAGTGATGCCATCCAACCATCTCATCCTCTGTCATCCCCTTCTCCTCCCACCTTCAATCTTTCTCAGCATCAGGGGCTTTTCAAATGAGTCAGTTCTTTGTATCAGGTGGCCAGAGTATTGGAGTTTCAGTTTCAACATCAGTCCTTCCAATGAACACTCAGGACTGATCTCCTTTAGGATGGACTGGTTGGATCTCCTTGCAGTGCAAGGGACTCTGAAGAGTCTTCTCCAACACCACAGTTCAAAAGCGTCAATTCTTCGGCACTCAATTTTCTTTATAGTCCAACTCTCACATCCATACATGACCACTAGAAAAACCATATCCTTGACTAGACGGACCTTTGTTGGCAAAGTAATGTCTCTGCTTTTTAAATGCTGTCTAGGTTGGTCATAACTCTCCTTCCAAGGAGTAAGCGTCTTTTAATTTCATGGCTGCAGTCACCATCTGCAGTGATTTTGGAGCCCAGAAAAATAAAGTCAGCCACTGTTTCCACAGTTTCCCCTCTATTTGCCATGAAGTGATGGGGCCAGATGCCATGATCTTAGTTTTCTAAATGTTGAGCTTTAAGCCAACTTTTTCACTCTCCTCTTTCACTTTCATCAAGAGGCTCTTTAGTTCTTCTTCACTTTCTGCCAAAAGGGTGGTGTCGTCTGCATATCTGAGGTTATTGATATTTCTCCCAGCAATCTTGATTCCAGCTTGTGCTTCCTCCAGCCCAGCGTTTCTCATGATGTACTCTGCATATAAGTGAAATAAGCAGGGTGACAATATACAGCCTTGACATACTCCTTTTCCTATTTGGAACATTTCCTTCAAAGTTGGGGTGGTCCTCTCAAGCCCTGCCGCTTGGTGTTACCACCTAGGTTTCTGTAACCTTCTACCCCACTGTTGTCCAACAGTCTTCACAGCACCTTCACTAAGAGTAGACTACATCTCAAGGAACCACTTTCTTTGCTTATCCATGAGAAGCAACTCCTCACCCAAATTTTATCATGAGGTGGCAGCAATTCAGTCACTTCTTCAGCTGCTACTTCTCATTCTCTTGCTGTTTCCACATCTGCAGTTACTTCCTCTCACTGAAGTCTTTTTTTTTTAATTAAAAAAAAATTTTATTTATTTTTGGCTGTGCTGTCTTTGTTGCTGCATGGGCTTTTTCTCTGCTTGTGGTCAGCGGGGGCTACTCTCCAATTGGGGTGCTAGGGCTTCTCATTGCTGTGGCTCCTCTTGTTGTGGAGCACAGGCTCTAGGGAGCTCGGGCTTCAGTAATTGTGGCTCCTGGGATCTAGAGCACAGGTTTAATAGCTGTATTGCATGGGCTTAATTGCTCCATGGCTTGTGGGATCTTCCCAGATCAGGGATTGCACCAATGTCCCCTGCATTGGCAGGCGGATTCTTTACCACTGAGTCACCAGGGAAGCCCTCCACTGAAGTCTTGAATGCCTCAGAGTCATCCACGAGGGTTGAAATCATCTTCCAAACTCCTGTTAATGTTGACATTTTGACCTCTTGCCTTGAATCTGTTGGCAGCTAGAGTGGGGAATCCTCTCCAGAAGGCTTTCGGCTGATTTTGCCTGGATCCATCAGAGGAATATCACTATCTGTGGAAGCTATAACCTTATGAAATGTGTTTCCTAAAAATAAGACTTGAAAGTAGGAATTACTCCTTGATCCACGGGCTGCAGAAGGGATGTCAGCAGGCATGAGGACAACAGTAATCTCATTACATCTCCACCAGAGCTCTGGGGGACCAGGTGCATTGTCAAGAAGCAGCACTGTTTTGAAAGAGATCTTCTTTTCTGAGCAGTATGTCAACAGTGGGCTTAAAATATTCAGTAAACAACATTTATACAGATGTACTATCATCCAGGTTTGTTTTTTTTTAAGTCTTTATTGAATTTATTACAATATTGCTTTTTTTTTTTTTTGGCTGCAAGGTATGTGGAATCTTAGCTCCCTGACCAGGGATTGAACTTGCGCCCCTTGCAATGGAAGGCAAATTCTTAACCACTGGACCACCAGGGAAGTCCCTATCATCCAGGTTTTGTTTTTCCACTTATAGAACCCAGGCAGAGTAGATTTAGCCTAATTATCAAGTGTCCTAGAATATGCAGGATGGCAAATGAGCCCTGGCTTCAACTTCAAGTTGTCAGTTCTGTTTTTTCTTAACAAGGGAGTCAGCCTGTCCTTTGAAGATGTGAAGCCAGGCATTGCACTGACTTCTCTTTAGTTATGACAATCCTATACAGTGTCTTCATTTGTTATTGTTGTTGTTGTTCAGTTGCTCAGTCGTGTCCGACTCTGCGACCCCATGGACTGCAGCACGCCAGGCTTCTCCGTCCTTCACCATCTCCTGGAGCTCGCTCAAACTCATGTCCGTTGAATCAGTGATGCCATCCAACCATCTCATCCTCTGTCATTCCCTTCTCCAGCCTTCAGTCTTTTTCAGCATCAGGGTATTTTCTAATGAGTCAGTTCTTCATGTCTTCATTTGCTGTTTTATCTGCATTGAAAATGTTTGGTGCAATCACTGCTGTTAATTATCTCAGCTAGATCTTCTGGACAACTTGCTGCAGCTTCTTCATTAGCACTTGGTATTTCACCTTGTACTTCTGTGTCATGGAGGTGGTTTCTTTTCATTAAACCTCATGAACCAATCTCTGCTAGCCTCAGATTTTTCTTCGGCAGCTTCCTCACCTCTCTCAGCCTGCCTGGAATTAAAGAGCTAGGGCCTTGCTCTGGACTAGGTTTTGGCTTAAGGGACTGTTGAGGCTGGTTTGATCGTCTTTCCAGATCACTAAAACTTTGTTTTCCACATCAACAGTAAGACTGCTTTGCTGTCATCATTTATGTGTTCGTTGGAGTCTAGCAATGTTACGTTCCCTCAAATATTTTTCCTTTGCACTCACAACTTAATCTGTTTGGTGCAAGAGGCCAGCTTTCAGCCCAACCTTTTGACATATCTTGCTCACTAAACTTCATCATTTCTGGCTTTTGCTTTAAAGGGAGAGATGTGTGACTCTTTCACCTGAACATTTAGAGGCCATCATAGGGTTATTAATTGGCCCAATTTCAGTATTGTTTTGTCTCAAGGAATGGGGAGGCCTGAGGAGAGGGAGAGAGATGAGGGATGGCCAGTTAGTGGAGCAGTCAGACCACACGTATTTATAGATAAAGTTCACCATCTTAGATGGGCATAGTTCATAGTTTCCCAAGACAATTATTGTAGTAACATCAAAGATCAAGGATCATAGATCACTATTTTGTTGTTTAGTCGCTAAGTCATGTGCAACTCTTTTCTCCCCCATGGACTACAGCACGCCAGGCTCCTCTGTCCATCACATCTCCCGGAGTTTGTGCAAACTCATGTCCACTGAGTCAGCAATGCCATCCAACCATCTCATCCTCTGCCACCCCTTCTCCTCCTGCCTTCAGTTTTTCCCAGCATCAGGGTCTTTTGCAATGAGTTGGCTCTTTGCATCAGGTGCCCAAAGTTTGGAGCTTCAGCTTCAGCATCAGTCCTTCTAATGGATATTCAGGATTGATTTCCTTTCGGATTGACTTGTTTGGTCTCCACGCTGTCCACAGGACTCTCAAGAGTCTTCTCCAGCACCACAATTCAAAAGCATCAATTCTTTGGTGCTCAGCCTTCTTTATGGTCCAACTCTCACATTCATATATGACTGCTGGAAGAACCATAGCTTTGACTGTACGGGCCTTTGTTGGCAAAGAGATGTCTTTGCTTTTTTTTTTTTTCCTTTGCTTTTTAATACACTGTTTGTCATAGCTTTCCTTCCAAGGAGCAAGCATCTTTTAAATTTCATGGCTGCAGTCACCATCGTCTGCAGTGATTTTGGAACCCAAGAAAATAAAATGTTACTGCTTCTGCTTTTTCCCCTTCTATTTGCCATAGCAGATATAATAATGAAAAAGTTTGAAATATTGGGAGAATTACCAAAATGTGACACAGAAATGAAATGAGCAAATATCATTGGAAAAATGACGTTGATAGACATGCTTGATGTAGGGATTACACAAATCTTGTTTGTAAAAAAAAAAAAAGTATCTGCAAAGTACAGTAGTGAAGCACAAGAAAACAAGGTATGTCCATACTTTCTTGACAATATTTGGTCTTGATCTGTGAACAAGGATGTCCTTTTATTTCTTTCAGTGATATTATGTAGTTTTCAGTGTACAAATTGTGTACTTCTTTTGTTAAATTTATTCTTAGACATTTTATCCTTTTTGATGCTGGCCTGTGCACTCCGCTTCTTGAACAGCGTGACTATGTCATGAACTTAACACTTCGGGAAACTGTCTAGAGATCAGGTTCTCTCGTTGGAGAAGCAGCTTGGAACTTAACCGTTATTATTCCTTAATTTATTCCCCCTTTCAGTTTTCAGTCTGTGTTTTGAATTTGTTTGGAACACAGCCCTGTGTCGTCAGTTATTGTGCAGCCATCACAGGGGCTTCTCTGCAGTGAGAGAAAGGATGCCAGGGGGAGGAAGGGCTGGAATCCGGCAGGCCTTTGGCTCGCTCTGGCTGTGCGACCTTGCATACACACCCAAGATGCATTCTTCTCATTTGTCAGCTTTTGGAGCTGGTTTTGAGGATTCAGTGAGCTAGTAAATGAAAAAGTACCTGAATACTGCTGCACCCATCGGGCTCATTTCCTAGATTGATGTCTGAGAAACAGCCCAATTGGAAACTTGGGGCTCCTTTTAGACCTTTTCATTCTGGTAATTTTCAAATACACAGAAACACTGGAATCACCTTTTTGTATTCTTGGCTGTATATTAATTCACATCTTTCCCCTCCCTAGCACTGCCTCTGGCCTGGGCGAGAACAGCTTGTGTCCTCCTCCCCATTTAATTATTTCTGTCCCCACTTCCTCCTTGCAACATTGAGACCAGAATGTTAACACTTCAATCCAGCTGTATTTGGCCAAAGAGGCTAGGGTTATCTACCCTGGGAATTGACTGCTTGGAAATGGATGGAATTCTAAGTATCTTCCCTGTTGGGTGCTCAGATCTACCCTGGGTCTCTAGTTGTTGGGACCACACTGGGGACCTTTCTGTAACAGGCACTCACGTCTTCTCTCTGGTCTGTCATGTGGACCTGAAGCTGTTTTTTTCCCAGTAGGAACTGACTCTTCTCTTCAGGGCTGGAGACCCTCCTCACCTCTCTCCTCTGGATCCCATCCATTTCTCCCACAAAGCTGTGGACAGTCCCCACAAAGGACAGTTTAAGTGCTGTCCTCCCCAGAAACTTCCTAATAGCCAGAAGCTTTTATCTCTACTTCCTCTGTTCCCTGCTTATACCACTTAAGACTTTCCACTTTATCTTAAGCATCATTCTGTCTTTTCTTCTAGATCACTAGCTGGCTAGCCTGAGGGCAAGGCTGCATCCCATCCCGTGTTGTCCGGCCTGGCACAGAACGTAGGTGCTGCGTGTATGTCTGCTGGACCACTGACCTGAGGCAGGCGGACACTGGGTAACATTTCCTGGGGTGGGCGCCGAGTGTGCTGGTCCACCTCACATGGACATACTGGTTATTTTTGCTGAGACCTAGTAAACTAGTGGAAAGGCCAAACAGGAGTTTGAATTAAGGTATTTGAAGAGGGTCTTCTTTCCTTAGCCCTTAGCAGATGATCCAGTCAGTGTCAATTAAAGCTGTGTTAGAGTAACAAGGAAGACCTGCCAAATGCTGCCAGAGCAGCTCACTCCAGGGTCCTTCTGACTTTTCAGACTTGTCCACAGCAGATGTAATAGTCCGTAGAGGAAGGGCCAGGTCCCTTCCTGTTCTTCAACACCCAGCTCGTACTAGACTCTGTGCTGGCCTCTCTCGGCCTTCCCATTGTGGGTTTTATTTCCAGAGCATCTTTTCCTACAGCCTCGTCCCCCCAGGACTTCTTGGCTGGCGGTCAGCAAAATAAAGTATCATGGAGAACAGGGCTGTATTGCTGCCCCAGCTTCCAGTGGAGCTACTTGTGACTTCAGCAGGTATGACCCCTCAGGTGGTCATTCTTACTCCTGTAAGATGAGGGTGACTAAATGAAGACCAAGCAGTCATACATAGGGGACCACAGAGGAGCTGTATAAAGCTGATAAAGGCTAGTATCAATTCAAATTGGTAAAATTAACATTTAGCTGGTACTTCTCTTTTTCCCTGACAAGTCTTTTTCCAAAATTTTGGATGGATTTATCAAAATCTATTTTAAAAAATCTATCTTTTCACAAAATCACTTCATGTAATAGTTAGGGAGGGCTCTTAAGCTAGTGCTTTTACATTCCGCCCAAAATCCTAGGCGTTCCGCCCAAAATCCTAGGCGTCAGGCATTTAAACCGATGCAACCGCAAGAAGTGAAACAAAATCAGGTGTCTGTCTCACACGGTTTATTTAACAATAGGTAATAAGAAATCAAATTTAACAGTCTATACAGTGATCCAAAGTTCATATTTATAAGTAATCAATTTTAATCGCATGATTTACAAGTTGAGGGTTTTTGCTTTCTATTTTCAAGTTTTACAGAAAGTGTGTGTGGGGGGGGTGGGGGCAGGGTAAGGAGGAAGAAAGCAAGCACAGAAGAAACCCCAGGGACATTTTGCATGTTAAAATCATCCCACTGGAATCGTTTCTTACCCTCTTTTTAATTTTTTCCTTTGTTAGATGTAAAAATAACGAAAAAAATTCTTTCAAGAAACAGAACCACAATATATATAATACATCAATTTGGCAGCTGCCCCTGTATATTTTGAAAAAGTCATTTTTCTCTCTACATGTACAAATTACTTTAATACTTGAAGTTTTTACGATCAGACTTACGGAATAGAAAATTTTCTGGAGCACAAAAGTTGACTTGAGGGGAGCAAAGGGGTTTTTTTTTTTTTTTTTAAACATTTTTAAAAGAATGAACGTCTTTGCACCCAGAGAAAAAAAACTGGTATTTTAATATATATTTATATATATTTATATATATATAGAATGTAATTTTAAAGTAACATTAACCCCTTTTGTCCTCTGGTTTTAGAAATGTTCTTTTAACTCTTTCATAAAGTGAGGAAAATAGGGAAAAATGTCAACCATCTGCACCAGTAAATAATAACTATTAATATTACATATTTTCATTAATTTAAAAAAAATAATAAAACCTATTGGAGGTGCAAGGCAGGAGCGTGTGGTTGGCTTCACAGACCTCAGCCTCCTCCCAGTGCACACTTGAACCAAACACACAAGGGAAAAAAACAGGCTGGTAGTAACCAGCCATAACAAAAATATATTCTTTGTATTCTATCACCCCTCAGGTTCATCTCGCATGTTTGCTGGAAACCACAAACAGCTACTGCACAGTTCTTATGTGTTCCAAGGAAAATTGTCTCTTAGGCTAAGAAAGATTCAAAAAAATTGTTTGCAGTACAAAAAGTCTTAAGAGAAAATAATTTTTTTTGCTCCCAAAATACTACAAGGTGTCTCTAGTGTATGTCTAGTGTACTCTGTGAGAGGTTTGAATTCAAGTCTGAGTTGTCGGTGCCGAGTCCCAGGTCCGTGGCGCTCGCACCATGGAGGTTTGCCATGCCTGGATTGCTAGCGAGCTGAGAGAGCATCGAATTCTGGTCCGGGCTGGCAAAATGCCCTTGTTCCATGGGGTTGCCCTGGGCAGCGACCAGTCCAGGATGTGGAGAACTGGTCTGTGGGGAGACGTGGTGTGGAGAAGGCTGAGGCTGCATCCGTGGGGAAGGGCTGGAGTGGGGGGGCTGGGACTGCGGCCGCGGAGAAGGGACAGGCTGGGGAGATCGCACTTGATTGGAGAGAGACGGGATCTGCTGGCCTTGGAGGTGCGGGGACTGAGCCTGACTCGGGAGCATGTGCTGCTGGGGGCTCATGGGGTTGGGCTGGGCCGGGGAGCCCATCTGTTGCTGAAGGAGCCGCTGCTGGTAGGCCTGCAGACTGGCTCCCGCCTCTGCTCCCAGGGCCTGTGGGAGCTGGCCCATCTGTCCCATGTTCCCTTGCGGTATCTGCTGCATGTGATGCTGCATTCGTGGTGGCGGCTGCTGCTGCGGGGCAGGGTAGCCCACACCCTGGGGGGGCTGGAACTGGTTGTGGTTGGCCAGCCCCGGGCCCATCCCCGGCCCCGCTCCCTGCTGCTGCTGCTGCATCATCTGCTGTCTCCTCAAGATGTCTCGGAATTGCGAGGGCATGGTGCTGTGATTCATGTTCATCTGCTGAGCCTGCGGGCTCATCCCGCCCATGGGCGGTGGGAGCTGCTGCTGCTGCGTGGGCTGCTGGGGCAGGCCGGCCCTCGGGACGCCGGCCTGCATGGGGTTCAAGTTCTGCATGGCGGGGCTGGAGTGGACCCCCTGCTGCGCCGGCATGGTGGGGGGCTGCAGGCCCGGCTGCCCAGGGAGGGGCTGCGGGTTGGAGCTGGCGTACTTGGCCGCCCGCTGCTTGATGAACGCGGCCAACAGCTGGGGGTTGGCGTGAAGGATGCTGAGCACCTGTTGCTGCTGCAGGGGGGAGCTGGGAGACCTGAGAGTCCGCAGGAGGTTCTGTAAGGCTTGTTGAGACACAGTGCCTGGCTTGAGAGGGCTCACACCTACCTGGCCCAGGCCCGGCTGGGGAGGTATGTTCAGGGGCTGCCCATGCTGTGACACTGACATCATGGCTGGCCGGGGCATCCCGGACTGCAGCTGCTGGGGCTGGGGCAGTCCTCCCTGGGCCCACGGGGATTGCTGCTGCATGCCAGTGGGCCCCATCCCTGGCTCCAAATGCCCACCAGGCCCTCTGGCCATGGGGGGCGGGTTCATACCCATGGGGGCCATGGGAGTCATCTGCGGCATCTGGTGCTGGATTGGCCGCTGAAAGATTTGCACGTGGGCCATCTGGCGTTGCGTCTCGGCTGCCCTCTGAATCTGCATGGCCATTTCCACTGCTGCAGGTGGGGGTCCCGGAAGCGGGGGCTGAGAAGTCTGAGGCGGGGTCGGGGGGGTCACCTGGCCTGCTGCCTTGCCCTGGGACACTGGGCCAGCAGCTTGAGTCCTGGGCAAGTAGGGCGGCATGTTGTTGGGAGGGGTGGGCTGGGGCTGAGAGGGGGGCGGGGGCTGGGGCGTCTGTGGGGTGGTGGGCTGCTGGCCTGTCGGCGTGGTCGGGGTGGCAGGGGTCGGGGAGGGCAGGCCCTGCTGCTGCCCCACCACGCCAGTCCGCTGCATGCTGGCCATCCTCCGGCGCAGCATCTGGGCCTGCTGGAGCCGGTGCTGCAGCTGCTGCTGCCGGAGCTTCTGCTTGATGTTGAGGCAGAAGGGCACGGGGCACTTGTTCTCCTGGCAGTGCTTGGCGTGGTAGCAACACAGGGCGATGAGCTGTTTGCAGATGGGGCAACCGCCGTTGGTCTTGCGCTTGCAGCCCTTGGTGTGCTGCACCACCCGCTTCATCTTCTGGCAGGACGGCAGCGAGCAGTTGGCATTGCGGCACTGGCAGGCGTGCACCAGCGACTGGATGCAGCGCTGGATGCTCAGGCGGCGGGAGTCTCCTGGGCTCTGCGTGGCGGCAGCCTGCTGGTTGTTGCTCTCATCGTCGAGCCCCAGCCCGAGCTTCTCCATCTTGTGGTCATGGTTTTTAGTGTTGTAGCAGGTGATACACAAGTCATAATCCTGGGGAAAACACAGGTGCAGGTCAACACTCCAGGATTCAAGCCATTCAAAGGCATTTACATATCCTGCTTGGGCTAAAAAGCTCCATTTTAGAGAAAGCTGCTTTAGCCCAACCACTCAAATCTGAGATCAGGCCCCACTTGGCCTGTTCTGGTCCTCACACTGGCCCCGGAGCCTGCCCCCAGGCCAGCACCACCTCTGAACTGCCTCTCATGTACCTGGAAGCCCCTAGCCCTCCCCGCCAAGGGACCTACCTCACACACGGTGCAATGCCAGCGTGTCTCCACGTGGTGCTTGCACTCGTTGCAGGTGTAGACAAAGCGGTCCTGGCTCTGGGTGTGCAGCTCCACCAGCATGCACATGGTGGACCACTGGGCTCTTCGCAATGACGAGAACTCCAGGTGCTTGTCCCTTGCAAGGGTGAGAAAGGCATCCCGCCCGTCCATCAGGTCACAGGGGATGAGGGGGTCAGGGTCAACGATGGGAGGCAGGGAGTTGGCAGCAGGGCCAGCAATGAGACGGATCACAAAGAAGACCTGCAAAACAGACAGTCTCCTCTGGACTCTGGAACTAGAGTACCGCATACAGCTGGGCCAGGCTGCGCACCTGGGGGGCTGGGATGCCTGGCTTCATTTTGTGACCACCCTGCAAGGTTACACGATACAGCCCTCGTTCTCTTGCTTCATGCACTTCTGTTCTCTTTTTTGAACCTGACTACAATGGCCTAAAACATCTACATCTTAGGTTTCCTACCTCATTCAGTAATTCTTCAAAAGAAGAATGGTCAGATACAGCGCCATACAGGGGACATTCTGCTTCAAAGAGGTCAACTTTTAAGATGCAATCCATGGTTTAACCTGACTCTAATCATAAGGAAACAAATCAGAAAAACCTAAATGGATAGACATTCTACAAAGCAATTGGCCTGGAGTCTTCACAAAATGCCCATGTCATGAAAGAAAATAAGGCCAGGAACTGAGACACGGCAACTCAACATGGAGCAGAGGCGCAGATGGGAGGTGGCGGCGGGGGTGAAGTGTCCTGAGTGTGAAGTCACAGCACACTTATGCAGAGCGTGTCCTCTGTCTTAGAAGGAGCTTATTGAAGTAAAATGTGGCAGAACGTTAACTGGTGAATCTAGGTGAAGGAACCAGGAGGGCATCTTCTGTAGAACCTTCCTCTAAGTTTGGAAGGAAAAAAAATTGGTAGGGGTGGGAAGAATAAAAAAGGAAAACCTCCTTTTTCCTTGCTACAGAAACAGAAAAATTTTTTGTTGAAGTTTAAAAACACACCACAACCACTGATTCCCATAACCACTGGTATAAAGGCTCCAAGAGGAAGCTGCTATTATTTCTGTAATAATAAAATGTAAAATGGAACCTTGAAGAGATCAAGAATTTGTAACTGGGGGAAAAAAAAAAGAAACTTGTAACTGCTGTATTGCTCACTATATATATTCTGTCAGTATTTTTGAGGCTGAAAATCTGCGCAAACTGGCAGTATTTGTTACATATCTGGGCAGCAGTGTTGGCATAGAACAAAAGTCAGGAAAAAGAACATAGTGACTTTCCCGGTGGCCCAGTGGTTAACACTGCACTTCTGCTGCAGGGGCATGGGTTTGGCCCAGGGGTGGGGGGGGGGGCGGACAGGACACAGGACTAAGATTGCGCATGCCACAAAACAACACAGGACAAGAGCGTTCACCCTGAGTAAAGATGTATGAAAGCAGAGTTAAAAGCTCAAAGGAGGACTGTGCTTTTGACCTTGCGACCTGGTGACTCCCTAGGAAATCTTCACTAGGGCCAACCTCCAATAACAGCCATTGTGACTGATTCTGCTGTATGTCACCCTAGAGCTAAAACAATAGCTAAATTTAATAAACTGATCACATTAGATTCTAACTAACAGGAGACTACTACCTACATATTCTTCAGATGATCTATCTACAACTGAAGTCACACCTATTACAACATACTCTAGGGGCCTTTTCCAATCGCTGTTACGACAGAGTTCCACACCTAAAATCAAGCCATCAGTTCCCTCTCCACATTAATAGCCTCTTCCTGTAAGAACTTGATGTCTGAACATGGAGGTAAACAGATTTTAAACAAACCAACATGACCCTTCAAGATGCCTCATCTTACCAACAATAATGTCGAAGGGGAAAAAATCCAACATACTCATATTCCCAAACAATAAACAAACAATATAAATAATGAAATAATTCAAAGTTTTAACTTTGCTGTGAAGGCGTTCACAAGTGCATATATGAAAGTTTAACTTTTCTTCAATTCTCTCCATTTGCCAATTCCCTTTCAGTAAGGCAAAACATTCATTCGTTTTGTCAAAGTTCCATTAGAAACCTGAATGGCGGGACTTCCCTGGTGGTCCAGTGGCTAAGACTCTGAGCTCCCAGTGCAGGAGGCCCAAGTTCGACCCCTGGTCAGGGAGCTAGATCCCACATGCTACAACTAAGACCCAGAGCAGCCAAATAAATAAATAAATAAAATTAAAAAAAAAAAAAAAAAAAAAAAAAGAAACCTGAATGGCCAAATGGAGTTCTAAGGGGCTTTGGTGTAAAGCAAAAACCACAAAGATACCCAAAAGATATCCAACAAGCCAATCTTCTGAACAATGGACAGAAACACAAACATAAAACGGTTACAAACAATAGGATCAGACAAACTATGCTTACACTTTCCCCAACACCATCTAGCTTTGTAACAGCTACAAATCTAAGTAAGACACCTTACCATTTCCTGTTCTCACCACCCTCTTTTTGCTTTCTTCTCCCTCAAATGGTTTTCTTCTTTCTGTGTTTCAAATGATCTGGTGTTCACATCATAAATACCAACCATGGTGGGGAGTTCTGGAGGACCCTGGCCTTGGTTTTTCCACTCTGGGGGCTGTTCTCTTATCTTACCTCTTTGTGCTTCTCCATGGTGGCATACAATTTCTGTGAGAGGTCGTTGGATACGTTAGGCATGCCTGGCTTCTTCTTATTTCCCCGACTCAGGCTGCTCTTGTTTTTGCTAGTTTTCTTGTTGTTCTTCTTTTTAGCATTTTTGCTGTCTCCCTTTGTCACCTGCAGGTTAGCATAAGAGAACAAGAAAATGTTAATAACTCTTTGTTAAGAGACTGTTTAGAAGTTTAGAACAGTTATTTGTTAATAACTGTTAAGAAAAAGTTTCTAATGGAGCAACAGATCGTAACCTAACAGCTGCTCTCTCTTCATTGCTCCTCTTTCTAAAGCTGTTGTTTACAGTAAACTAAGGTTTACTCATGTTTTTGCATTAATTTTTTCCCAGTGAAAAATCGCTGCTGCTATCTCTTTATTAGACACCAACAGCCAGCGAAAGCTGCGGACCAGGAGCCACCTTAGGTGGAGCCAGGCCATACCAAATCTGAGGATGGGAGAGGAGTGAGCTGCAGGTGGTGAAGTGTGCATGGGAGTAGGGAGCCAAAGGCCCTGGCTCCATTTCCTTTGACTCACTTTCTAAAATTTTATGGACCTACTATTAAAAAAAAGAACCTTTAAATCGAGGAGTCTAAATTGCAGGCTGTAAAGAATTCTTAGACTAACGGTGACTTCAGTAGTTCAGACTCAGCAAGGGCAATCGAGATATACTACAGGGAAATAAATGACAAGGAAAAACTCCTCAGATGACCTGCTATTAGGCAGCTTCTGTTGGGGGGACTGGTAAACTCTGGCCCAGATCTGTTTTTTGTACGGCTAAGAATAATGGTTTTTACATTTAAATGGTTGTTTAAAGAAGAAAAACAAGAATGTGCTGGAGACAATATATGGCCTGTAAGGCCTGAAACATTCATAATTCAGACTTTTGCACAAACAGTTTATCAACCTTGTGTTCTAGACAGGTAATGTTCTGTTCTCCAGGGTTTCCATTACTAGAAATCCAAGATTCCACTTAAAAATGAGGTCTGGTGCTAAAAGGGCTTAAAATCTCTAAACTAGAACCATAGTTAACTTATCTACACCAATATTCCCCGCCTGCCCAGTTTAGAGAGCTGGAAGCCTCAGCCCACGTCTGGGTCACACGAGCAGAGGCGGGACAGGGAAATGTGGAGCCCTCACATCTGTGCTCTCGTTGCTGGTGTTCTCCTCCCGCTTCCGCTCCTCCTCCTCCTGCTCTAGTTCCTTAATGCTCTCTTCCAGGACGTTGGGCCAGAAATCACCCTCAAAGTAAGGCAATTCCTTCGCGCTTGTCAATCGATCTTCAGTAGCTTGTTTTAAAATATCCTGTGAAAATATCCAAGAACACATAGCAATGTAAATATCCAAGAACAAATAGCAATGTCTATTTTTTTGGGAAAAAACAAAAGCGTTTATTATACAGCAGCAGAGTCACAGCTAAAGGACGCAAGAAACATGAAAAACCAGATGTGTCTTCTGGAAGACGGCAGGGATTTTATGCCCAAGCCTGGTGCCTGGGGAGACAGTGTCGCCAACAGGGAAAGGTCTGGTCTGAAGTCAGCATTTCTGACTTCCTCCTTCCTCTACCCGTGAGGACAGGCAGATTATCTGCCTTTATGTAACCAAGTGACAAATGCCTCTGTCAGGAACAAAGGCAGAGGCAGCAGCATTCACACCCGTGCCTCCAGCACTCCTGAGACAGAATGCAGTGTGATGGGAGGCACACTGGCCTTGCAAAAATCCTAGAAATATTGGCCGTTATCTACTGAGAGAGATGTTCAGAAAAATTCCAGTTACAGATGCTAGAAACCATATAGCTAAGAATGATTTTCTGGGCTGCTTATTAGGACAATACCAGTTCATGTTTCCCTCCCCATGAGTAAAAACAGGTAAGAAATTTAACAGCTCAAGTTTCTTATTATGAGATACCCTACAGTCACAAATCATTATCAAATATTTTGCTGAGTCTACTTCATCTTAATAGTAATTAAGGGGAAAAAACCCTGCTATCAAATTAGCTTAATTTTACAAATTACATGGAAGAGTGAGAAGAAACACAAGATTTTTGTTAAGGCAGTAAAACAAGTGGAATATAGAGCAGCGGGACTAGTCAAGCCACGGTGCCGTCACCCCGTCCTGACCTTGTAATCATGGACGATTCGCTCGGACACAGCTTTGTCGAGCATCTTTTTGTACCACTCCTGCAGTCGCTTGGGCTTGGGTATCTTCTGGTCAGGGGGGTGGCAATGGAAGATGTAGTCGTCTCCTTCACTTGGCGGACATGCCCAAATATGCCCTGTTGTGTATCTAACAACACAGACAGAAGGAACACTGAAGAGAAAGATCATCCATTCTAGAAATACTCCTCCACTTTAAACCCCAAAGAGGAATCAGTACAGAAACCAACGATTCCTCAAGATAACACAAGTATGTGATCTATGCCAAAACTAGGCATAACCCTGGATCAAAAAAATCTCCAATTTGCATTTAAAGACCAAACAAAAGCTACAATGCAAAGGAAAGTCAATCCATGTCAACAAGAGAGTTAAATGAAATGCAAACTATCAAGAGGAGTAATCTGCAAGGTGAGGTGCTAAACGTTCTCAAGCACATATATACCTTGAAGGTAAGGAACCAGTATGAAGGAGTTTTGTATCTCCAGAACTTAGTGTGATTTTGGTTTTGATACTCAGAGGTGTGAAAGGACCAAGTGCGGTTTAAAGTTCTGGCTCTTCAAATCAAACTGTATCAAATGTATCAAATGAACAAAATAAAGTAATTTGGGATGGGTGCAACCAGCGTCACAATATTCATTTCTTTCCCATGGCAAAGCCAAAAATTTCAAAGGGTCTCCAAATTATAGTTCTGCCAGATGAAAGCCAAAGTGGAGGAGAAAAAACCAAAAAGTCACGTATTTGCACGTACTATATATCACCAAAATACCACAGTGGTGATCAGTTTAAAACTAATCAGCTTAAGCATTTGTTTTTATGCTTACCCTAATTTCTTGACATATTCCAAATATCCAATTAGGATTTCATGATAGACTGCAGTCCTCAAGCATTTAGGACGGAAGAAGTGAACACTATCGAGGTATGATATGTATACTCTCCTGTATCAAATGGGGAGAAAGAAGCCAGGTCAAGTTGCATAATGAGTTTCTATGATGTGGCTAAAGACCTCTCTTTTCTGAGCCCTTTGCTTACCTTGTCATTTTTAATGCTTATCACACAACATTACAGTTATTTACATAAATGACTAGATCATGAGCCCATGAGGGGAGTTTTGTGGGTCTGTGGCTCTATTACCATTTCAGCACCTAGGGGGGCCTCAGACACAGCATAATCAGTCACTATTGAGCGATCCAAATACATTCTGGCAGCACTCTTATTCTGGCAGCACTCTTATTCTGGCTTTTATACTACGTGGAAAATTCTACACCATATTCTACTTCACTTGTGTGACATTCTTTCGCATCTATCTCAAGAATGTACTTGACACAACCTCGATTTAAGTGCATTTTCTGAAAAGTCATATTTTAGGCTGCCATTCATATGCCTTTCCCCATTATTATGAACAAGAAAGAGCAGTATTTTCTATTTTTTGGGGGTTTCACTTCCATACTACACACTTGAGAACTTGCATTTCCAAAAGAAGATCAAACATTTTCTTATTCACTATGCTTGTTCACCTTACTGTAATTTCAAACTTCCATATAAATTAGAAAGTAGCCACAGTAAAATCCTACCTCTGGTTGGGTGGAGGGCAGTCAGAGCCATACTCTTGAACGTGCATACCAAAGAAGCACAAGTCAACACCATCGATCTCTTCGAAGGCAAAGAGGGCTTTGGTTCGATATGGAAAGGATTCTGCCATCTCTCCACTATCTACAAATCTATACAATTCACAGTGGAGGGAAAAAGTACATTTGATTCAGATTAGAATCATCAACAGTAACTATGTGTGAACAATTGTGGATCCACAGAGAAGAAAAGGGGAAATTACTAGATACCTTGCTTTCATGCCTGGTTTGACTTCCACAGTTTTGTCAGAAGCATGAACTACTCGAACAGTGACCTCTCCTGACTCAGGGTGATTTTGTCGCCTCAGAAACTCATTCACACGATTCTCCAGAAATGTTCCAAGCCTGGTAGATGGCAGTCCTAGGAATTTACAAGTTACAAGTTCAGGAGTAACCAAGGTGCACATTTATTATTTATTACTATCAGTCAAATTTCAATACCATATCTCATTTCTGCTTTTTCAATACTAGAAAGATTATCACTGACTCAATGGACATGAATGTGAGCAAACTCAGGGAGATAGTGGAGTACAGGGGAGCCTGGCATGCTGCAGTCCAAGGGGTTGCAAACAGATGAACACAACTTAGCGACTAAACAACAACAACACAGAACAGCAGAAAACTGCAGAGGCATCGACCTACAAACTAAAACTACTGCCACCCCACCCGATGGAGAAGATCCACAGGGCTAAATGCAGCCCCACACAAAACTGAGGGAATCACTCGTGGGAGGCAATTCTGGCCTCTATCAGGAAATGTCTTGGAACAAGAAAAATACACCTGCTCCTTTTAACACATTATTAGGTGTAATTAATTTCACACCAAAAAGGATATTACAGTTCAATATTACAGATATTTACCTATGGAAAAATTATTTGGTGTTTAGTTTGGTTAAATATTTTAAATAATGTTCATTATTTTAATGAATAATTTTTATTCATTTTATATAATTCATTCTGGATGTTAATTTTAAACAGTGACGTTTTCCCAAAATTTACCTGTAAGAATGGAACTTACTTTTAGCGGAAAATTTATTTTCTTTTCTAGTTCGTGCAGTCTTCTTTAAACAACCATCACAGACAAATCTAAAATGTAAACCAAGACTTTGTTTAAACAACTTAGAGAAGCATTTAAAGTAACGCACTCTACAGAATCTATCTTATGTATGTGTAAAGTTGAAATAAACAACAACAAAAAAACAACCTGGGAGAAATATAACCAATGTATAAAGAGCTTTCAGAAAACATTAAGAAGAAAAGATAAATAAGTAAAAGACATGAAGAGCGTACAAATTAGCTTACATGTGCAAAGATGGTGAAGAATCACAGGTTAAAGCCAAAATTTTATTTTTTGGCCAATCACACTGGCAAAAGTCTATATGCTACCGGTGAATATAAAAGGACATTTTGAAAGCAGCATTATTAGATTTTATATGTACATTCTCTTTGTTCCAGCAATTACATAAGGATGGGTGCATAAGTAGAATTTCTGAGAAAAACTGGACACCACATAAGTACTCATCAACCAGCCGGCTGACCTTCAGTTGCAAGGATCACTGCAAGTCTCGTGATCCTCACCTACCCTGTAATGAAAGAGAGAAACCTATCTAAAGACAAGCTTATCTACTACAATTTTCCTCAGTGTTTTTTTCTCCTGGAAATTTTGTTATTTAGCCTCCTTTCCCCCCATGACCTCTGAATTAGCATCAACACTCAGTCCAGGAAGAAAGCAGAAGATAGAGTCGAGCTCCCATCTTGATGAGAGTCACTTAATGCACAGACATCCCCTCCCCAACCCTTCCCTTGAACAGAGCTGGGAGCAGCCTCATTCCTGGAGAGCAAGAGGCAGCCGTGGCAGTAAACATTTAAGTGTCACAATGGACAAAAATCCACTTATTTCCGTGAAAGGCACTGATGATATGCAACCTGGGTAGACATGTGGAGAATAACTCAAGAAACAAAACACAAGGCCCAAGAATATCTAGTTAAGAAACAAAACACAAGGCCCAAGAATATCTAGTTCACTGAAGTCTGTATCTCATCATTTTCATGCATCTCTGCCTTTAAGGGGGGAACACCCATGTTACCTGTTATCCAATTGCCCAAAAGACTTTAAATAATTCAAACTCTAACCAGGCCACCATTCAGTATACAATCTCACTGCAATGTTCTCTCAGAAGCAGAAACAAACTCGTCGTTTTGGCGTCCTCCATTATCCATATCATCTAGTCTACTGCAATATTAGCAACATTCAAAATCTGTGAAGTTTAGCTGACACAACTAACATTTTAAGGGCTTTCCTATAGATCAGTCAGTAGTGTCTGCCTGCAGTGTGGGAAAGCTGTTCTATCCCTGGGTTGGGAAGATACCCTGGAGAAGGAAATGGCAACCCACTCCAGTATCCTTGCCTGGAAAATCCCATGGACATGGAAGCCTAGTGGGCCACAGTCCATGGGGTCACAGAGAGTTGGACGTGACTGACTAACACTTAGTTGTGTCTAACATTTCCTTGCTAGTTTCTAGGTGCTATAGATTTCCTGTTACCTCTATTGATAAATCCTCTCTATTTACTTTTTATTTTTTATGCACAATGACCACCAAAGAATTTAGAAAAAGTGAACCAGCAGAGAGAAGTGTTTATACATGGACTGAAGTGAAGTCGCTCAGTCGTGTCCGACTCTTTGCGACCCCATGGACTGTAGCCTACCACGATCCTCAGTCCATGGGGTTTTCCACGCAAGAATACTGGAGTGGGTTGCCATTTCCTTCTCCAGGGGATCTTCCCGACCCAGGGATCAAACCTGGGTCTCCCGCATTGTAGGCAGACGCTTTACCGTCTGAGCCACCAGGGAATCAAACTAACACAATGCAATAAGAGAACACCTGTTCTGGATTCCAGGTTCGTTAATGTTTCAAAACTGAATTTTAATGACCTTTTCCCAATCCAGAGAATAATTCTAAGAGGCAATAATCTTGACGTTAAAAGACAATCATTGCAAAGATGACAAAAACTTGCTAAAGTTCGCAACAAAGTCTGGGGAAAATACTGATGCCTCACCCCGATGGCCAGATGATCTCATGATGAAGGACACAGATCTGATGCATCTTTCTCCCACACTCTGTACACTCAACAAACCTGCAAAGGCAAAACGTCGAGTTAAATCCAAAACTTTAACCAAATCAAAGCTGCTACTATTTCTCATTTTCTGACAATTCAAAAGATGGCCAAAAGCATGTCCGAAGAATTGAACTAATAGTGTTTAAAAGCTCTTTAGTATAACAGGTAGAGCGAATCTCAAACACAGTTAATGTTGCGAAAGAACAGCATGTGTATTATCTATGGTGAAACAGGTCACCAGCCCAGGTGGGATGCATGAGACAAGTGCTCGGGCCTGGTGCACTAGGAAGACCCAGAGGAATCGGGTGGAGAGGGAGGTGGGAGGGGGGATTGGGATGGGGAATACGTGTAACTCTATGGCTGATTCATGTCAATGTATGACAAAACCCACTGAAAAAAATAAATAAATAAATAAATAAAACACAATTAAATTCAGTCATTAAACGAGAACTATGACTATGGAGTAAGAAGTGAAAGAAAAGATGACTGCTGCTTAAACCTCCGAGTCTGACACCATCCTGTCCATTCCAGGAATGCCTAGTACCAGTACATCTCTGTACCTCTGAAAGGTGTCACAATAAAGGAGGGAATTATGAAATGGCTGGAAAATACAGAGGACAAAGCTGGAATAATGGCACTGAGCAGAGGTAGCTTGGCGCTTCACCTGAACCCATAAAGCACCAAAATATTAGGAAGATGTAGTGAAATGTAAATGTAAACCATAACCTCAATTTTTAACATTTCTACCTTTTTTGCTAGATGTAGGTTACAGATTTAGCCCAAGAATAATAGCATCATCACACTGGCTCCACAAACCAAGAGAATGAAAGGAAGAAGGGAAATGAAAGTGTACTATTCAAGGGGAACTACTTACAGTTCAGGATCCAGAGTGTCATTTTTTCTCTTTGAAAATTGTTCTTTATTTATTGTACTAAGAAAAGAAGAGGACACAATAAGAAAAAGCAACACAGGAAGATTAGCAAGTTGACTATTGTTCTAATTACCAAATGACAAAAACCCCACCCGGTAAGGAGATTATTTAAATCTAAGACTACATCAAGGATATAGCTGGTACATTCTTAGCTCCCACAAAACGCACATTTACATGCCTATGTTTTTGGAAATGACTTTATAGTAAATCTGTTCCCACTGACAGGAAAACCCAGTAAGACCTAAAAGCATGAATTTGTACTTTCTTTTCCTTTTAAAATCTTGCCTACTACTCTTAGTGTTAGGTATTTATACCTTTGAATAGTTTAATGTTTCTAGACAGCTCAGTCTAGCAGTATGAAAGACAATGTGTATAAGGGTAGATAAACCACTATTAAAAAAAAAAATTTTTTTTAGGACAGTCCAGTCAAGCAACTTTTTATATTAATTAAAAAAAAGGGTTCATTAAAAAATTTTCACATGGCCTCCTATCCTGAAATCTAGCCTACCACACTGCTCACAGTCTCACAAGCACAGGAGGCCACCTACAACAAACTTAAAAAAATTTAAGAGTGTTTTTAAGTTAGGGGCCTAACTTTGACTACTGTGATTCTTCCTCATAAAAATGAAGCAATTTCCCCACTGAAACTGTTTTCTCCTAGTTACAGACTCCAGATTCATCGCTACGTGCCCTAAGGTATTGCTACTCAAAGTGTGTTCAGAAGACTATCAGCCTCGAAGGACCTGGGAACTTGTCAGTAACACACTCTTGGGCTCACTGCCAACTGCAGAACTGGAAGAGGGGTTCCTAACACACTTCAAAGTCAGAGACCTGCTGTCCTAAGGTACAGAACTTGTGGTAAGGGTGCCTCCCTTTTTTGCATCAGGGAAACCTACCTAGACCTGACTTCCCTAGTTAGCCAAGGTTAGAAAATCTCAAGGCTCAAGGGGACCCAAACCAGTACCAGACCCCACCATTTTATATGTCAATGGTGACTGAAGGAAAAGTACAACTTCAAAATCCAATTTGAAGACACCAAGTTTTTCTCAGAAGCCCCGTTTTTACTAGTAACATAACAATTCTGAATTGCTATGGGAAATGTTCTGAATTGGTTGATTATAGGTTAAATTGGAAGAGAAGAATATTTAAAGGATACCAAATAGTTCTTTCTTCCTAAAAGAGTGAAAAATTTGACGGCCTGAATCTTAGAGATTACAGGCAGTTCAGGCAATGTTTAAAAAATGTTCTTGGCATTTACCAAACCACAACAGCTTGTGGATCGCAAAAGTCCAACCAAGTCTCTTTATAATAAGTCATTCTCACAACCCCCTAAACCCCTAATGATATTATGATACTCATGATTCTAAGAATTTTGGTATTGTAACCTTTATGAAAAGGCTATATAGTGGTTATTTGTTCAATTCTCCTCAAACTCTAAACAATTAATGATGAAATTACTTTGCACTCCACACTTTCACTTTTTAGGAGAAGCTATTTCCTTGTAGAAGGAATCTATTACCATCCAGTACTGTTGGACCCCACCTAAATCAGTACTGAGAGAACTTCTGCTATGATCAAAATGTTCTCCATCTATGCTGATCAATATGGCAGCCACGAGCCACAAATGTCTATGGAGCACCAATTAGAAATTTTAAATCTTTTAATTTGCATTTAAAATAGCTACCTGTGGCTACACCATCTTGGACAACAAAATCCAAGATCACTTAGAAGCCTGAGCACAATCATCTGACAACAAACTGAAAAGACAGTACTTTCTAAAATAATAGCTACTTACGTTTGAGGTTGGGAAGGGTCATCCCCCAAAGAAACGCTCTCCCCTTGGATTTCATTGAAACACTTCTCACAGAAATGATACCTGTCGGCAAGAAGGCCATACTGGGGTGAACTGTTCCGTTCACACAACACAGCCCAAGCCAAGCAACGAAGCCACCAATCACAGCAGGCCAAGGAGGGGGACGGGAGCAGAGAGCAGGTCATCAACGGCGACAAGGACATTCAATGATGCAGATTTATGGGCACCACAGTTTGGGTTTTGGTTTTTGCAATCAAAGCCAAGTGCAGACAACGACAAGCATGAGGGAGAAAAAAAAAAACACAAAACAAACGAAGAAATGAGGGATTGCAGGGCAACAAAAAACATAAAAGCAAGACAAGACAACACAAAGCAGAAAGCCAAGGCAAAGCACAGATTAGCATTAAATATCTCAATGGGATCACAAGTAGCAAATGATTACAGCAAATAAACAAGTCTCACACAGACCTATACCTTTTCATTTGGGTAATTAATCCTACTTGATGCAAGTAATCAAAGATAGGATAAACAAAAATCCACTATGGACATAGTACTAGGAAATAATCATCTAGAAACAATTTTGGTCTGAAAAGAACAAAAAACACCAATTTCTCTTTGATTCCAAGGAAAGTACAATAAAAAGTCTGCACAAGCAGTTAAATACTGATTGTAGCCACCTAGTTTGAGAGGAAAATGAAAGGCAGTGGTATGTGCAGACATGTGATTACGTATTCCTTGGTACAAAGACTGGAAGCACTGTAGACTGGTGTTTAAAAATCCAAAAATGGTATATAAATGCCGAGATTATAGCATGAGACTATAGCATGCCAGCTGTCACTTGCGTTTTTTGAACATAAGGTGCTAATAACAACTTGAGACCCATTTTTTCTCTAGGTTTTCATGAGTAAAAAACTGTGGATTCTTTCTTACAACTACAAAACATTAGGAGAATGCAGCTAACTTTTTGTAAATAAAACAAAAAGTTTAAGTGACTTTTTCAAAGCTAGAAATACAGCTGTAGTGCACAAGTTCTGCAAAAAGCCACCACCATGGGGCTGCTTTACCCAAGTACTGACTGCCCAGCCATTATCTTACACCCCAAGCCAACACCCCATGCCAGGTACAAACTGTTGACTGATTTCACAAAATAAGAGACAAATCATGATTAATGAATGCAATCCGTGTGATTATAGTCCTTACTTTGGCAGGAGAAGAGAAGGCAGAAGTGTCTAACTTATTAAAAGCATACCATCCACTGTCACGTGCATCTTGTAAGGAACAATCCAGTACTGAGCTGTTTTTGGAGGTGTGCCTTTTGATGTACTCAACAGAGAAAAAAGCAAGTACCCTGGGATCCTCTGACTTTATATGCTCCAAGAAAAACTGAGGAATCCATTGCACACAAAAAGGGAATTATTTCCTAAAAGATACAGCTGGGTAACAAATTTCTGGTTAAAAGTTTTCTGGGTAGTTTTGGGAATTTCATGGAGAGACAGACCAATTAATTTGACAATTTTCTGTTTTGCCAGAGGCTGTGGTAAGCTATAAAAAGACAGTGGGAAAAGAATGTGGAGCCTGGGACTAACCCCATGTATGCTACCAACTCATAAAGTTGCTTGACTTCTTCATGCCTTGGGTTCCTGCCTTACAGAAATACGGGCCCAGACAACTGACACCAGGCTCCTTTCTGCTAGAAAATGATATAATTTTCAAAGGCGGGATGCGAAGGCCAGAACTTGTGCTGTACAGTTGTTTTCAGGCAAGTCACACACGAACCATGACTGCATGTGTGCTGGTCCATCCGCATGCACTCCCTGGACACGCGGACACTGTGACCTTGGTCCACACAGGTCGAGCTTACCTGTTCTGATAACTGTAGTAAGTGGCATCACGAGGGATTGTGCATAACTGTTTGCCATAGCAACAGAGTGTCTGTGGAGAGAACTCCAACTGCAAGAGAAACCATTCGGTGAATATGGTTTGAAGGGCAAGCTAAAATATTTACACTGGCAAATCAGAAAGAGAACTTAAGCCTTAGTCCCCATTATGTCTCTCACAATGGGCAATTTCAGTTTCCAAAACAGTTCACGGAACTAAAACTATTCTAGTTTACTACTGTACTATTCCACCACTCTGAGGTAAGCTTAATATTTGTTATTTCTCCCCCAGTTACCAAAGAACTAAAGAGGACAGGAGGAGTTCAATGTGAATTGGCATACACAGGAAAACTAGCACATGCCAGGCACAGTGCACCACAGGTAAATATGACCAAGTCCCTAACTCAAGATGAACTTAAAATCTGATGATTCAAGCATTATAACTGGTCAAGTTTTCAATGTAATTCTTATCTGTGCAAAAATTTCTTACCTTTCTGCCACAACAGTACCCAAGGCTTTGCATGACAGGATCAATTTCTTGTTCGAAGACCTCAGACAGCTTGGAGCAGTATTTGTACACCCGTGATGTTTTCCGATTATATAACCAAGCATTGTTGAACATGAGCCAAATGTCATCCACATACTGCCAGGGCTCCTGATACTGTCCAGTGTCTAACTTCCTCTTGATGGTAGAAAGATCCATAGGGCTCTTCACAATATCAAAGTAATCCTAGAAGGAAAAGTGACACCAAACAACATTACCAAAAATCTCAGTATATTCAAGGTCCACAGCATAACTAGCTATAACCATTTTAAATTTTCTAGGTAACGCTGAATCTCTGATGTGTCTGAATGTTCAAAGAAATGATTGATGCCCATCACATCTTTTATTTATTTAAAATCTATCTGTTTATTTGGCTGCATCGCATCTTAGTTGTGGCATGTGGGATCTGTCCTTGCAGCACACAGGCTCCCGAGTTGTGGCATGCGGGCTCCGAAACACTCAGGCCTGGATGCGCCCCAGCACGAGGGATTTCAGTTCCCCAATCAGGGACTGAACCCAAATCCCCTGCATTGCAAGGTTGATTCTTAAGTCACTGGACCACCAGGGAAGTCCCCCAACACTTCCTTAAATCATCAGTCTATAGACATATTAAGCAGACAGGGGCAGAGAGAATAACAACTATTTTCAACTTTCTTGTTGTTGTTCAGTTGCTTGGTTGTGTCTGACTCTTTGCGACCCCATGGATTGCAGCACACCAAGCTCCTCTGTCCTTCACTATCTCCTGGAGTTTGCTCAAACTCATATCCATTGAGTCAGTGATGCCATCTAACCATCCCATCTTCAGTCGCCCTGTTCTCCTTTTGCCTTCAATCCTAGACTTTCTCATAACAAGCCAATGGTCTAAACGAGCAATTCCAGGCACTTTATTATAGCATGTGTGTGATCAACTTGAAGACCAAGAAGTCAAAGACCCTTAGCATTTTAGTACTAGATGTGGCCTACAGATGAAACCAAGATCATTGGTGATCCATCTATAAAAACAGAGGGGAAAAAAACAAAAGATTCCAACAGATTTTTACCCCTTGAAGTACTCCAATGCCTTATCCAACACCACTTAAAATCCTCAAGTGAAACTTGCCAGTAGTTTGGTGTATAATATAAAGGCAACTTTAAAAACAGATGAAGCTAATTTGGGTCTATCTTTTCTATCATGAAACTACTGCTGCTCAACTGATAAAAATAAAGCATATGAGCCAGCAATCCCACTTTTAGATATATACCCAAGAGAAATAAAAAGATACACACACAAATTTGTACGTAAACATTCATAGGCATGCTATCTTCAATAGCCAAAAAGTATAAAAAACCCAAATAACTACTGACTAATGAGTGGGTAAAGAGAAACTATGTATATCCATACAAATACTAGTGGGTCATAAGAAAGAATGCAGTACTGATTTGTGCTACAATATGGACAAACTTTGAAAACACTATGTTAAATGAAAAGAACCCTGTTACAAAGAACCACATACTACAAGACTCCATTTGATGAAATGTCCAGAATAGACAAACCAGAGACTGAAAAGCAGGCCAGCAAGCTGGTTGGGAGCAGGGGGACTGTGGGCAGAAACGGAAGTGATTGCTTATGGACAGAGTTTCTTTTTTGGGAAGATGAAAAATGGTCCAAAACTGACTGTGGTGATAGTCGCACAATTCTGTTAATACAAAAAACCATTGAATTGTACACTTAAATGGGTGGTTTGTATAATATGTGAATTCTATCTTTAAAAAGCTGCTAACAAACTGTAAGAGAAATGAGAAGTACCACCCACATACTTACAGGGATTCCTAGAAGTTGAGGGTCCACAGGCTGACGAAAGGGTAGGGATTCCGGATCCTGTCGGTAAAGTGCCTCCAATGTTGGCATCAGTGCCTGTCGTAACTCTTCAGGCTTGAAAACTTAAGGAGAGTATATCAGAAATTAGTTACCAATTAAGAGAAAGAGGGGAAAAAGTTCAAGGAGAAACCATAATATATACCTCAAGACCCAGAAAACACAAATTTCCCTACGTTGTCCCCATGAAAAATAACTAAGGGTGTTTCTATTTTCTGGTTCAGACAGATCCTTTAAAACACACTGTCTAGTCATCTTTAAATACCCTTCATGATTCACTTAAATTTCTTAGTCAGAAACCCACTTAGTCTTGACCAAGTAGCAAGAGAATCCTAAGTGCTCCAAAAATATATGAAAAGACTTTGTCAGCATATTCCAAATGATACAATGGGCAAGGGATGCTGTCAAGCAAGAAGAGTGCCCTCCCTTCACAATATAAGCATATAACAAGTCAGAAATTAGTCCTGGTATTGTCTTATCACCAAAGGAATCAGAACCACTGAAGGCCAAGAGTCCTTCGTTAAAATATTTGATGTTTTAGAGCTTCAGGAGTAGACATATTTACTGTTTCAATGGCAAATGTTAGTTTTAATGCTAAAGAAAAAAAAAACAAAACTCAATTGTTATCACCAGAAAGATGTACTCAGTTATCAAATTATGCTCAAATGTGTTCTCAGTATGTTTCCCAAAAGTCAGGAAGATTTGCTGGTGTGTGCCAAATGGAATGAATTTAAGCTCCCATTTAAGAAGCTGGACATTCAGGGTCCATCACTCTGAGCAGAAGCTTATTATTTCTTCTATTTACAAATTAATTTCATCTTCAAGATGGTGTATCTGTCAGTACCTTGAGTATTTTTTCACCACATGGTGGGGGTTGCCATGAAAAATTCAAACAAATAGATGGGAGAAGCTTGTCTCTTATATTAATATTTTGCCATGTTCAAAATAAACAGAATTTGAGCAAATTTGTGAGATTAGCGGTTTTAAATATAAATTCCTAATAGTAAGACTGGGTTTGTTGCAGCCTACATCAAAATCACATCTCCATATATAAAACTTTAATTTATTTTTTAGCAGGATCTTAGTTCCCCGACAAGGGCTCGAACCCCATCTCTCCTGCAGTAGAAGCATGGAGTCTTGACACTGGACCACCAAGGAGTCCCAACAACCTTATTTTTAAATAATTTTTTAGCCCCATCATTTTAAGGTATATTGTATTCATGGAACACTTTCATATATATCATCTCAGGAGCTAGCAGATCCCCCCTGAGGTAAGTCCTACTATCTGTGACACTGAAGGGGTCACTAGAGCCATAAGAAGTTCTAGTCCTAAACTAGCTAGTAAATTAACTTCCGTGGGACCTGTTTAACACTCTCTGCTTAAGCATGCTTACTTGCCTCATTACCATTCAGTAGCATGGTTAGAGCAGACTCTGAATCAGCCTGCCTGGACTACGTGAGCTGGGTAAGTTACTGAACCTTGCTGAGCCTCAGTTTTCCAGCCTGTGAAACAGGGGTCAGGGACCTCACAGAGGGGCCGTGAGGGTCTCTGATGAGACAAGGCAGCGTGTGGTACAGCGCCTGGTGCACAGCAGTTAACAAAGAATATTATTATTGCTATTATTTCCTGCATTTTGATCCAGAGTATTATTTAATCATTTCTGTCCTCTGAAAGAATTCTGCGAAGTTGTTTGCCACCCAGTGACTGCTGGAAACAAACACACTTAAAGGAAAGAAAATTCCTTCTCCGACATTAGTAATAATGAAGACCAGGCCCAGGGTGCCAAGCTTAATGAAATCACATGAAAGTTCAATTCCAAGGCCCAAGAAGCCCAATCTTACTCTACTGAAGTCTTTAGTTTTTCCTGTGCCTCCACGAACCCAGAGCCTAAGAAACTTACTCTTCTTCTTTGACTGTCCCGGGGCTGGAGATGACTGGGTCGCTGAAGTACTTGGCTGGTCTTCTTCCTCTTTCGTTTCAGTTTTTAATTCAGTGCCTCTCTCTTCAGTTTCTGTAGGCTCTACTTTACAGTCTTCTGCTTTAGTCTAGAAGGCAAGGTAGGAATTTTTGGTATTCCAAAGACATGTAACTGAGTAGCAGTACCATCATTATCTTATTTATTCTCCCCTGTGGATGGAGCTCAAGACCCTTTCTCATATGGAAATCAGTAAAATGAGGCCTAATTATCAGAGTCCTTTCCTGTAACATGTTTCTAACCCAAAAAGGCAGTAACTGCCCTCCTCTCACCTCTGGAATATCCTCCGGCTGAGTATCTGCTGGTTCTGGTGCCTCCACTTCCATTTTAGGCTCCATTTTCACTTCTTGTGAAGGCTGCTTCTCAGGAATGGTCTGAGAATTCACTTCCGTGCTACTAGTAGATGGAGGGTTTGATACCTGCCCTTCGATGCTTACAGCTGGCTGGGAAAGCTGGGTAGAAAAGGGTGGGGGAGAGGAAAAAAAAAAAGTCCGTCTGTTACAAAACCAGAATTTAGGCTATATAACAAGATGGCAGAATAACCACCTATTTCTAAACTAGTGTCATTACACCCATTTATGGTGTTTTGGGGCTTCCTGGGTAGCGCTAGTAAAAACTTGCCTGCAATGCAGGAGATGCAGGAAACATATTCTATCCCTGGGTCGGGAAGATGCCCTGGAAGAGGAGCTCATAGCAACCCACTCCAGTATTCCTGCCTGGAGAATCCCCGTGGACAGAGGAGCCTGGTGGGCTACAGTTCACAGGGTCACAGAGAGTCAGACACGGCTGAAGTGATTCAGCACACATGTACATGCATGGTGCTTTCATGTACTCTACCTACTTGGCCCCCTTGAAGTAAATTTTGCTCACGAAAAGGAGACTGAGGACTAACAAATATTGTTTGGCTGGTTGTAGACACAAGAGTCAGCAACTGTTTCTCCAGTAACATTCTGTGACAGTGCCCGGGAGGGAGGTTTCAGAAAGGACTGCCTCAGAGGAGCTCATGTTTATAGAAAAATGGAAAGAAAGTAAGAATGACTGATGGGCAATCTTTTAGCTTTAACTTCTTAGAAAAAGTTTCATATGTACAAGTTGGGAAAATATAATAAATTCCCACAATGAGCAGCTGTTTTGAGTCATCACATTCTAATGGGATAACTAACGATCTCTATTTTCCCTAGGTCTTCCAATAACATACCTCTTAATGGGAAGTCAGTCTTTTCAGAATCTATCCTACATAGAATAAAGATGCCTTTTTGCATCCTGCCTTTTCTTACATATGAGAGGCTAAGATGAACCAGTCACACATGAACGACGTGTTAAGAAGTAGCGATGACTTAACAGCACTTCTCAGTTTGCCAACAGGACAGAGAAATGAAGTGTTAGCATCAGCGATCAAGTGGAAAGTTTGAACAGTGACACGCAGAGTTCTGTTAATAAGGAGGCAACTGTCAGGTGTACATCTGGATCTCTGCTACACAGGTAACACCTTTCGCAAGGTGTGTTTCAGGCGCTTGTGAAACACCTTCTCATGAATTTTCTAACTTTGGCTAGTACCACAGACATTCATAAATCAATGATTTTGTTCACTTGCTCTTGAGCACAGCAGTTCAGGCTGTTTGAAAAGATTCTTTAAATATCTGTAAAATTCACGTGTGGTAATAAACGTCTGGTTGCTTTTCTCCCCTTACATGCTTTCAAGCCTCTGAATACAACATGACCGCAGTCAACACAAGATCTAAACGAAATCCTTGAGGTCCTTCTATGTGAGGTATGACAGCAAAAGTCCATAAACATTAACAGGTTCTAGTCTGAGGCGGAGACAATGAGAGAAGAAATGACACAGAATAGACATGGCACAGGGAATTCCCCCGAGGTCCAGTGATAGGCTCGGTGCTTTCACTGCCACGGGCCCAGGCTGGATGCCTACTCAGGGAACTAAGATCTTGCAAGCTCACCACCCCAACCCACCTTCCACCCCCCACCCCCAAAAAAAGAAAGAAAAAAGAAACCGCACTGATGTAGTATAAAACTACAGCGCGGCTGACACGGTTTTGCCTCAAGCCCAGACTCTGCTTACTGGAGTTGCCGGCTGCGGAGGCAGCAGGGGGGCCGTCGGGGTGGGCACAGGGGCTGCTGCGCTTTGCTGGGACAGAGGCTGTTGCTGCGCCTGGTCGACTGAAGGAGCAGCAGGAAGCGGAGGCTGCACTTGGGGAGGAAGTTGCGTTGGTGGTGGCGTAGGCGTCTGTCTTGGAGGTGGATGGAGAACCTGGGACTGTGGGCCAGGTGGCATGGCTGGAGGCGTAGGAACAGGGGCTGGGATTGCTGTTGCTGGTGGCTGCTGAGCCCCTATGCTAGGGGGAGTGTGGTGAGGGGTGGGGGTACGACTAGGTACGGGTGAGGGTGAATTCTGATGCAGAGCTGGTTGAGGGAGAGGGGGACAGTGAATGTGGCTCCCTTGAGACCCAGGAGGCATTATAGGAGAGTTCACAGGACAGGAAGAACTGGACATTTGTGCCTGTTAAAAGGAAAAACATAACAAGGTGCAATTCAGAACAGAATCAAAGAAATATTTACATAGGCAGGCCATATACATTTAACAGAAATCAGCAATGAATGCCTCCATTTCAAAATGTGTCAAAAACCCTATTACTGGGGGCCTGCCTGTCTTTGGAAAATCCAACCAGTATAGTACTTAGTTAAGCAGATGTCTCAGGTGCTGTGGGGGCATGGGACAGGCGAACATGCTGTTTTCTAGTCGTCCAATGCTCTCTTCAGCCAATGGTGAAGCGCAGTCCAATGCTCTCTTCTTTCTCTTCTGCTTCGTAGTACTCAGTAAGATACCATTTTTAAAGAGTTCACTGTTTTCAAAACTGGCTAAAATGGTTTTCTTTAAAATCTAATCTCTCTTACTCAGGCTTCCCTCATAGCTCAGTTGGTAAAGAATCTACCTGCAATCCAGGAGACCCAGGTTCAGTCCCTGGGTGGGGAAGATCCCCTGGATAAGGAGATGGCAAACCACTCCAGTATTCTTGCCTGGAAAATCCCAGAGAAACCTGGTGGGATATAGTCCATGGGGTCACAAACAATTGGACACAACTGAGCAAATAAACCACAATCACTTTTTTCTTACTTACTAGCAAGGAGTACCACTGCTGTATCACAGAGTCATCACTTCATTTTCATAATACTACATCTATAACTATTTTTATTAAAAGCTTAATTTTGCTGCCGTTCTCTGTAAAAGCCTAGATCAAGAGAAGCTTCAAGATTTGCACAAATTTAGAACAACCATTTGTGAGACATACTTGAGACACTGGTGCTTGACCGCCAGACGGAGCCAAAGGCATATTTGTTACATTCATTCCCTGTGTTGAGAATTGAGTCTGAGGAAGAAACTGGCTCTGGCTGGAAGGCTGCTGCATGCTAGGCCCGTAGCCTATAGGCTGTACACACACACACACAAAAACAAAACAAAACACAGAGCACCAAATTGCTTCATTTTAGTTATTCTACTAAGGCTGGAATCACCAATTAATTGCTCTGGCTCTGCTATGGGAGGGTGGGGAAGAAAAAGAAGAAAGTGGCATGAGAGCAGCAGACACTCATGCCGAGATAATGGAGAATAGCTTACTACTTACTCTAAAGCCCACTCTTTTTTTATTTTTTAAGCCCACTCTATAAAGAAGTTACATACATGCATCTAGACCAAGGTACAGAAGTAACTGTCTTTATACACTGCTTGTTTTATAAGTGAGGAGAGCAGATCAGTTTCATGAGATTTTTGCTTATGTAGGCATTATTAAAGCACAAGCTTAAGACTCCATAATGAGTAATTATGGATACCAAAGGCCCAAAACGTCATAATCTAAGAAAGGCGTTTGTCTCATAGTTAAAATGAAAAATAAAACCCCTCATTAAACACAGCAGACCAGAGCAGGACATCCAGAAAGGCCCAATGACTGATAACTCTGAGAGGCAGGGTAAGGGCTGGGGGCCAACATGGAAAGGTGGATGACAGGTTTAGAATCTGCGTAAGGAGCAGTGAGATGCTCAAGAGTCCCTCTTCTCCACTCTTGAGAACCAGACAACTGCCCCTCCATCACCCTTGACAGTTTCCTCCCCGGGCAGGCTCTGTGTTTGGGGAAGATAGGCATTACGGAAGAGAGATGACTTTGTCAAAGTGTGCAGACTACTCAACACTGAGTGACACTCTAGGCAATGGTGACTGGGTGCTGTTACAAGCTTTCTAGTACTGTGACTAGGTATGAACAGTATTTGGAAGCAAATCTTTTAGTGTTTATTTTATATAAATTACAATCCAGAGAGTTCCTAACTGTACAGGATCCTATATACTTTAGACACATGTTTTCCCCAATTAAAGCTGTAAACAGCTTTCATGCCATCATGTAAGTTCTGAAATTACCACTTATGAAGCATTCCAATTTACAGATGTACCACAATTTAACCATAATGAGTCCCTTAATGTACATTCAGGCTATGGCCATTTTCTAAAACACATCACATAATACACCACCCTTAATATGAATTTTCTTCAAATTATATCCTTTTAGCATCTCAGGAATTATTTCCATAGGATAAATTTCTAAAAACAACAAATATAGGTAAAAAGAGGTAGGTGAAAATTAAGGACTTTAGTATTCACTGCCTAATTGTGGTATATGGTTTAGTTTTAATCATTTCATCATGTCTGTGTTAAGGGCTAAATACAACAGAATTCTATACCAAAAAAAAAAAAAACAAAAAAAACCCCACACCCAAAAACAACAGCATTAAGAACTAATTGCATATAGTTAGCTGTTTAAGCAAGTGTTAGAATTTGTTGTCTCAGAGAAAAGGAACTTTAAAAAGGTCAAGTAAAGGCCAAAAAGATGACCCAGAGGTCAAACTTACCGGATTAAGTGTTCCAGTTTGAGCTAACTGTACATGGTGCTGAAGAGGAGAGGTTTGCCGGGGTCCAATAGGAGGCTGAGGCATACTCATCTGGCCAAATTGATTCAAACCTGTAATCAGTACAAAATACTAAATCTGAACACCATGTGACTGGAGAATAAGAGAGTTCTTCTTTACAATTCTATGTCATTTTATCAGGACAAATAAAGGAACCTGCTTCCAACTGTGAAAGAATCTCTGTTTCATTCACAATAGCTACAGAAAGGCATTGTTAATTAATGTATGGTCTCAACCAAATTTGGATGGAATAAATCTCATCTTGGCTAGTTGTTTTTAAATGAATGCTTGATCATTTGTATCTTTTGCTCCTAGACCTGCCAGTCAACCTGCTCTTCACCCTTCCTCCCTCCCTGGGCTCCTAATCTAAAAGGCTTTCTGATTTCTCAAGTAGACAATCATAGTACCTGCTGCTGAGTGACAGCAGGAATCAAGGCGACAATTTTAAGCTTGTAGCACACCAGGAATTCTGTTAAAAACAAGAACCTTACCCGGCTGTGGGGTCACCCGAGGCATCATCTGGTTTGGCACACTGCTGCGGATCATAGATGGATCGGGGAGAGGGCCATCTAGAGCAGAATAGAGAAGTGGTTAGAATCACACCTTCCAGGCAGCTGTTCCCGTTTAAATAAGAGTAGTAACTTAACAGAATTCAGTCTATCAAAAGAATAAAGGTTTGAACTAAAGAGGAATCTGGAGAAAATGCTTTTCTGCAATACAAGAAAATGCCTCGAAATGGTTTAGTCCACTTCTTTATGAACCAGTGTGCTTTTGGTGTTGACAGGAAATAATATATGAGATTTTATATTTAAAAGACTAATGCAGTATTTAATATGCTGTCGTTTGATTAAGCCTGATTATTTCACTGGTAAAAAGGGTATCTCTATAGACAAGAGCCACAGATTTTGTCCGGTGACCAATTTTGATTGTGTACCCCCCAATAATGTGTTTTGATGTATACACATCCAGTGTGAACACTGACTTTAAATAATATACATATTATACTTCACTATATATCATGTACCTCTTAAATACAAAAATAGAAATAATTAAGAATCATTAAAATCTATATGGTCTAAAATCACCTTTTTTATGAAAGGTGGTTTGCTTGGTTTGCTCATTAGTTATGTTTATGGTTAAAAAAAAATTGGATTCTTCTACAGTTAATTTCTGTGTATTGGATAAGAGAGGGATCTCATTCTATAAATACGCACTTAGGGCTACTCAGTTCCACTAATATTTGTTCTTGCCTACACTAGAATCAATGTTTGTATTTTAAAATAAGACTACAATTTAATACCTGACAAACTTTAAACTTGGCTCAAATTTCTAAGAACTTTCTAAGTAAATTGCACCAGACTCAAGTATCTCAAACTTACCCACTTGTCTCTGGGTCTCAGTTACTGCTTTAACTCAAACTATCAGCACTGCAGCAGTGTCCTCAACTCTAGTCTCGACTTTGTTTCTGAACAATTGTTCTACCTATCTACTAAAAAAAAACAAAACAAAACCCAAACCCACACATCTGCAATTTTCCCTTGTTAGTGGGGCCTCCGTGCATGTTGCTCTCTCTGCCAGAAATGCTGTTCTCAATTCTTTTCACCATCATGGTCCAATGAGAAAATGTATCTAGCACACCACAGTTAACACATGAGGCTGCTGAAAGCTCTCCACCTGACTACTTCAAGACCTGTGGGGAGTGAATTTCTCAGCCCACTCACCATCCACCAATGGCCTAAGAGTTGGTACCTGCTGGCTCAGCTGGCACTACTTACAGGTAGCCAGCTTTTCCTGACTCAAAAACCACAGGTTTTCCCCATCATAGCTGTTCACGCATCATTTAAACAGCCTGCATTTTTCCTCACTATTGTGTACATACACTATATTTCATTACTTGGAACCTAGTAATGAGTCAATACATAACGGAATGCATAATCATTTTGGCTATTCAGTTAATTCATTACCTCAAGAAGGCTGCTATAATCCGAACAATGAAACTGTCAAGATGAATTTTACATGATTCTTCTAAGAAAATAAACAGTTCTTAGCCTATGGACATATTGGGTCAAGAAGAAAGTGTGACAAGTAATCTGATACTGTTTAGGATGTATGGAAGCCAGTGAGGTGCTTCCTTGATGAGTCTACATCAATTGGCTGCCTACCACATGCAAGTCAGTAAAAACCCATGGGCTATCAGTTCCTAGGTGTCACTATGAGAGAAGAATACCTTTGGCACTAAAAATGATGCCATATTGTTAACACATGTCAAGTAACAAGGTCTAGGAATCTTCAATATACTGTTTACTGTTTTTACTAGAGAACGAACTAAGTTCTTTGGAAAGGCAATAGTCATTTGAAAGCTCTAGGAATAGTAACATAAGCTAATGCAAATTAGTGAATTTGGTTAGAAACCATTTCATTTCAGTCTCTCTTAAAAATACACAGAAAGCACTTACTAGAAGTCATTCCCGGTTGTGGCTGCCCCATGTTTGGCCCTGTGTTCATAACTGGCACCATGCTTGCAGCACTGGGTAGCATGTTCTGTTTCTGCAGTCTAGTCCTTCGCTTTTCTTCTAGTTCCTTCTGGATCTTATAGATCTTCTCAGCTAGCAGGTGGTAGTATTCCGCCTTTTTAAATTTTGTTAAGTAGAGATGAGGAAAAAAGATGAACTACTATCAGGTAACAGAAAAATGAACTAAGAGCAAGTATCTGCTTCATTTAAAAAAGGCAAAAATGAAAAGGGAAAAGAAGCATTCGAATCTACTTTCTTAGACCATTCCAAATATGAGCTCACATTTAAAATGATCAGTGAAAAACTGCTATATAATGTATCTACATAGTAAGGCAAGACTTCTCAAAGTACAATTCCCAACATGTGCAAAGAATATGCTACTTCTTAAAGAAGTGCCAATGTAGAGAAGAAAGTTCAACTGATACAGAAATACTACTCGAGATGAAAATACTAAGCAGCTGATTCACCACCATATTCCAGTGAAAATAGCACGGAGCATGGTAACAGCTCAACCACTTTTTAGCTGCCAGAAGGACAACCCAGATAAAGTGCCACATGAGTGCACTGTATTAAGAGGAAAAATGTAAGATTCTTGACATACACTTTGAGAAAAGTGTTTTATTATCGCAACTCCACAGTGCATTACAGGACAGAATGGCTAAAGGGTGTCCTCTGAGGTACAGTGTTCTGTGTATGTGCAACAAAGAGGAACAAAAATAAACACCAGAAGAGGTCCACTTTTGCTTTAAATAGAAAAAACAGATGCTCACTCGATTGTTTGCCGATTCATACATGTCCCCTTCCACTTTCCGGGCATATGCAACTAGGTTTTCCATCCGTCTGTCTTTTAAAGCAGCAGGATCCGGAGTGGGAAATATGGCTTGAACGCTAGGAATATAAAATCCTACCACTATTATATCACGTCAGCTTTTTTTTCTCATCACAGAAAAACACAGAATTTTAAATATTTTCCTGGTTAGTATTTTCTCATTTTTATACAATGAATACTTTAGGTAAAACTTTAAAATAAGGCTTGAGATGTGTTCAAACATAAATTACTGACCAAAAGAAGTGTCTGTCTGTATTAATCAAATCAAAGGGTTTCCCTGATCAGAATATAAGAAATGACTCTATAGAAATACTCTCTGGTCCTTGTTATTCTAATGTAGGGGAAAAAAAAAAACAAAACAAAACAAAAAACTGTGCTATCTTCTTAAAGGGAAGTGAGAAAACCTGACCTTTGCTACAGCAGCATGTAGCAAAAGTCTTAAGATCCTTCTACTCTTGTACTCAGCTTAGCAAAATAAAAACCTAATTATCTCTACAAAATCTTAAAAGATCAAAAACTTGAAGTGAAGGGAGCAAAAATGCAAAAAAATTCTGCTAAATTCAATGTCTTTTACTGTCTAGCAATTCCCCAAAATGCTTGGCACTAACTTTCCTGAAGGCTGACAAATGTGATTTCAGCTACGAATTTTATCATCTGGATATCTCGTGGTCAGCTGTGTATTACACCTGAAGGAACCAGGTGGAGAAGAACATAAATGGAAATCTGAGTTAGTAAAAAGTTCTCAAGCATATAATATTAACATCAAGTCAGATGATCAATCCCAAATAACCTACTGTCTCTATTAAGTTTCTAAACAATTTGATCACAAGATAAGTTTGTTTTGGTTATTCCTTATTAATACATTGTATTAAAATAATTTCAGTTTTCTCTTTGTGTCAAATTCCATTTCTGGTGCTATCATTTGAGAATTCCTAAATGAAGCTCAAGTATAACTGATAGGCTAATGTAACATAAAAATAAACTAAGAAGATAAGACAGACTACCTGGTTTTAAGGTAATAAAAAAAATTGGATGAAGTGGAGATCCCTCTATTAAGTAAAGGGGGAGAAAAAAAAAAAAGAATGATTCTTCAAAAAAAAAAAAAGTGCTGCGTTTTGTTGAAGTATAAGTTCTGTAACCAGTGAGGGCAAAGCTCTATTTTTAGGGTATTGGGTATATTACATTTTACCATTCTATATGCCTTACGCCTCTTTCATCCAACAAGATAGTGTTTGTGAGGCAGTGTGCCTGGCACACATTAACTTCACAAAAAACAGTGCACAGGTATTTCACAAGCAATCGCTATGTATACATTTAGAGGACCAGAAGACCAGAGAGGCCACCCAAACAGATTCAATTTGTCAAGATAATAAAAATTTTACCAAGGATAACAGAAGGTTGTGTTGCCTCTACTATTCTAATGATCTAAGTTAAAACCTAGTTTTTCTTTTAAAATATGAGCTTTATAAAGGAAATGATTATTAAAATAAATAATCTTTAATATATACTGATTATTGTCACTAGACAGAATCCTCACACATGATTAAAAGCTAAAAGACACCTAAGAAATGATGGAGAAAAAGTTGAGAAGCAGAGAATAGAAAGTAGGAAAGCCACAGGAGAAGTATCAGCAGCAACCAGGCTATAGAAAAATCAGTAATTTCTCATGTTTAAGTGCCTGGCAGATTGACCTTGAATAAGACATGCCAACAAGCTTACAGTTTGTGGACAAGATGATTTCGAAGATCCTGAGTAATATCTTCATGCCATTGCTTCCGAATTCCAGTACTGGATGGTTGAGCTGCTGTTGGCATAGGACCCAGAGAGGCCACACTGCCATTGTCACTCATCATTGGGCTTTAAAAAGGAGTGAAACGGTTTTAGCAAAGAAGGGTAGGAGAAAGAGGCTCTCATTGAAGTAGAGCTAACAGTGAGGACTGCAATAGGGTCAATACACTATGACAAGTCTACTTACACTTAAGTCTGGGGGAAATGGTATGTATGTATTTGTACTTGTGAGGGGAAACAATGAAAACACAACATTTCACCGTGTGGAGGGGTGGCTGATATCTTGCGTTTAAAAGACTTAAGTCTTGTGTTACAAGACTAAGCCGTCATTTTGACACAGCTTACCCAAGAATCCACTGGGCAATGGACTAATTGCTAACATTGGGATAAAGCAATCTCGCTTTTTAAGCAGCTGCATTTGTTAACTTCCTACTGCATTTGTAAAGGTGTCAGTTACCCCAAATAATTGATATAATTTCTAAAGAGGTTATAGAGAGCCTAAAGAAAACACATAACTTGTCATCATTCATCAAGGATATTGTCAAATCGAGGAAACTTAAAAAGCTCAAATAAGGAGCTCTAACAAGTGTCTGAAATCTGACCAAGGGCACAAACCAAGATTAAAACTTACTTTTGAGAATTTATGGCTGAATGCAACATCGAGTCAGAAAGAAGATTCGACGTTTGAGCCCCTACACCTCCATTTACTCCCATAGGACTAGCACCTATGTCAAAACAAAAAGCAAGAGACGGTATTTTAAATACCAAAAAATGACAACAAAAACAACAAAAATTAAGTAAGGATAAAAAGGAAGAGGAAAAACTATGAAAGTACTAGAATAAAACATTACAAGAATTTTTTGTCCTTTCAAAAGACCCAAAACAGAAGTTTTAAGGATATTGAGAAATGTGAGTAATAAGTAAAATAATCACCATAAACAAAGTCAAGAGAAAGATGACAAATCTTGGGGGGAAAAATGCTAATATTATAAATAATAATTATTTGCAATATAATCAGCAACACATATATAAAGGCTACTATACAAAGTACCTTTACAGCATAGTAAGAAAAACATGAACAATCCAAGAGGAAAGGAACAATTTACATAAAAAAAGAAATACAATGGCTTAAAAAATTACATAAAAAACATATAATTTTTTTTTATGTATGAAATTCCAAAAACTTTTTTTTTGGCCACGGGGCTTGTGGAATTTTAGCGGCTTGTGGGGACCTTAGTTCCCTTAACCAGTGGTCGAACCTGTGCCCCCCTGCAGTGGAAGCATGGAATCCTAATCACTAGACCATCAGGGAATTCCTATGAATTCCCTTAAAGTTTGAGAAAACAAAATGCTGAGAAAGGTTTGGGTAAAGAAGCATTTTCTATGAAAATTCATAGGTGATCCACTCTTGTGGATCCATAACTGATCCACTCTTGGGAAAGCTATCTGGTAACTGTTAAACAAATGAAAAAAAAAAAAACGCACACACATTTTCACCAACTTAAGATTTCCACTTGCTATTTCATCTTACAGTTATAGTCACATATGTATGGATAAACGTAAGAGTAATGGTGTCAAAAGAAGCAAAAAACTAGAACTAAGATTGTTTAGGGAACTGAACTTAACACATGTATGTGTTTTCATAAGCACCATCTATGTAAGAACATAAGAAACCTAAGGATGATGATCCCCAGGGAAGGGAATGAAAGACAGTATTCGCGTTACACATTTTAAATTGACTACTCCTTCAAATTGGCTTTAATAGCTCTATGTATTCCTATTACTATTTTAATTAATGATTTAATGAATATTACTTCTTTAAAACATACAGTGTCTAATAAAAATCCTATTGCCTTCTTTCATCATGCTTCCCAAATGGTTAGGCAGAACTCTCCTTCTAACAGCATCAAGGCAGGCTCTGAAATGCAGTTGCTGGTAGTGGCTTATCTGTCACTATGAAATACTCATTTTTAAGAAAATTACATATCCTTAACACAGATCTGCTTCACTGGTGGCAACAGTATGAAGGTAAAGAAAAAAGTGATTATACTATTACTGATTTAGTTTACTGTCTTCTGGTGGCACATGAAAACAGACATTCCCTCCCAAAGTATCCAGGTTCATTTAATCTTTGGCACTGATTGCAAGTAATGGCTCAATCTTAACTTTAGAAAGATACTTTTATACAGATTTGTATTTAAGACCCTAAGAGTGAGCATTCACTTGAGATACAAAAAGGTAGGAACAGAAACACTACTGGCACTGAGAGAGTAAGTCAGAAAGAAAAAAATGAACAAAAGAAAAATTCAAAGCACCTGGTGATCAAGGAGAAAACACATAATATTTTAAGCCCTAGGGAGAATCTTAAGCCTTAGGAGAACATGTATTTTTTCCTAAGCCCTGACAAAATCTTTATACATTAAGTGAATCCAATAGTAATCAGAAGATTAAGAATGTGGTTAAACAGGGCCACGGGGGCCTTATAGTAAAAAGCTCTCATGTGGAGTTCTGGGAGTTGCTCCCCCTTTCCCCTCTCTGCTACAAAATTTCTATTACCTGAAATATGTAGTAGAGATCCTGCTATCTTGTCTGTTTGTTCACTTACCTGCTCATCCACACTAGAGATGTCTCAAAAGTAGGGACAACTTTTGAGCCCCTGCGCCACAACTACTGAGCTCGAAAGCCTAGAGCCTGTGCTTCGTGACAAGAGAAGTCACTGCAAGGAGAAGCCTGCAGAGTAGCCCATGCTTGCTGCAGCTAAAGGAAGTCTATGTACATCAATGAAGACCCAGCACAGTGCCCCCCCAAAAAACAGTAGAAGAGATCAAAATTTAAAAAAAAAAGACTCAGAAAGGTAAAAAAGAAATCCAAGAAGCTAACTTCCAAATAAATTAAACTCCTCTCTCAATAACTCTTTTTCTCAATAACTCTTTAACAGGTTAGCATTCCTTGTAATAAAAGAGTGTATATTTTCTTAAGTTAAAAATAATAAAAATCAACAAGATTTACATTTTTATGAGTAGTGTGCCCAACTCTGCTTTCTCATTTAGAATAAAAAAATAATGTGCAAAAACTAAAGCCTACTGTACCTATCAACAGAACGGCAAAAATAAGTTTCACAGGAAAAAGCATAATAGATTACTTCAAATCAGACTGCTGTCTAGTTACAGAGAACTTCATCACCATGAACGACTTTGGAGTAAGAAGCAAAGTATTAAGTCATGGGCTTACCAAAACTGCTTAGATGTTTAACTGCTTGACAGTAAAGAGATAGTCATAGGGCCAATCTCTTTCCCCATATAATTATAGAATAAAAACCATCCTCAAATTAGGGTATCAGAATACTGCTCACTCTTCCCTTCCTTCTGTTCTATCATAGAAAGAGGTTAGGCAAACAAGTGTATCTGATAAACTATTTCAAAGGCAAATCACCCCAGCTACCAGATACACTGAAATCTATATAAACAATAATCAAACACTTCAAACCAAAAGAATACTTCCAGCCCAAACACAACCATTTCTTTCTATAGTTTAAAATATCAAAAAATTTGGAAACTTAAATGTCCACCTGTAACAAGACTGTTCTATACAACAAAGTAGTATAGAAGCATCAAAAAGGATACCTTAGGTACAGAAACAGAAAGATGTTCACACTGTATGAAGAAATAGTCTGTTAAAACTCATGGGATCCCATTTCTAGAAACAGAAACTAATATATGCACAAGATTAAGAAGGATATACACCAATAGCTGTTGCCTCTGGTATATGGATTACAAGGGATTTTTACACTATAATCTTTTTAAAAGTTATTTCAAAAAATTGTTCACGTAACAACAACAAAAAAGATGGGGAGACGGGGGGAGAGAACAGAGAGCAGGTAAAAGAGACATACACATACACGCAGACTAAAATAAACTAAGGAGCTACCCTTGCAGGTTACACGGCAATCACACACACAACTGGTGCCACCTCTGTCATGACGAGGAGGACACACACTTACTCATGTTGCTCATGGGCCGCATCCCTTGGGGAGACTGCCCAGACTGCTGGTTCTGCTGATTCTTCGCTTGCACCTGGGGCTGGGTCGGCATCTGATTTACTTGATAGGGCAGTCCAAGGGCTGCATAGGCTCTTTCTATAGAGCTGGGATCAATCTGACTGACAGTGCTTAGGCTGGGAGTGGACTGTTGACCCACCCCTAGAGAGCTAGTATTGCCAAGTCCAACTGGTGTTCCAGTCAAAATTGCTAGGGAAAACAGAAGAAAGAGTATTACAACATTAAAGATGCTGAGAAGGAAATACTATCATGTCTGAGTTTTAAACACAAAAATAGTGCTGTGTGATTATGAAATACATACATCTTGTTTCCCATTATTTCCTTAAATTTCTAAACGTAGAACTGATTGGTCAAAGGGCATCACTGGTGTGAGAAACTTTTGATCCAAAATATCCAAAAGCCTCCCCACAGGCTGTATCAATGTTCCCACCAAGAATGAATGACAGCGTGACAGGAAAGAAATGGTATTTTATTTCATTACTTAATTTAATAGGGAACTTTTGGGTATTTCCCCTTCTAGTGAACTATTTCCTAGTCCTAATTCTCTACTAGGATATCTATGGTTTATTTATTAACTTATGGAATTTCATTCCTTTTTGAAATATGCTATATGCAGTTCCAAATTTATCTTTCAATCCTAAATGCTACTTTTCAATCCTAAATCCTAAACCTAGGATTTAAATTTTTAAATCCTAAATGAGATGTGGTGGCTGCACTTTCTACTTTTGACACTTTTTTTTCTCTAAGAAAAGCTTATCACCCCCAGGCTTCTAAAAATAACCTCAAGCTTTTCTTTAACATTAATTTCAAATTATCTAAATATTTAGATCACAGGTAGAGAAGAGTAATAATCTGCCCAATGCCAAAGCAATGATGTTTCTGGATCTTATTTTAAGTAGTAAATACTTCAGTTCTAACCTTATATTTATGAAGTTTGTGGTAAATGGAAATAATCTAGTATGATAGCACTGGCAGTCACAGAAACTTCATATAATCAAGAAGTATGTTAAATCTCACCAAACTGCACTGGTAAAGAGTCTAAGAATACTTTGATATAAAAGTTTCAAAAGATTTCATCACTTACACTGTTGATTTCTCTTATCTCCAGCATTTTTAAGGGGTAGACACACAGGACAATCATGCCTTGTACAATTCTTCCAGTGTGAAATGATTTGTCGAGAAGATGCACAGTGTGCCACTAATAAGAAGAAAAATGATTTTTTACATTACTATTAGCTAACTTATCGACCATATAACGAGTACTACAAATGTTATTAATGCATCTTGCTAACACCCCCTAAATATTTTACAGTCGAGAAAACAGGCAAAAACTGGTTAAGTAATTTGAACAAAGTCACAGAGCACCCAAAGTGGGATTCAAACTCAAGCAGTCTGATTTCCAGAGCCTCTATTTTTGACCACAACACTGTGTGAGAAAAATCTTTAAAAAAGATTTCTCTTAAAAAAAAGGGGGGGTGGGTACAGGACTTCCCTGGTGGTTCAGTAGATAGGAATCTGCCTGCCAATGCAAGGGTACCCTGGTCCAGGAAGATTCCACACACCACAGAGCAACTAAGCCTGTGTGCCACAACTTCTGAGCCCGCGAGCTCTAGGCCCCGAGAGCCCCAACTACTGAAGCCTGAGTTCCTAGAGCCTGTGCTCTGCAACAAGAGAAGCCACCACAGGGAGTAGCCACTGCGCGCCACAACTAGAGAAAGCCTGCATGCAGCAATGAAGACCCAGTGCAACCTTCCCCCCAAAAAAGGGTACAAATGAACTTATTTACAAAACAGAAATAGAGGCAGAGATTACCAGGCAGGGGAGGTGGAAAAATTGGGAGACTGGGAAGGACATATATATACTACTATACTCTATAAAATAGATAAATAAGAATCTACTGTATAGCACCGGAAACTCTACTCAATACTTTCTAACGTGTGAAAAGAATCTGAAGGAGTGGATATATGAGTATGTAGAACACTCACTGTGCTGCACAGCAGAAACAAACACAACATCGTAAAGCAACTACGCTCCAATGAAAAACACAAACAGATCCCTAATGGCTCTGTAAGTATACTGAGTTGTCACATTCTTTTTAGTATTTGCCTACGTGACAGTAAGCTCTCAATATTTAAGGCTATGCTGGGGCAAATAAAGTCCCCTGCAAAAGAGAAGTCTCTAAAACTTCCTCTACCACCACATCTCTAGATACTCACTCAGAAAATGACACTCAATTTTATCATAACATAGAATAAAGCATTATCAGTAAGGAGTCTCAGGAGAGAGAAAATGTGATCAGCTCTAACCATAAATAAATACTGACTGCTGGGCATAAAAGCCTCCGAGCCCACTCACCTTGGCAGGACTTGCCCGACTGGCAGTGTGTCATGTGGTTGAGGACGTTCTTCATCGTCCGACAGTGGGGAAGGTTGCACTGCCTCACCTCCCCGTTGGCCTGCTCCCGGCGTTGGCACTTGTGAGCATGCAGGAGGAGGACAAGCTGCTGCTGGATGAGCTTGCGCTTCTCTGGATCAGCTGTATGTGCTCCAGAACCCATCCCTTGGGCCACCGGAGCCACCAGGCCTGGCTGCTGGACCTGTGGGGCCTGTTGCTGGCCCTAAGGGATACAACGGTAAAGACACATTCAATGTTAGGTGTCACTGGGTGCTACCTCCTGAATAAATATGGACCTGGAGATTTTCAATGAAAACCTTTAACGACATGTCATCTACTAGGTGCCAGACCCAATTTTTTAACACAGGGGATTCTAAGATAAATAAACGATGGCTTTTGCCATCAAGAAGCTTAATTTAACAAGAAAATAAATTACTATTACTATATTAACAAGTAATATAATCAAAGTATGTATAACATACAGAGAGCAAAAGAACGAGAAGGACATGGTAAAGCCCAGTGCAAGGGGGAAAATAAACAAATCTGTTGTGAAGGGCGTGTTCAAGTTAGATTTTGAAATAGTGAAGTTTCTTGGGAGACCTGGCAGGGGCCTTTCAGGTGGGTGAAAAACTAGTTTTTGTAAACTCTGGACAAAATTCATTTCTTCCTATAGAAAAGTAAACATTTCTGGAGACAGAGAAACGTGTTAATCTTTCCGTCTCCAAAACTTTGAAGAGTCTCTGAAATACAGGCATTCAATGACTATGGAACATAAAGCAAAAAACCTAAAATATCTGAAAAGGAAATAAAATTCCTATAGTACAATTTTTGAAGATGAACATGGACTATCTGACACATTTACAACTAGAGATAGTTTTACTTTAGAAAAACAGCAATGTTAGAAGAGTTGGAGATTTTTCCACAGTAACAGTCACTGTTAAAAATAATGTGTAACTTTGAGGAGAAGGAAATGGCAACCCACTCCAGTATTCTTGCCTGGAGAATCCCACGGACGGAGGAGCCTGGTGGGCTACAGTCCATGGGGTCGCAAAGAGTCGGACTCGACAAGCAACTAATACACAAGTGGACTTAATCCAAGTGAAATACTTAGGAAAGATCTGGCTCATAAAAGGATTCAATAAAGTTATAAAAAAAAAAAAATAATGTGTAACTTTGAGAGGGAGGGAAGTTACTTGTCTCTAACAGTACCAGGTATAAATCAATAGATATCCAGATGACTGACCAAAGAGGAAAAAGGTTCCACTTTCCTATCCTATAGAAAGAATTGCGTATACAAGGAGTTGAATATGGCAGGACCCCAAAACTTTCATTGTGGCAGCCCCACTTGCTTCTGTTTGGACTAACATCCTTACTGGTCAATGCCCAAGTAAAAAAATACCATGTGAAATGGAAGGCAGGCATAAGCTTCCTTGATCACAGGGACCATCCCATTACATCCTAGAGTTCTGCTTTACAGAGGAACAGAAAACATAAAAGTTTAACAGAATTCTTCAAAAAAAAAAAAAAAAATCTTTGGCTGTACCAAGCATGCATGGCATGTGGGATCTTAGTTCCCCAACCAGGGATGGAGCCCATGCCCCCTGCATTGGAGGCACAGAGTCTTAACCACAGGACCACCAAGGAAGTCCCAAACACATTTCTTTTGCTCAAGTGTCAGATGGAAAACAAATCTGCAGACAGATTACTACCCACCATATTGGGCATTCCTCCACCAGGAACTGCCTTTTTGTCCATTGCAAATGGAGATAAGCTATTTGGTAGTACAGACTTTGTCGGAATCTGGAGACCAAGGCCACTGGCTCCCATCTGCTGTCCAGAATTCTGAGTGTATGGTGAACCGTAAGGATTAGGGTTGTTCATCATTCCCATCTAAGAACAAGAAACAGAAAAGAAATTACATCTTATTCCCCACACTAACAGGACATACTATTTCCTTTCCTTTTCCACTTCCTAATTTACAAGGACAACTTTAAAAGAAATTCTCCGTATATAAAAAGATTATAATCTAGGGGCCTGAGGTACAGTAAATTTAGAGTTATTTCCTATAAATATGAGATGTTATTAAAAATGTGTCTTCATTTAGCTACAATTACTAAGCAGGTTCTGCTATTCATCTCCACTTTCAATGCACTAAATAACTTTCATTTAATGTGCAAACTATAGCTTAACAAATTCAATCTAACTGAATAAACCATCTAATCCTTAAATATATTAGAGAACTTGATATATCAAAGCATTTGAATGCTTATTCCAGCATTAAAAAAAAAAAAAAAAGGGAAGGGGACTTCCCTTACTGTCCAGTTGTTACGACTCTGTGCTTCCAGTGTAGGGGGCATGGGTTTGAAACCGGGGAACTAGGATCCCAAATGCTGTGTGGAGCGGCTGGGTTAAAAACACAAATAAATACCAAAAGCAAGGTAGAAAACTGGTAGTTTGGGGGATGTGTCTTTTTTAAATTCAGGGACACAGTAGAATAGTGATTTAAAATTTTTTTGAATCTGAATTATCTAGATACAGCGTGTAAACTTGAAAGCCTGCATTTCTTGATATCTCACACCTAGTTGCTTTATTACATTGCTTCCTTGGCTCTTAAAGTAATCCGAGTGTATCTGCAATCCCTATGAGCTTTAAAAAGGACGTCTGGGGACTTCCCCGGCAGTCCAGTGATTAGGAACCTGCACCTTCACTGCAGGGGGCACAGGCTGGACCCCTGGTCGGAGAACTAAGATCCCACATGCTACAGAGCACGGCCCTGTCTTTACGTCAGTCCACGTGGCACCATCGTACCGTAGCTCAAAGAACAGGGCATTAATTAGTCAAAAGCCAAATGTCTTACTGGTAACAGTGATGCAACTCACAGTTCTATTCTTCCACATAAGACCCCTATGTAAGTCAATCACTGCCTACTAGCAAGCACTCAGGATAGAAACTAAGGATGCTAAAGGAATCATGCCACATTTCTCATCTTTCTCAGACAGATCCAATTCTATCAAAGGGTCCTTCAAATTCTACCTCTAGCCACCCAGTCCCATGTATCCATGCCCACTGTCACTGTCTTAATTCAAGTCCCTGATCACAGCTTTTGTAGACTGTATCTAACAGGTTTTCTTGACATCTGTCCTCACTTTTTTCTACTCATAAGGGGGAGAAAACGATGGTTTACCAGATCTTTCATTATCTGCATGAGAATCTGACTACTTCTCCATGGCAGAAGTACTGCTTATCTCCCTTACCCATTAACTGGCAAACCTGAGAGCATGTTTCTTGAATCTCCAACATCTGCTTCAGCTTTTCCCTTTCCCTATAACTAGGCAGTGAGTGGCATACCTTCCTTCCCTATTTTTTGGTTCCTGAATGCTAACCTGTAAAGGAAACAAAATACTAAGTTCACAAAAAGGCAGGGATGATGATAGGGAATGAGACTGAGGGAAGTGGCATTGTTCCAGTGAAAACAAAAAAACAGGCAGCCTCAGTGGGATGCAGCCAGAGTAAAAACGTATTTGGTCTCCGATAACTGGAATTTCCTATGTGAATCTGACCAGTGAAAATGGAGGGATAATCAAATACAAAAACAAGCTTACATGAAAAGTTCCAGTTTCTTTTGGTAGTTTTAAATGGGGCTGGAAGCACTGCTGCTACATATTGCTTTTAAAGTACTAATATTTACACTAACATAGTTCCAACACTGTGCTCGCCTACACTTGGGGGAATTGGATTTCACTTGTGTTTCTTTTTTTTTGTTTTTTTTTTTTGTTTCTTATTAGCATGGAAATCCAGGGTAGATGTAAAACGAAAGCCATTTAAGAGTCCACAATTTATGTAAATAAAACATTGGAATTTGTAAGATGCCTTCATGTCTCTTGTTAAGATGCATAATGTGTTTATCAAGTACATCCTAGTAGAGTTTGGTCCTTCACACATTTGTTCACATAGACATCACCTTGATTGCCTACACCAAGTTTCAACAATTCCTGATGTTGCTTGTTCCCTCAATCACAATGCATAACCTAGAAACTCTAGCAGACCCTGGTCTCAAATATACAGATTGCACTAACTGCCAGTCAGATGGCAGTAATTCATTCCTAACACTTCTGGCCACTGTGACCAACAAAGACCCTCAGGCTTTTTGTGTGCGATCTCCCTCAGAGTTTTGCTGCCTGTGTTAGAAAATAAACACAACCACCCCCCTCACCCCTACTGTTTCTATCTATTCAACCCCCCTACTCTCTCACTAATAGGAAGGGAATATACTGTACTTAATTTCTGCTACACTGTAGTTAGTTATCTCATCTTGTTCCCTTCTCTACAGCTAATGTGATCCAGATGTCCAACTACCTACCACCTACCTGGACCACAGCGATACAGATCTCCACCTCAACTGAAAAGGCAGAGGACCAGGAAGCCACAGACAGTTCTAGGCAACTAAAACCAGAGGAACTGCAGGGGAGTATTTTATCTTTCTTTAAAAAAGAAATCTGACTCTACAGGTTGTTTCTTAGTGTTGGATGCATTAAAAACAGAAACTTAGGGAACACAGCAACACATAAAACACAGGATGGTAACAAACACTGATAAACAGAAAAGCAGTATACAACAATGTGAACAGGTAAGGAATATTTAAGAGACAAGAATCCCGTAACAAGGCTTGCATGTATCAACAGTAATGCACACCAGCAGTAAATGTGAAAATGTGACTCCATGAATCCCCAAATGATAAAAACAAAATTAAACTACATCCTGACCTGGTCTACCTATTGGGTTTGATAAATACATCTATATCCAGTCATCCCCCAGGCACTGTGTCAACTGGTGGGGGGTGGCGGAGGCGGTGGCAGGGTGGTATGTACATTGATAAACAAGGAAGGCTAGGGATCTTTCAGAACTGAAAAGACACCTAATCCTAAGCATTTTCCATACTCACTCCTATGACTCTCACACTACTGATTTAATTCAGGGACCTCACCTCCCCATAGGGACTGTTTTTCAAATTGATACAGCACACCTAAAACCACACCCATCAAGACTGCAAATTTGGGAGTAAGAGTCTCCTTTAAAATCCATCAGGACTTGGCATAAAGACTTGTCTTTTTCTCTCTCAGCATGGATTCTTCCTCTCTGCCTTATATTTAATACTTTTACTTAAACTTTATGGGTTCAGTACTCATATAGGTGATACTCACTTAAAACAAATATTTTAGTAATAAAGTCTTTATATTTGAATTCCCCCTCTCCATGAAAATATAAGCTCCACAGAGACAAAGATTTTTTTTGTCTGATTAATTTACTGCTATATATCCAAACTGAAACAATGCTGATGTAGAAATTTGTGATTTAGATTATAAATAGAACAGTGACCCACTCTCAACCTAGGCATTCTCCTAATGAGCCTTTTCTTATTTTTCTTCACGGCACTATCTAGAATACTATTAATTTACATCTTATGTGTACCCTAGAAAGTAAGTTCCATGAAGTGAGTTTATTCACTGCTCTAGCTTCCGCATCAAAGCTACAACTCAGTAAATATTTGCTCAATCAGTGAAGGTGTAATGTTTGTCATCCCTGCCCCCATATAAACATCAGGAGGGCAGGGACTCTTAATAGGCATATCCCTAGAATCTAGAAGAGGTACTTAATAAATATTCTACCTCTTGTTTCTGGTTCTCATTCCAAATATTTTAAGTAAACCACATCAACACAGCAACATAAAAGTGCCAGAAAGGGAGAACCTAGAGTAGGTAGTTGACACCAAACAGAATCCTAAGTTAAGATGTCTATATCTTTTACCCTGGAGCTATAAAACACACACACACACACACACACCCCACATATATATATTTGAGGGCTTTCATTTATCTACGTGACCTCAGGGTTCCCACTCCCACTTCACCCACGTTTTACTTTCATTCTAGAACTCTCACCATCATGACTCTCGGGAATACGCAAGCCCTGCTGCTGACGTCACTCCCCTCAGTAGAGCACGCTCGCTCCTACTCCATGTGAACACCTCTCCCACCCCCAATGCCACCTTACAAGGGAAGCCCTCTCTTCAGTCAACAAGAACTTAGGGATAACTACATGTCAGAGACTGGCAACTACAGTGTGATGCCATTTCAAGAAAAAGGAATAAAATGGGTAGGAAAAAAGAAAAAAAAAAAAAAAAAGAAAAAAAAAAATGGGTAGGAAAAATATGAAGGAATAAACATCAAATATATGCTGATAAAATTTTAACTATACAGAGTACATATTTAAATGTATTTAAAAATGTATTTAACATTCTCTACTTAATAAGGGTAAGAAAGTAGGCTTTTTAAATAAGAAAAGTCTTTCAAATAACAGCCAAAATCAGGTTAATTAGAACACCTGGAATGTTGGTTGGGGTTTTATGGCAAACTAGTGCATCTTAGGGTTTCCCAGGAGGCTCAGTAGTAAAGAACCTGCCTGCCAATGCAAGAGACGTGGGTTAGATCGCTGGGTTGGAAAGATCCCCTGGAGAAGGAAATAGCAACCCACTCCCATATTCTTGCCTAGAAAATCCCATGCACAGAGGAGCCTGGCAGGTTGGAGTCCATGGGTCGCAAGAGTTGGACATGACTTAAGTGACTAAACAATAATGCATCTTAATATCCATCAACCAATAAGGAAAAAAAAATAACACATCTCTTAAAAACCAGGGACATGGGACTTTCCTGGTAGTCCAGTGGCTAAAGACTCCATGCTCCCAACACAGGGGGCCTGGGTTCAATCCCTGGTCAAGGAACTGGATCCCACATGCCGCAACTAAGAGTTCAAATGTCAAAACTAAGACCCAGGGCAGCCAAATAAATAAATACTTTAAAAAAAAAAAAAAAACAGGGACATTCCAAGCAATGGGAACAAATGAAGTCTATCTGAAGATAGTATAAAATTTGCGACAATAGATCCCTGGCATATAATATGTGGGAAATGCTACGTAACATAAGATTAAACATGAACAGTCAAGAATAAATGAATAACCCCAGGCCCTCCTCCTCCACCCCTGGAACACTCAAGATATACTGACAGAGCACACAAACCGAAACCGCACTCACCTTAAGAGGCTGGGGGCCTCTCAGTCCTGTCTGTCCTCCCATTTGGGGAGAGCCTTGCTGCAGTGGCTCAGTCATTAAGTTGCCAGCATTTCCCATGCCTGGGTTTGGGTACTGCATATTAGGTCGCCCCCGGCCTGCTCCAATTGAACCGTTCATGACTTGATTAGGCATCATCCCCTGTCCATTGCCGGCAGTCAACATTCCAGGATTCATGGCAGCATTCATCCCTGTGTTCATTCCCATGGCAGGCTGATTGACGGGGCTGCTCATCATACCTGCTGCAGATGGTGTGGGACCCTGATTTGGTCCACTAGTGCCCATCCCCATGTTGGGAGAAGTCAAGCCTGCCTGGGCCATTGGGCTTTTGACCATGCTATTTATCAAACCTAATCCAGGACTGTTCTGTTGGGCTTGGCTGGCCATGCCTTGGCCTGGGCCACCAACCCCCATATTGAGGTTAGGGGAACTACCAGACCGTAGCAATTCTGACAGTTGTTTATGTTTAGAGGCTGCATCTTGTACTATGCCAAGACTTGTCTGAAGCTGACTAATATCACCACCATTGGTTAGTCCCAATTCTGTAGAGTTGATTAATTCATCTGGTAAGTCGTGCTCCAAGTCAAATAGAGAGCCGAAATCTAAAAACAAAGAGGAAAGATAAAGGTTAAAGTATGACAGTCAAAATTACAAATTTCTCTATACTTGTTCTTGATAAGCATTAAATATAATTTCTAAACCTCACTCCATGGAATACTATCTATTTGTATTAGGTTTTCATGTTATACTAAAGTTTTATTTTACATATTTGTGTGTGTGTGTACATATAAAATATATATAAGAGTACTATCATGCCAAGTTTATTTTTTTTTTTTAACAAGTTTAAACATTTATAAACTGTACCTAAAATAAAACCAAAGAAGAACACATCTTAGTGTGATATGCATTACGAGTCGCTGGAAGTTTGTATTGACAGTCATGAAAAAGATATACAATTAAAATTGTTTACTATTCCAGAATTTCTTAAAAGGGGTTAAAATAACTAATCTATACACAGACTAAATCCAGAATCTATACACAAACTAATTCAGAATGAAACAAAAGATTAAAAATATAATAATTATAAAAAAGACAACTGATTAAAAAAAAAAAAAGATCTACTCTTTGTAGACCACTCAGCGTAAGCTCCAGGAAGACAGGGGCGGCTTACCTCTAACTGCTATCACACAGCGCCTACCACAAAGCTGAATGAAGTTGTGTTCACCTGACTTCAAGCCACAGATTAGTTTTCCTTAACCAAAATCTAGCTGAGTAAGATATGAAACCATGCGTCTAGTTCCTTCACCAACCTACAAACCATTACCACTCCATCTCTGCCCTACCCCCGTGCCAAAAAGAAGATGCGAAAATTATAGATTAACTTAGGGTCCCTTGTCCTCGGCACCACTAAACATTCTAGGCTAGATAATTCTGCTTGTGAGGAAGGAAAAATTGTCCCGTGCACTGTACTCAGCAAATCCCTGGTCTCTCCTGTTTATGCTAGTAGTACCTCTAACCCATTTGTGACAATCAAAAATGTCTCCAGATATCACCAAATGTGCTTTGGAAGTGCAAAACTGTCCTTGGTTGTTGACAGTATTAATTCATTATATGCTGATGGTGGAATGTTTCCTTGTGTACTCCAGGGGGACAGTAGAATGAAAGCTGCTCAAAAGTATTGCAGTGTTATGTAAATAAAGGACTGAGGTGTTTTGCATTTTAATTCTCCAAGTATTTTTAACATTAAAAGGGCACTGCTGAACTTACTTGGTGGTCCAGTGATTAAGAATCTGCCTGCCAGTGCAGGGGACACGGGTTCCATCCCTGATTGGGCATGGGGGCATCTAAACCTATGAGCTGCAACTACTGAGCCCAAATGACACAATTAGTGATCCCAGGTGTCCTAGAGCCTGTGCTCAGCAATGAGAGGCCACTGCAATGAGAAGCTCCAGCACCACAACTAGAGAAAGACTGCACAAAAAGGTAAGAAAAACCAGTGCAGCCAAAAATAATTTTAAACAGAAAAGGTCCTACTGGGTATTTAAAAAGGAAATATAGTTGAACCTATAACTGATAATCCTCTTAAAGATAATTCATCCAAAGACAAGATACCACTTTAATAATGATCTTCTTGGTCTAATTACCCTCAGGTTCGTAAGTATAATTCTTCCTCTATGTGAACTTCCTGTTCTTTTTCACTCTGTCATGGCACTGAAATTACATGTGTGTCTCTTTCTCTTCCTCCTCTCCTTCCATCTTTTCCCCACCACCACCCCTCACCCCACCTATGCACCCAGACTGTACTCTGGGAATGACATGTGTTACTTACATACCAACTCCTTAAAGGGTGATATTTTAGTTGAACTGAACTGTACCTCAGGATCTCAGGACGTGATTTAGAGTACAGAATTATTTTCTTTCCTTCTGAAAAATCATGTGGCCCTCCATCATAAAAATAAACTATCTCATGAATAGTTTTGGAATATAAATAAGGTTTCAAATAAAATTTACCTGACATCACTACTCAAGACAACTGCTTAATACAATTATATATTTCCTTCATTTCCTTCTATTTACATAATTCACAACACTGGAATCATACAAACTTTTAAGCAGCTTTGCATTCTACTGTCCCCGTGGAGTACACAAGGAAACATTCCACCGTCAGCATATTTTTAGTGTTTAGGAAAAAATAATCTCTACCTTTAGAAATTTAAAATATACACATGGGGAATTCCCTGGCAGTCCAGTGGTTAGGACTCCAGGTTTTCACTGCCTGGGTTCAATCCCTGGTTGGGGAAATAAGGCCCCACAAGCCTTGTGACAAGGCCAAAAACATAAAAAGTAAAAAATACACACATACATAAGCGACAAATTAAAGGACAAATCACAAGAAACTGAGTAACAATAAGAATACATTTCAAAACTTTAAAGCTAGAGATCAACAAATATCCAAGATATTTGAGAAAAATAGTAAGAACATGATGATCAAATACAAAAGCAATGCAACAACAACAACAAAAAAAATGGAGAGGTTATTAACAAAGCTAGAAGTTGGTTCTTTGAAGAGAGTAATAAAAGATAAACTTCTGGGAAAGTTAAGGGGAAAAGACAATAAGAGAAAGTGGCATTACGAATCAATTTTATACCAAAAAAACTGGAGACAAAATTAATAAATTCCTGTTAAGCACTCAATAAACCTCAATCAAAAAGAAATTATATGTATCCCTGCATCTCCAACAAGTCAATGGTAGAAGTTACCAAGAGATTCAACAATATATCGTTTGAATACCTGATTCAACCCAACTGCGGAAATACATTTTGAGAATCAAGATAATACAAATACTGATTAATGGATAATATTGAGAAAATCATTAATTTTGTTGGGTATGACAACAGAATAGTTATTAAAATAAATCCTAGGAGATACATATTTAAGCATTTCTAGTGAAACAAGAAGTCTGGGATGTACTTTTTAAAACTCCAGCAGAAAAAACAGAAGTGGGGAGGGGACAAAATTGTTAGTAACCTGAAGTAACAGACACATGGGAATTCTTTTTTCTATTAAATTGAATTCTTCCATTTAAAAAGTTTAAAAGGAAACATAGAAAGCCTGAATATTTCTATTACTATCAAAGAACCATTGCTTAATTTTTCCTCAAAGACCAAATATAAGTATTTTGCAGGCATGTCCTACTGAACTTTCAAGGAAAAGACAATTCAATCTCACACAAATACTTCTAGAAAACAGAAATACTCTAAAAGGTACACATGGCCAGTACAAGAAAAGAAGGTCATGAACACAGGAGCAATTATCCTTAAAAAAAAAGCAAACCAAATTCATCAATGTCTTAAAGGTGTAATATCATGATCAAGTTGGGATCATCTCAGGAATCCAGGAAAGAGAGGTTTGCATATTCACCAGAGTAACAGAGAAGAAATAAAACATTTGGTTCAATGACTGTAATAAAAGCACTGGATAAAAGTCAATACCTAATCACAATTTTAAAAACAAAACCACAGCAATCAAAACCTGATAAGAAAAAGAACAGACACACGTATAACTGAATCATTTGCTGTACGCCTGAAACTAACGCAACAGTATAAATCAACTATGCTCTCGTCTGCAGTTGTGTCTGACTATTTTTGCGACCCCATGGACTGTGGCCTGCCAGGCTCCTCTGTGGGAATTTTCCAGGCAAGAATACTGGAGTGGGTTGCCATTTCCTTCTCTAGTGTATCTTCCCCATCCAGGGATTGAACCCACATCTCATTCATTAGCAGGTGACTCTTTACCACTGAGTCACCAAGGAAGCCTGTGTAAATCAGTAACACTCCGATATAAAATAAAAAATTTAAAAAAAGACACACACACACACACACAACTGATAAGAACTTCCTTAAATTGATAAAACGGGCTCTTCCAAAACCTAAAAACTGACAGCAATTATGGATAATGCACCAACATTAAAAATAGCCTCATTAGCACCAGAGCAAGACAAAGATACCCAAAACCACCACTTCTAGTCAGTGCTGAACTGGAGTCTCTAGTCAAAGCAATAATATGAGAAATATTCATGAGTCAAGACTGAAAAGGAAGAAACATAACCTACTGTATGCAAACAATACACCTGTCAACAGTGAAACTCCAAAGCAAATAAGTGGAAATAGTAAGAGGTTAGCAAATTAAATTGCATTTCTGCATATCAGTAAAAAATGATTAGAAATAATTTAAGAAATTGGGGGGGGGGATCTGACAATAGTAGTAGAAGATATATGTTAACTATGAAACTAAAGACCACCTAAATAAACAGAATAACATCACAAAAAATATGGGTACAAATCCTCAATATTATATAAAGACATCAATTCTTCCCCAATATTGACCTACAGATTCAATGCAATGCCAATCAAAATTCTAACCAGGGGACTTCCCTTACAATAATGAAAACAAATTTTTATAAGGCACTTCCAATGTCATATTGTTTGCGGTTCCTCAATAAATACATTATTCTCATTAATCCTCCAAGAACCTCAGAAGTAGTTAAAAGCCACATATAGAGAGTTCATTGAGGAGAAATCAACTTCAGTAATATAGAATCCTTACTCTAGGCCCTCGTCTTGAGGATTTAATTTAACCTGTACTACAGTCAAATCTGCTGCACTTGGTTACTGTTGCAAAATATTCAACATCTCATTACAAAATTAGGTTCCACTGTGAAGCAGACAGGAAAGTAAACATTGGTAGACCTTGATAATGGTTATAGGGTTGTTCTTTTAATGGCAATCCTGTATTTTCAATAGACCTAATTCAGTGATCACTACAAAAGATCCACTCAGGTTCAACTCAGTCTGATTCAAGTACTCCTATTTTCTAAGATGGTTCACTGTTACAACCTCAACTATGTACTTCCTATCTTCTACCTTTTGTTATAGCTAAATATTTGTGTGCATCTTCTTTACCAAATTTTAAGTATTGAAAGATAAGGGTCTCATTTAACATTTACATTTCCCACAGCACCTCAAATATACTCAATAAATGAATATGATAATAAACGTTTCCAGTAATTCCGCAATTGCACACTATATTTACATCTGATTGGGTAATTCACAAATTTATAAAAGTTCTCTTAACCTTTCCTTAAAACTTGTTATTTTCAATGACTATATTAATTAAATTTGGAGGACTAGAGTGTCATGGGCTTCCCTGGTGGCTCAGTGGTAAAGAATCCACCTGCCAATCCAGGAGACACAGGTTTGATCCCTGAATCCAGAAGATCCCACGTGCTACAGGGTAACTAAGCCCCTACACCACAACTACGGACGCCCGCACACGTACAGCCCATGCGCCACACCCGAGACGCCACTGCAGCAAGAAGCCTGTGCACTGCAACTGAGCAGCCCCGCTCACCGCAATCAGAGAAAAGCTGGCACGGCAAAGATGACTCAGAAGGGTTGTATCTACTTTGACCCACGACTAAACATATCTTACTATTTCATTTGATTACCACTGACTGTCCTGAGCTGGTCTGATTGTGCCTCAGAGTTCTGCACATTTAGAATTCCCAAATGCCATCAGCCATCACTGGTACCTACCTAACAGCACAGTTCAAGGGGTCCAAATACCTGGGGTTTAAACCTAATTTTTACAAGCTGACTTAATTTACCAATTACTTTCCAACTGAGCTCATGTTACCTCTTCTATCAAAAGGCTACTTATTCTACTCCCATGAATGAATGGAGTTTTTTTTAAAGAACTCATGAGATGGTGCTTACATATTAAAAAAGTAAAATTCCAAAGTACTTATGTACTTATGTGTCTATAAAAAATGTGTAAATTCATTAACCCAAAAGTTATATACCAGGTGGGACTGAGCAAAGGATCCTTCAGGATCACCTAGCAGTGTTTACTTGGAAACAGACAAAATTTAAAAGCAGGACCATATTGGGCTTCCCAGGTGGCGCTAGTGGTAAAGAACCCACCTGCCAATGCAGGAGACTCAAGAGACACGGGTTCAATCCCTGGGTCGGGAAGATCCCCTGGAGGAGGGCATGGCAACCCACTCCAGTATTCTTGCCTGGAGAAGCCCGTGGACAGAGGAGCCTGGTGGGTTGCAGTCCAGGGGGTCGCAGAGAGTCAGACACGACTGAGCGACTGAGCACAGAAGGGACGTACTGGGTGGGGAGGAACTGGGAGAGGGAAGACATTCTCCTCAGGGCTCTCAGAGAACACTGCCCCTCCCAAGGAGGGCCCAAGATTAGATATTACTGATTCTCCCATTTTATAGGTGCAGTTAGTGATACCTCACTGGCTTCCCTCAGACTGTACTATTTTGTTACTGAATAGGGACTCTAATAGAGTCCCTGGATTCCAGCTGAATGTTCTATGTAAGTAAGCAAATAGACTTCATTTTTAGCAGTTGTTTTAGAGTAGCAGTGAACATTATGAGAACTATAACTTTTCTGAACATTTTTAAACAAAACTTAAATATTTACAGACTAAAAAAATTACCAAACTGTTATGAGCTCTATACTGGTGAGTTAAGAGGTGTGCTCAGTCACACCTGACTCTTCTGACCCTTTGTACTGCAGCCAGCCAGGCTCCTCTGTCCATGGGGTTTTTCAGGTAAGAACATGGGAGTGGGTTGCCATTTCCTTCTCCAAGGGATCCTCCCAACCCAAGGATCAAACCTGTCTCTCCCGCATTGCAGGCAGACTCTTTACCTGCTGAGCCATCAGGGAAACCCCAAAGGGTTAAGAGTACTAAAGCTCAATAAATGTAACATGAGGGTTTTATTTAAGCAATCAACCTTCCAATCTTTCCCCATTAGGTCCTTCTGCAAGGGGCTTCCCAGAAAAAAACCTGGTTGCAAGTTCATGAGCAGCATATAGGAAAAAGATGACTAAAAATGAGAGATTATATCTTTAACTAGTTTGTCATAAACAGAAATAAACCCAATGGTCTAAAACTAGTGGAAAAGCAAATCCCAAACAAAAAGTAGTATATATGAAGATGCAAGGGAAAAATAATTAAAATTTAAATGTCAGGATTTAAACAAATACTGAACAGTGGGTTTCAATATTGACCAGCCTCAATCCATGACTCTCACTAAGCTCCTCAGCTTCTTTCTTTTCCTTCAAGGAAAGGAAAAATACAAAGGTTCAAATAATCACCTTTTCAGGCCCCCATCTCAACTTGTCCTTCACAGGGATTAGTTCAGATCAGCTGAATAAAATTTACGTATTCAACAAATAAAAGCAGCAACCTAGAGGATCCTTAACGTTAATACCTTGGGATTTTTACTGTAAAGAGAAAAATTTCCCAACTGAAGAATTTTAAGCAAATTATGACATGAACAAAGGGCTTCCCTGGTAGCTCAGCTGGTAAAGAATCCACCTGCAACGCAGGAGACGCCAGTTCAATCCCTGGGTTGGGCAGAAGGGATATGCTACCAACTCCAGTATTCTTGGGCTTCCCCGATGGCTCGGCTGTTAAAGAATCTGCCTGCAATGTGGGAGACCTTGGTTCGATCCCTGGGTGGGGAAGATCCCCTGGAGAAGGGAATGGCTACCCACTCCAGTATTCTGGCCTGAAGAATTCCATGGACTTAATAGTCCATGGGGTCGCAGAGTCAGACACGGCTGAGCGACTTTCACTTTTCAGGATATAAACAAATCTGCATGCTCTAGCCCCCTCAAAGATGAAGAATAAATCGACAGACAAGTCTACAGTAAGGCAGACTGGTGAGGAGGCTGCTGCTAAAGGGGCATCAAAGAGGTCTATCAGAAGAACTCTCTAACTATAGTTAGGGGGTTATGGAGAGAAAAAGAGAAGAATGACTCTGAAGTTACTGTCTTGGATAACCTGAACATGCCCGTATTTAACTGACAACGATCTTACCAACAAAGGATGCTAAATTCAACACCCTCCTCCAGCCCATCTACTAGGAATACTGTCCTGGAAACCAGGTTCCAAGAAGGCAATGTTCGTGGTGCTCCATGCTTGAGAGAGAATTCACTGAAGATAGATAAAAGGTGACAGTTGGAGGTCTAAGTTAAGAGCAGTGAAGCACATAAGCCAGACTGCAGTGGATTGAGAAATAGGAGGTTAAGATAGTAAATGATAGAGAGAACTTTTTCTAGATACTAAGGTAAGCTTCTAACATATTTAAATTACTGACTCCCCTTTCTCTTTGATTAGAAATGTACAAATCTGAAATTTATCCCGTTACCTTTAAAGTATCCCATGACAAACACTGTAGAACAATATCACGAACAACTTGAAATGATGAACTCACTATTCGGTAAGGCATTTCGGGCTTACTTTCCAAAGTATCAACATCAACAGCAAGCTACTTCTATCAAACAGTTTATTGAGAAGTTTCCATATACAGTTCTCAGATGCTCAAATACAAAAGGACTTTGAGTAAAATGCTTCTTCGGGACTTCCCTGGAGGTCCACAGTTAAGACTCCACACTTCCACTGCAGCGGGTTCGTTTCAACCCCGGGTTGGGGAAATAAAGATCCCAAATGCCAGGCGATGTGGTCAAAAATAATGTTTCTTCACCCGAGTATACATTCAGTCCAAACATGGTGACACAAAATGTGGCTAACAGGACAGATTTAAATCTGGTTTGAAAAGTTTAGCATAATACATTAAGCTTATCCAATGGACCGTGGATAAGAAAAATTTGACAATTCAAACAAAAACAAATTTGGACTGAACATGTAGGAAACTAGTGTTGAGTCAAAACACCCTTTCATTCTTACATTCTGATTCTGTACATCACCCTTGGTGTCTTCTATATTCCTGTGGTCCTCACAGCAGATTTAGCTGTATCATCTCTTGTACAATAAATAGTTAGCTGAGAAATTGGGCAAACATTCACTACCGTGAAATATATAACTGAAGTATAACTTTCAAAATTAGGGTTACTAACAATATAATCCCAAACACTGGATTGTCTGAGTATAAAGAAAAGTTTAAAGCTACAAACTAGGATGCAAAACTGAAATAATTTTGGCTCAAAATCTAATTCTACTGCATAAGAGAATTTCTTGCACTAATTTTTTTTTCCCATTTAGAAAGTTCAAACTTTATTTGCTGAATAAACAGGCTTATTTTTTGTACTTCAGGTAAGCTGAATTCAAAAAAAAACTCAGTTTTCTTAAGCTGTGTACATTTAGCGAAATACCTGTACAAAGTATTCTAAAACTAGTCAATTTGCAAGTATCTGCTTAAGGACAGAATCTATCCATCTACTCCTTTAAGCTAGCTTTCTCTGTGATATTAAAGGACTTCCCTGGTGATATTAAAAGTGCCTTTAAATGAATGTACCATCCAGATCTCAAAACCTTTCTTTCATCCCCGTGGTGGGGCCAGAGGACGTGTAGGAATGGGACAAGTTAAGAGTGGAGAGGAACTGAGCCACAGCAAACTGAAGGGGGGCCAGGTGAGTGACGAGGTGGTCAGAGATCTGAGGTTTTAAAAAAATAAGGATTGGAGATGAAAGTCAAATCTACAGAACTTTAATAATTCTGAAAACAGTTTGGCTAGATATGAAACTATCAATCTCACAAAGATCTCTCCTTAATGGTTTGGGGCACTTCTATTCTTAAATTAACTCAGCTGTTTTGGGTGCTTAAAAAAGCACAATGTTGGCCTTTAAAATCGAGGCAATTTTGTAAACTTCATGATAAATAACTTCTATTCAGTACTGTAATTCAGAAGTATTTTACTACTCTGTAGATGAAGCAGAATTAATCTAACCATAAAAACCCACCTGTCAAGGAAAAGATCACAGACACTCAAAACTACAACACTGAATTTAAAGGAACACTAAAAAATGTAATGAAATATCCACAGTGGGGGTTCTGTGGTGGCTCAGTGGTAAAGAACCTGCCTGCCAACACAGGAGACATAGGTTCAATCCCTGATCTGGGAAGATCCCACAACTAAGCCCACACACTGCGACTACTGAGCCTGTGCTCCAGAGCCCGAGCACCACAAGTGCGGAAGCCCATGTGCGTGCACCCTAGAGCCCGACTCTGCAACAAGAAGTCACTGCAACGAGGAGCCTGCACAGTGCAGCTAGAGAAAAGCCCTTGCAGCAACAAAGACCCAGCACAGCCAAAAACTATATTAAAAAAAAAAGAAATATCCACACTGGAAAGACAGATAAGACTTCTAATACTTCATGAAACATCTGTAAGTTATACAAGTTTGATAAAAGACGACAATCAATATTAAGTTTTACAGATCACACAGCTATGCATGTTGGCTGGTGCTGAATTTCGAAAGCCAACAGGCAAAAGCACATATTAATTTTCAAAATATGCATTCTTAACAGTCTTGCAACCATGACATCAAAAGGTGTACCTATATTTTGGGAAGTGACTGACCTGAAGTTTTATTCTTAACACTAACACATTTATGATATTTCTCGGCGTGAAATTAAAAAGATGAGGACTCTATTATTTTCATTTCAATAAATACCCACTTTCCCAATCAACTCAATTACATGTTTATATTAAGCCTAAACGGCATGCTAACTTAACCACCACTGATCACGTCTTGATTTTGAGCACAGTAACGTCTTGGGAGAAGCTTTGCTCTGAGGGCTGGGTTTGTTTGCCTAATTGGAGTTTGTTTCAAGGGAATGCCTAAGGAGCTCATAGAGAAGCTTTCATACCCTTTTCTTTAAAAAAAAAAAGCCTCCTAGAAATTGTACATCTGTAAAGAAAAAGAGGAGCTTGACTTTTTTAATCAGCTGTATTTTCTACATGTATGACAAACAAGTGGTAACAAAATTTGGATCTTAAGAAAATAAACAATTCACTTTGGTAATTACAACTTACCAAAACCCTCAAAGACAAAAGGTATGTGTATGTCCAAGAGACAAATGACAAATCCTAGGTCTTTCAGCCATTAGGTTCAGTCGCTGCTACCGATTCTGTGCAAGGTCACTAGAACTACTCTTTCCCTGACCATGTCACTATTCATATTTATCTTTTTCAAAATAGGACCCTAACATCCTTTTCCATCTGTCTCCTACGAAAACATTCCACCACATAGTCTGTGTTCCTGTCACATATAAACTACTTATGTTTGTTCCACCTGAAATACCATTCCAACTTCGCCTACTTCTTGGTTTTTTTTTTACTGCCCCATGCAGTTTGCAAGATCTTAGTTCCCTGCTGAGAGACTGAACCCAAGCCCTCGACAGTGAAAGTGCGCAGGAGTCCTAACCACTGGACCGCCAGGAAATTCCCAACTTTCCCTACTTCTAAGAAAAGGTAGGTCATGCTCTCCTACCCTTATTCAAATATACATTTCCTCTATGAAGTTTTCCCCTAATACTTCAAATCCATTTTGTCATAAACAATCCCTGGATTTACCTGGTGGCACAGTGGGTAAGAATTCACCTGCCAATGCAGGGGACACAAGTTTGATCCCTGGTCTAGGAATATTCCTCATGCCTTGGAGCAACTAAGCCCCCATGCTGCAATTACTGAGCCTGTGAGCCCCAACTACTGAAGCCCACTCAACCTAGAGCCAGCAAGTAGCAACTCCTGAGCCCATGCACCTAGAGCCTGTGTTTCCCAACAAGAGAAGCCCCCGCTCCCTGCAATGAGAAAGCCTGCCTGCAGCAACAGAGACCCAGTGTGGCCAAAAACAAAGAATAAATATAGCAGTGTGTACATGTCAAGAAAGAAGTAATCCCTATCCTCTGCCTTCATCTAACCCATTTTAACAACTTGTATCAGAGTATAACTTACGGGAAAACTGTGTAGATACGTATACCAATTCCACCAGATACTAAAGGCTTTGAGACCAGACTGCATCTTGCTTTGTCTTTATGTGCGAACATTTGTAACTTGGTAGGCAGTCAATGTTTGTTAGCTGAAATGAAAGGTTCTTCAAATGAAAATAATGACTACTCAATTCAGGAGAATTGCACAACTTCAAAATGTGCAAAACTTAACTCATCAAAACCCCTCCCCCATCCATATCCACACACATCTCTTCCTATGCTTGCTGTCTCAGTAAATGACATCCTCATCAATCCTGCTGCCCAAACTTGAAATCTGGGAATTTCCCTCTCTGGCAATATCCTGACATCTAATTAATCACCAAGCTCTGCTGATCACCCATGCCCCCTCAAACCTCACTTCTTTTCATCTACTAATCCAGGCCACTCTAATCACAGCTGGAATTCTGAAACAGTTATCTCGTTGGTCTCCCTATTTTCTCCTTTTCCTTTCCAAACCATTCCTCATTTGTCAATCATCTAAGCCTTAGACTCTAAGGTACAATTCTGTCTATCCATTTAAAAAAGCTAAAATGGAAAGTCTAAACTCCAGTAAGCAGTAACGCCAGATAAGTCCTGTATGACTGGCCCCTTGCTAACCTATGCAGCTATATTTCTTGCTCTCCCCCAACTAGATGAAATGCATAGATTCCCTGACAGACCAGACTCTTCTCCTCAACCTGGGCTCACTCTTAGCAACCCTGTCTATCCTTCAAATCCCAAGATCAGATTCCAGTTTCTTCAAAGACAGCCACCAGAGCAACAGTAGCTACAGGTTAGGTAACCCCGTTTCTCCCACTGTACACTGTACTTCCCAAATACAATACTGGCCCCATTGGACTCAAACGTTGTTCTCCTTCCCTAATCTGCAAACCGAGGGGTCCATGATGTTCTGGATTACCACAATATTCCTCATTCTGAGGATAAATGCCCAGCACACAGAAAATGTTAGTCCAACACAGGACAACTAACTGGCAGCCTGTCAACTCTTTTAAACTAGTATTTTTCAAATACTAGTCATGAGCCACAAGCCATAGTGGGTCATGAAATCAATGTAGTGGATCACAACCACCACTTTTTTAAAAAAATAAAAAACAGAAAATATCAAGTAGATCACAAGAAGTAAGGGTAAGCAGGATAAGTACTGTTTGTTCACTTGCTGAGACAGGGTCTCTGGTTCTCCACATAAAATGTATTGCTTATTGAGTGTGGCCAAAAATACTGAAAAGCTGTACCCTGCTCCTTCTACTTTTCTTCCTCCTCCTTTAACAAAGTTTTAAGACCCAGATAAATAAAAAATAATGCTCAACCACACAATTTTTTAGAAAAAAAGACATTCTTACCTTGAGCATTTCCAGTAAGAACAATCTGCTTTCTTAATTGCCTTCAATATGTGACAGTATATATATACACACTCATAATCTCTGCTGCCATATTCTTATATTCTCAAAAAACTTCACATTTGAGTAGATGATGTATAGGCTAACTCTGCACCATTAAGTCTTACTTTTAAGACTACTCTCTCAACTTCATGCATTTGGTTTTATCTTCAGCCAACCTATCTGTATCTCCATTAAAAAATATACCTAGTACTGCTTTTTGGGGGTATATTTAGCAGTAAGGTTAAAAACACTTAACACTTAATGAGCTCATACTATATTACAGCAAGCACCATCCTAAGCATTTTTAATATTTATTTATTTCATTTAGTTATTTGGCTGTGCCTAGTCTGAGTTGCAGCATGTAGGGTCTAGTTCCTCAACCAGGGATCGAACCCAGGCTGCCTGCACTGGGACCACGGAGTCTTAGCCAGTGGCCCACCAGGGAAGTCTCTATTCTAAGCATTTAATAAAGAGAACTCTCATTTATTCCTCACCACAATCCTACACATTGAGTACTACAAGTGAGGAAGCTGAGACAGACAGATTAAGTAAGTAACTGGCCTAAAGTCCACAGTTAATAAAGGCATGTCCGGGATTTGAACTCCACTAGTTGGACTCTAAAACCCATTCTCTCAACCACTCACTTTCCCAGTGGTTTAAATTTTACTTTTTCCCCCAGTAGTTTAAATTTTACACTCTCAACTAAATTACTCCTAATTGCCTTTTGGGGAATTTATTTTAAAAGATCTACATGTAAAAACAAATGATATCCAAATTGTTCAGAATAGGCCTTAAAACCTCAATATTTATTCTCTTAAATCTTTTCTGAGAACTGAGCAGTAATAAAAAATTTTCCCATTAAAATTTCAGAAGAAAACTACTATCCATCTAATGAAAAAAAAAAAAATCTGCAATAGCCAATGTTTTAAATATTTTACACGTGGCATAATTTAAGTTTCAGCTTGCCCATTAATTTCTCTTAACGCCTGCCATAGTTAAAAAATAAATAAATAAATAAACTTCAGAAATTCTCAAAGGAGGCAACCGTAAAATTTAAATCACACTAAACAAGATGTCTTATTTTTCCATTAATTGTTGGATGTAAGAACTGGCAGAAAACTCTTGAATTGTTTTTGTAAATACACCAGGAAGAAGCTTTTTACACTCCCACTTGTATCTGCAACATTCTTCCTACTCTTTTTTTCTTTTCTATTTACCGCTTACTATTCTTACAAACCCCACTATGCACTAATATTTAACTTTTTGTTTTAATTCCCCTCCGTTTTACAGAACAGACAAAGGAGAAGGTTCAAAAGCAAAGTAAAACAGAAAACAATGCCAAAAGGCAACCAAGGCAGAAACCCTTTCCTCCCACCCCTTCATCCAATCACTGGACATGGCAATGCATTTCTTACCTCCGCAAAAGAATATGAACTCTGGCTGAAAAAGGGAACCCTTACTGTAACACACACAAGATTTACAACTTAACAAACGTCACCTTATCTCACTATCAACCACAGACAACTTTCTGGGAGCCCTATAAATGAACTTACAAAGTCCTATGAATAAGCAATTGCCAGAGTTTAAGGCACTTAAAATGTTTTGCAATTTAACTTAACACAAGATCAGCAATACTTTGCTGGACTGAGCAGCCAAAACTCAAAAACTTCAGAAGCAGAACTCTCAAGCAAACCTTCATGCTCCCAAAATAAAATTAAAACATAGTATCACAGGTGTAAAAGCTAAAAAGGAAACAGTCTCCAATCAAAAATATTTTCTTTGATGATAAACCACTAAGAGACAATGGTATCCTGAGAAAGAAACAGACACTTAAAAAATCCTTGCCACACACACAAAAAATCCTTTGCGTACCATAATCTAGTGCTCAATGCAGCTATAGCTGTCCTTTGCTTTCAAAATGAAAACAGGCATAAAATCCAAGCCAATTCTGACACAGAGTACACTGTAGAGCCACTAAAAAAATACACAAAACTTAATGCATCAAGACGAGAAGGAGCTTTAATCCTACCAAAGATACCAGATCATGCTGTTATGCCTCTTTCCAGATTCTGTCCACACAGCATCAAGTGTACACAAAGCAGTGCTAGAACATGTCCAGTGAGCAACGAAGGCAACCTAACATCCCCATCATTCCCGTCACTCAAGGTATTACCAGAACAGGTTCAAGAAATATTTTCAGGACTTACATATTAACTACTCTGGTCAATAATTTTACCAAAACAAATTTTTTTACAAATACTTTTATGATGCAGGGTGGTAGCAGATGTGGTAGGACAGAAAATCATTCGATTTCTCAAATAGTTCTGATCCAACCATACCAAGTTACATAAAAATTTCAACGGATCGTGTGCGAATATTGAGACAGGAACATAAAGATGCAAAAGCTGTAACTCTCTTTCTCCTCATTTTGACATCTAAAACTTTAACTTAATTCAAGCTACTATAATCAACCTGGAAAATTTTTTAGAAGAATCTCTGAGAATTAAATAAGTCATTTTCATTCTGCATCAGTGGATAACCTTAGAAGTTCAAATTTGGAGATTCAAGCACTAATTTGTTTTATAATGCTTTAGCACGTCAACCCAATTGGGTTCCAACTTTCTTCCCTATAAAACTGGCACACGCAAACACTCTTGGCAGGTACACATACACTACTAAAACTGCAAGCCTCAATCATTTAAAAAAAGTTTCTGGAGTCTAGAATTTGGGGATCATTTTGAACAGTTCTAGATAAAACCAATCAGTAAGTACTGAGGAATTATTACATTCACTTTTAAAAACTACCTAGGATGGCAACTCTAAAAATGCAGAAGTTGCAAGTTTAAAATGTAAAGTTTTAAAGAGTGAAGTGTTACTATTAAAGTTGCCTGCAAACCTAAAACTACACCGTGCTGGATGCAAAAACAATCAATCGATAGAAATACAATGGTGCCCAATGTGAAGTTCACAGGAGGACAGTATATTCTTAATGCTCATTCTCCTTCCTCCAGCCCCAGTCAAAAAATCCAGACTGGTTAGCATTAAAAATTAGACAACCAAACAATTCCTGGATTAGATAGAATCTTAAGCGGGGTGGGGGTACAAAAATCAATCTTCACTACAAAATTTAGAGAAAAGTAAGATAAACTCTTAATACTGAGTTAAATCTCAATGTTGAGGATTTTTATATAAAAACCTACTTGATACATTTAGTACTCTTACAATTATTCACTGGTATTTCAAGTAGCAAATCAGTTTCTGTGTTTAAGTCAGGTGAAACACTACCAAAAGAAGTTAAAGTTACCAAGTACACAGATCAACCTGAACAGAAGTATCTGAACAACAGAGCACAGTCTCCCTTTCAGGCTTTGCATTACTCCCAAGACTAAACTGCTTAAATGAGGAATTGGCAAAATAGTACAGGTAAAAAGTTTTCTTTACAATATCCCCAGTCCCTGGCTAACTCAAATCTATTACCATATTACACAAAAACTATAGAGCAAAAACTACCACAGTACACAAAAACTAAAGAAACAACACAAAAATCTACAGGTGGACAATGAGTCTAAAGGTAATCTGAAAGTCCTCCCGAGCGACATTTTAACAAGCGCAAAGGAATACGATACTCGATATGTGTATGAATTCTGAGGAAAAAAACAGGTTTAAAAAAAATCCCTTAAAAAAAAAATATCCCGGAAGACTACAGAAACTTCAAGGAATGAGAACAGATCAAAGTTCATGCACTGTCAATGTTACAAGCCTGAAGCAGAGGAACTCTGCAAAAATCCTCAATCTTTGCAGGTTATCTTAAACTCATGATACATCTTATAAAAGCAAAGAATCCAAAGCATTTTGCCGTATCCTTACATTTTCACCCACTGAGAGGAAACCTACTTAAAACCATGCTTTACAAGTTCTCTACAAACTCAAAGGGTACATTTAACTCCATTATGCACTATCACTGGCAGATGGAGGGATGACGTTGAGCCTGTTTTCTCAGGGTGTTAAAGAGATGCTCCGTAGTAAAGGGGAACATCTTGTAGACTGTCAGATGGCCAGCCATTCTTCGTCTTCATTATCCTGGCACCTCAAACAACTATGACAGCAAAAGAGAAGGTTGGTGCCCATCAGGATAGCACTAAACTCACGGTAAGAAGGGAATGATACAAGTCTCCTTGAATTTCTCTTGACAAAAGGCTGGTGCACAACTGAGTGAAGTAAAAAATTTGAAGTTTTTTAAACTGCAATCTGGATCCCCATACACTGTTTAAAGTGTAAAAACACAAAACCCACAAATACAAAACTTAACACACATTTTAAATTCTTGTATGATCAGTGGGCAGTTCTTAACTGGGACTCTCTTAATTTCTAGTCTTGATTTCCAAGTACATAACTCCATAGAATCAGTTAACCCCCCAACTCTTCCCAAAGAGAAAGTAACTACAAACTGCAAAGAAAATGCCTCTGCTCTCTCCGAACCTAAAACCCCAGAATTTCAGACATTTTGGTCTGGCACCAAAGAAATCAGAGAGAGAAAATGAACTGCGCTCCATATTGATTTTTAAAGCAAATAAGGGGGCGGAGGGAGCTAGGAATGGTTAGTAAAATAATTCATACCAAATTTCAGGTTTGACGTTTAACTTCACATCAAGCCTGAAATCCTGGATCTCATACACACACAAACAAGTAAAACCAAGAATTTTCACACCTTCATCCTCAACAGAAAATCTTATGCAAAAAGGAATTCTTGAAGAGTAGTAGAAAGTAGAGGAAACAGGACAAGTAACGATCAGGAAGAAAAGAATTCACAATTCCTCACTTAACCACAAATTACAACTAAAAGTGCAAAAAAAAAGCTCTTACACTCAAACGCACTAGCATTTCCAAAATTAAACTGCATGATAACGACAATAAAGGCCATTTCTACAGCACCACTCAAGAGCCCTAATTCCAGAACACACATCGATATGACACAGTGTGGCAACGAATGTTTAGGAAGCAAAGAAAATGGTTGGGCTACTGGACGCCTTCGATCAGCTCATTCAAACACCTTTAAAATCAATCAAGAGGCAGAGAACTAGGAAGAGAGAAGAAGAAAATATGGACGAATAAAGGTGCAGCGAGCAGAAAAGATTGAGGAGGAGGTGGAAAGCCAAGGCTCCCGAGACTAACCTGTGCCATCGCTGGCGGACGCCGAGAGGGCCGGAGATGAGAGTTTAGGCCGCTTGGCTGAAGGCGGCCCCGGTTCCACGACATTCTCGGCCATTTTTAATTCTTTCGGAGATACGGGCGAGGAAAAGGAGAATCCTCGGGAAATCTCTTCTTCAGCCCGGGGTCCCCGCCCGGATCCTGGGGGTGGGCTTAGGGGGCTCCGCCGGCCCCCGAAGGGGGTGGGGGGAAGTTCCTTTTTCTCTCCGCCGGATCGCGGTGGCTGAAGAGGGATGTGGACTCGATAGAAAAGGTAGGGGCAAGTGCGAGGGGCCGGGCCTGGGCTCAGGCCCGGAGGAGGGCACAGGCACACAAATGCGCCGAGCGCGTCCGCTGCGGCGAATCCCCAAGAACTCGCGACTCTAGAGGCGCAGTCCCCGGCCCGCCACGGCCGGCCCCTGCCCAGCCGAGGTCTCTCGGAGCTCCGCCGCCGCCATCAGCTTCTTCCTCCTCGGCGCTGTCCTCCTCCTTCTCATCGCCACAAGGAGGCGGGGGCGAAAAGCGGGGAGAGGAGGAGGCGACAAGAGACACTCACCTCCTCCCGGTGCCCCCTCCCGGACCTGAGCCCCCACCCTCCGAACCCTCCTCCTCCTCCTCTTGCCGCCGCGCTCCGCGCCGCCGCCGCACCGGCCCCTAATGGCCGCAAAGAGCTCGCCCGAGCCGAGAGCCAGGCTGGCGCCACCGCTTCACATCGCGCGGCGGAGGCGCGGCGAGGACGCCGGGCGCGGAGCTCGCCGGCCCAGAGGGCCGAGGGGGGCCGGGCTGAGCAGCGCCGCCTGCCCGCGCCGACGCCGAGCCCACCGAGGAGGCCCCGCTTCTGGCGAGCGGCGCAGGCGGCTTCCTCTCGCGCCGCGCTCTCTCTTCCTTCGCCCTCCCCTCCCGCGAAAAAATAAATAAATACGGCCGCCGCTACGGCCCCCACCCTCAGCGGCCAGGTGCCGGGAGCGCCCGCCCCCCGGGGCTCCGCTCGGGGCCGCCCTCGACGGCGGGCGAAGGCGCCGCGGGGCGCGGGGTTATGTAATGGTCCCCCCTTAGGCGTCGACGCCGGCCCGGCTCCCGGGCCGCGGTGGGGGTGTGTGCGGGCGGGAGGGGGCTGGGGGTCGCCTCAGCCCGTGCGCCCCGGGCCCCCTGCCACTGTCTCGGCCCCCTGCCGCCTCTCTCCGGCCCAGCTCCCCTCCGCAGTCTAGCTCCCGCAGTTCGCACTCAGCCCGGCGTCCCGCTTGCCCACTCTCGCCCGCTCCCTCTCGCCCTCTCTCCCCCCCAAGCCTAGCACACAAACAAGATGGCGGCTGTTGTTTCTTCCCTCTGCCGAATCCTCCTTACAGGCTAGCGGTAGCAGCGGCGGCCGGAAATGAGCCAAGGCGGGGGGGGGTGAAAAAAAGGGGAGGGGTTGGGCCTCCGGAGGGAGGTGGCAGGGGGCGGGGCCTGGGCCCGAGCCGCTCACACAATGGGGGAAGAGGAGCCGGGGGGCGGGGCCGGGTCAATCACGGGATCCGCCCAAGGGCCCAACGCGGTTGGCGCTTCCGCAAACTCCCCCGGCGTCACCCGGTGGCTCCCTTTAAAGGGGAGGATTTGGAGGCGGGTGGGGGGGGTCAGGGGCGGGCTTGGGATCTATTTTCAGTCGGTGGACACTTACGGGGGAAGGTGCCTGGGTTGGGTCTTTGCGTAGGAGATCGGTGGGAACTGGGTGGGGGTGTGACGGGGCCGCGTAGCTACTCAGGGAAGGCGACATGTCGCCACACAGGTGGCCGAAGAGGAGCGCCTTGGGGATGGCACTGCGCCCGGGGCCCCTTGGGAAGCCAGTCTTCCAACCCTGTTGAATTTATTAGGCAGGGATACCCCGCCGCCCAATATTCCAGGCCACAGATAGTTCCTCCCCGTCGCTTTCCCAGGGCTCCCTTCCAAAAATCACACCAACTACGAGTTGTTTCCTTTTTCTTTTAATGTTACATTTTTTGACAATGAACATATTTTATTTTGATAATCAGGAAACAAAAATAACAGTAGTGGGAAGATGTTTTAAGACCAGATCTACTAAACTCATTTCTTGCCCACCACGTGTACACATGCCCCTACCAGGCGGCACTCTCACCGAAGGAGCCTTGAATTATTTTTCTGAACGCATCCAAGACCTGATGACATTTTAGGGTGTTTCTTTTAATCCGCTCTCAATAAAACAGCTTTTTTTTTTTAAAAAAAAACACAAAAAACACCATGTTTAGGCAGTGCTTTAAAGATAATGTAATTATGGGGGAAATGATGGACGAAAACGCTTGAATATAAATAAAATGTGTGTGTGACAGCAGTTTTGCAGAGGAAGGCCTTCCCAGCATTCGTTCAATCCTACAGGTTACAGGATTTCTCTGTGTTTGGCCTTGGGTAAATTGATGGCAAGGTCTCCCCAAAGAAAGCCCTAAACCAGTTTCTATGGAGATAGTTAAAAACTTTTAAAACATGTTTCAGATCTCATGCTTCTTAGTTGATGTTTCCTTACTGTCAAGTTTACTTTGATTTTTGTAAATGTTGTTTATTGCCTTTTAAATGAATGACTAGAATAAATAAGAACCTAGAAGTGAACATCTTAATGAAGTAACTCAGGTTGCCAACAGGGATGAAGTCTGTCCTGTGACTTCAGGCCTAATTTACCCCAGACTGCAGTAGAAAGGGACACAACTAAAGTGACAGCAGCAGCAGCAGAAAGGCAAACTGAAAGGGCAGTACCAACTTACTTTAAAGTTGTTATAGGATGGATTCACCTTCTTGGGCTAAAGTCAGAACTGGCCTTCAGGAATAATTCAGTTCTCTTTAGTAGTTTATACCCGAGTTCACAGTAAAGAGGACAGAGGGGGAAAATATCCACAACACCTGGATATTTTGCCCATCATTTCCTCCTGAGAGGTTTCTCATCTGATTTTTTTTTTTAGGAGTTCATGACTTTGGGGGAAAGATTTGCCTTGTTTGCAGACGGTGCAGCTTGAAGCTAAACAGCATTCAAACATCCCTGGCCCACCTAGCCCCAAATACCATGGGACTAGGTATAGAACACCTATCAGAGAATATCTTGTGAAACATCTCAGGGGAAAATTCTGCAGAGAGTAGTCAGGGACCATGGACCTGGCAAAGGGAAGGCTCTGCTATAAACCAGGAATTCTGATTCAATGCCCTTCTTTCCAGGCAATTGACTCCTCTGGGTCTTCACCCTGAGTCTGACGCTGAAGTCAGCCATGTTTCGAGTGACTGGAGGAATTTTATCACACAAAATGCGATCAGGGTGAAAACTGCACATGTTTTCAAAAACACGGGATTGAATCTTCAGCTTGGATTATATCTAGCCTAATCAAATGAAAATTTACATGTAAATGAAGAGTACATTCATAAAGAAGAAATTGCCTGCTGGTAGCTGGGTGGTGGGAGAGTGGGGGACACACGCTAGACAGTAGAGACGGGAAGGTAAGAAGTCAGTCAGGACTGGGTTTAAATTCTGACTCTGTCACTTGGCAGCTATGTGATTTGGTTCCTCGTTGGTAAAATGGACTTCTTGATTAGACTTACTTTACTGTTTCACAGACTAAACATGATAATTTATGAATAATGTTTGTCACAGTGCCTGACATACAGCCAGTACTCAGTACACCTTAGTTGTTTCTGGTCGTTCCTTCTAAAAGGGAAGAGGTCTTACCTAATTCAGAAAGTTGCTGGTAGAATGAAAATGAGATCACTGCATGTAAGGTGATTAGGCCTGCATGTCAGGCCTGGCGATCACTCCTCAGCTACCACACTCACTTCTCCATAGTCAGAAGGAAATGTCTAACAGGGTCATCTAACTCCTTTTAAGACATTCTCGGTTCACCTTGAAACCTTCTGATCACTAATTCAGCTTTCCAGATGCCCTGATTGCCAAAAGCAGACATCTAGATATTGGGGATTCCCAGGTGGCTCAGTGGTAAAGTGGTAAAAATCCCATGGACTGAGAGGATCCTGGTAGGCTACAGTCCATGGGGTCACAAAGAGTCGGACACGACTGAGCGACTTCACTCCACTCACTCCACTATTCAGTGGTAAAGAATCCGCCTGCCAGTGCAGGAGATGCAGGAGACAAGGGTTCAATCCCTGGGTCGGGAAGATCTCCTTGAGGAGGAAATGGCAACCCACTCCAGTATTCTTGCCTGGAGAATTCCATGGACAGAGGAGGCTGGTGGGCTACGGTCCGTGGGGCCGCAAAGAATTGGACATGACTGAGCACAAACACACATAGATAATGGGCACAAGAATAGGAGGAGATAGGTATTACTGCAGGGTGTATCCATCAGTTGCATCTGGTCGAGATGCTACCCCTATGACCCACCGGCACTGTAGCCTTAGTTCATCCCTGCCCCCTTTCCCCAGGATCTATATCTTTTGTTTTTTGTTTCCTATTCCTACAAATAACCCCACTATCCCTCTATTTGTGGATGGATATCTGGGCACCATCCATGAATCCACATAGTCTTCTTCCCTGTTCCTTCTTCCTCACACCAAGTCATCAAGCCCTATGAATACTACTTCCTGAATTATCTTCCAAATCGAGGATGTTGAACCACATGCAAGTATCACCTATTCACAAAAATTAAAGCGGACTCTTACAGGTGCGGCCTCAACAAAGTTTTTTCCAAAGCACTTGTCATCAAGGGAAAAACAGTTCACGAACTTGGGTTGCTCCTGCAAATGTGAATGTGCACGGGGTGGTGAAAGTGACTGTGTACCCATCACAAGGAATTATTGATTGATATACTATATGTAAAATGTTGTCCACATTTGCAAGAACATATTTTTTATATCACACATTTAATAAGATCTGTTCTTAAAAAAATTTTTTTTGATAGCCAATTTCGGCAAGGATGGGCTTCCCTGGTGTCTCAGAGGTAAAGAATCTGCCTGAAGTGCAAGAGACACAGAACACATGGATTTGATCCCTGGGTCAGGAGGCTCCCCTGGAGGAGGAAATGGCAACCCACTCTATATTCTTGCCTGGGAAATTTCATGGACAGAGAAGCCTGGTGGGCTACAGTCCACGGGGTCACAGAGTCGGACACAAGTTAACAACTAAATAACAACAGTTGGCCAGGATGTGGAGAATTGGGGCTTTCATACACTGTTAGTGGGGATAGAGCATGATACAAATGTTTACATTCGTACCAAATGTTTACAGACTTTGAAAATTCCAGTATCTCTAGGATGTATTATACAAGTACACAGAGAAGAGAATGTCCCTCACCCAAAAAGGGGAAACAAACCAATTGCCTGTCTCTGTGTGAATGTGAATGGGGCTTCCCTGGTGACTCAGAGGTTAAAGCGTCTGCCCGCAATGCGGGAGACCTGGGTTCGATCCCTAGGTGGGGAAGATCCCCTGGAGAAGGAAATGGCAACCCATTCCAGTATTCTTGCCTGGAGAATCCCATGGACGGAGGAGCCTGGTGGGCTACAGTCCACCGGGTCGCAAAGAGTCGGACACGACTGAGCGACTTCACTTTCACTTTCATGTGAATGTTTTAAAAAGCAAAACAAAACACTACGGGTATGTTTCCACTTATATAAAGTACCTGGAGCAGTCAAATGCATAAAGACAGAAAGCAGAATGGCGATTGCCAGGGACTGGGAGGAGGGGGGATGGAGAAAGTGAAAGTGAAAGTCACTCAGTCAAGTCCAACTGTACTCTTTGTGACCCTGTGGTCTGTACAGTCCATGGACCTCTCCAGGCCAGAATACTGGAGTGGGTAGCCTTTCCCTTCTCCAGGGGATCTTCCTAACCCCAGGATCGAACCCAGGTCTCCCTCATTGCAGGCGGATTCTTTACCAGCTGAGCCACAATTGAAGCCCAAGAATACTGGAGTGGGTAGCCTATCCCTTCTCTAGCGGATCTTTCTGACCCAGGAATCAAACTGGGTCTCCTGCACTGCAGGCAGATTCTTTACCAACTGAGCAACCAGGGAATATACATACATATATATATATATATATATTTTTTTTTTTTTTTTTACCACAATACAAAGCAATCAAACAGCCTTACAATGATGGGATATTACGTGGTCATTTAAAAACTAGTAGGTAGATACGTACTACTGTAGAAAGATATCCATATTACTAAAGACAGGGAGAAAATGAGAAGATAGCAGGTAAAGAATGGCTCTATTTTTACAAATGTTATTAATCATAATAATGGGAGTGAATATGCACCCAACTGTTACCAGTGTCGGAGTGAGAGCTTTCATTCTGCAATATGAATTTCTGTGGTGTGTGACATCAGAGCCCAAAAGTGTTTTTTCAAAAGCCTTCAATAGTTCCTCTTTATCGTGAGGGTAAAGTTTCGTGTTCAAGAAATGGCTCTTGCCCACCTGTCTTATTCCTTTCAACTTCCCTCCTTGCAGCCAAGTGGAATTATTTCTGTTCTGTTCGTGCTGTGGTTTCTCTGTGCCTGGGACAGTCATACAAATATTCCTTCTGTCTGAAACACTCATCACCCTCATCCCTTTTCTCCACCTAATTGCCAATTCACCCTTCAGATCTCAGCTTACATGCACGTTTCCACCAAAGTCCTCCCCAGTCCCTGAGTCCAAGTTACTGACTCCTCCCAGGGCCTCCATGGCCAGTATCCTACACTTCTGAATTGCTCCACATTACACACTGTTACAGTCCTTGTTGGTCTTTCCCTGTGATAGTGAGAACGGTGACCAAATGGTCCATTTCTCTCTCCCTAGCTCCTAACTCAAGTGGTGATTTAGTCACTAAGTTGTGTCCAACTCTTGTGGCCCCATGGTCTGTAGCCCACCAGGCTCCTCTGTCTGTGGGATTCTCCAGACCAGAATACTGGAGTGGGTTGCCATTTCCTTCTCCAGGGGATCTTCCTGATCCAGAAATCTAACATGTCTCTCCTGCATTGCAGGCAGATTTTTTACCAACTGAGCTACAAGGGAAAGCAAGAACTCAACTCAAATTTCTTGAACAAATGGATGGATATCACTGACTTGTGAATATGGTCTGGGTGGGCAGGTCTCCCTTCCCACCCTCATCTGTTCTAATGCAGCAAGGAGGATTTTCTGGCCCTGAAAAGGACTTGGTCTTTTTTTTTTCTTTTTTCCTGTCCATCAAGATGCCAGCCTATCTTCCTCTCTCCTGCATCTTGAATATCTTGACCCAAATTATTTACAATTACAACAGAAGGAGAATAAGTGTTTGTATTCATTGATGATCTAGGAAACTATGACATTAAAGCAAGTGAAGTGTCCTGTACGGGACCCCAAACTGAGGCAAAGGCAAGGCTTGCTTGACTGTAGGTCTTCCAACCTCAAGCACAGGCCTCTTACCACTGAACCTTTGGGGTGGGAAGCACCGTTTCTAGGAACTGCCACAGAATTCACAGCCAATGAGTGTTTGTTGAATGAATGAATGAATAAAGGAAGAAGAAAGTTGTATACATAAACACACAGTCACAATGTCTTTTCTATAAAATAACAGAGTCCCAAGGCCACAAAAACAACCAGAGAATGTGTAATAATTGTCCATGTCATTAGGCATGGTGTCCCACCATGGACTAGCAGAGCCTGAAAGGTACCTGAAGAACTTGCATTCTTTATACCTGAACCAGCCTTTCCTGAGCATCTTCTCTGTGCCCAGCACTTTGCTGGATACTGCAGATTTCAACAAGGGAAAAACCACTATTCCTGTCCTCTGGGCACTCCGTCTATTTGGAAAGAAACTCATAGAGGTAAATAGTTCCTGGAAAGAGTGATAGAGGCTCTCTCAAGGCAAACAAAGATGGATAATTCATGAGCGAAAGCATTTGTCACATTGGTGCCTCAATACTGCTCACCAAGCCTGGAGCATATGCTGATGAGAACAGCCAGGGAGGAGAAGATCCAAAAAAAGTGGGCCTGGCCAGGCCACAAAGGGCCCTGTGTGTCATGCTGGGAAGTTTGGACTGAGACCTAAGTCCTGCTTTTTTGTTTGGGTTTTGTGGCCATTTGATCTCTAAATTAGCACATCTGTACAGTAATTCAGTGGAATATTAAAATGTTAGTAGTATTGCAGATGAAAAGCTGATTGACTGCACAATAAGAAAAACCATGACCTAAAATGTGGTACTTCGTATTCTAAAAGGGTGCTCCAAAGGATGGCAAAAGAGACAGATATGCAAATAAGATGTTTTCAGTGCCTTGTACCCCTAAGCTGAGGGTAACTATTGCCACAACGCGTGGGCCTATCAGACTGTGACTTTACCTAAAGGATCTCAAAATAGCTCTGCTCTCTGCAGCAGGCAAGCTTCTGCTCTCTGCGGCAGTAGCTCATTCTTTACTATTGTTGCTATGTGACAAACTATTGGCTCTCAGTGTTAATCCAAGCCTTCGAGAGAAGGAGGGCGGGCAGAGGACTCTGGGAGAAGCATCTTTCCTCGAATCTAATGGAACAAACCTGTCTTGAGCGTTTCCCAGGTACCCGTATGGAACCTGGGCCTGAAGATATAGACACCCAGTTCAGTTCAGTGGGCATTTATTCAATAGCTCCTACATTGGAGGTCTAGGCTGGGCTCCAAGGATACAAAGACAAAATTCATATGGTTTCTGCCCCCAGTTTCTCACTATCTAATGGGAGAGAGAGTTTTGTAAACAGAAAACTACAACCTACATGCAAAATGTAATGAGAGGACTTCCCTGGTGGTACGGTGGATAAGAATCCGTCTGCCAATGCAGGGGACATGGGTTTGATCCTTGGTCTGGGAAGATTCCACATGCCATGGAGGAACTAAGCCCAGGCACCACAACTATTGAGCCTGAGCTCTAGAGCCAGGGATCCACAATTGCTGAAGCCCAAGCACCCTAGAGCCTGTACTCCGTAACAAGAGACATCGCCACTTAAGAAACCTGGGCACCACCATGAAGAGTAGCCTCCACTTGCTGCAGCTAGAGAAAGCCCGCGAGCAGCAAGGAAGACCCAGCACATCCAAAAATAAAATAGATAAATAAAAATTTTGAAAAAAGATGCAATGAAAGAGGCTTGGGTGCTTTCTGGACACTTGGGGGGCAGGTGAGCTCAGCTTTGGACAGGGTGGTCTGCCTGTGGGACACCTGTATGGAGACCTCCAGTGGACAGCTGGATGTACAGGGCTGGAGGAAAATCAAATTCCGTCCTGGCCTTGGAGGGTCTTGCTATGGAGTGAAAGAAACAAATGTAAATATATTAATAATAGATCGATTACAATACTCTGCAGTGAAGGCTAACACAGAAGTTCACAAAGTTGGTGGTATGACCACCTTGGCCTGGAATTTGTGATGTCCCTCTAGGAGACAGCCTAGGAGCTGAATCTTGAATGATTCAGAGTGGTTATCCTTGTTTTTTGTTTTTTTTTTAAAGGAAGAGGCCTACGTGAAAGAGTTGAACAACTCCTTTTTGGCTGTGTAGTCCAGGCACAGGTAAGGGAAGAGTGCCCAGAGCTGGCACAGTGCACATTATAAAGCTCAAACCTGGACAATGGCCACTGATAAAGTGGCTTACGGGGGAGCTGAATGTACCACCTGGTGACATAAGGTGTTTTGAGGTGTAGAGGTCATTAGAAGCAGATAAGATAGCAAACCTGGTGTTTTCCCCACTCTGCCAACCTACAGACATCTCATTCCACAAGACTCAGGTGGAATACCCACCTTGTCTTCCTACCTGCAGCCTCACTGCAGGTTTATTCTTTGCACTATTTCTTTTTCTTTTTTAAAATGTATTTATTTATGGTTGTGCTGGGTCTTAGTTGTGGCATAAGGGATCTTTAGCTGCAGCGTAGGGGATCTTGTTCCCTGACCAGGGATTGAACCCAGACCCCCTGCTTTGTGAGCAGAGTCTCAGCCACTGGACCACCAGGGAAGTCCCTCTTGGCACTATTTCTGTGGTTCATCTTGGCATAAATCAAAGTCAGAGAAACTTCAAGTCATGTCCAAATCAATCTTCTCACCTGTCCTTGAACTTTAATTAAATTCTGTGCTTTGACCCAGTTCAGCTTTCCAAGTAAGGGAAACAGACTCTACAAAGGCCTAGTGAAATCACTCTTGCTGTAGCTAAAAGTGTGTGAAAGTGAAAGTCGCTAAGTCCTGTCTGACTCTTCAGGACCTCATGGACTATATATTCCATGGAATTCTCCAGACCAGAATACTGGAGTGGGTAGCCTTTCCCCTCTCCAGGAGATCTTCCCAAGCCAGAGATCAAACCCAGGTCTCCCACGTTGCAGGCAGATTCTTTACCAGCTAAATAGAAGATTCGTGAAGTCATTTATTAATTTATCAAAAATGATTTGAATTGGCACTTCATGTGGCAAACAAAGGGTTAACTTATCCACAGGGCTCTTGCAAATAGATAAAGGAAAAAAAAATAGAAAAATATTGGGCAAAAAAAAAAAAAATTCCCAAACAATAAACAGTTGTGGCTGACAAGCGCTAAGGTGACTCCCAGTAATTCCCACCTCCTGGTTGGTGTCCATGCCTCAGTATAATTCCCACCCCTTAAGTGTGGGCAGAATGTATGACTCACTTGTAACCAGTAGAATACAGCAAAGATAATGGGAAGACACTCCCAGAACATGCTGTGTTACCTATGACTGCATTTAGAGCAGCCCAGCTGGGAAGCCCCCCTGGCAAAGTGGTCTCACGGAACTGGGACAAAAAGCTGGGGCCTCAGTCATACAGCTACTAAGAAGTGAATTCTGCCAACCGTCTGAGTGAGCTTGGAAATAGATTCTTCCCCATGTGAGCCTCCCGATGAAAAAATACTGCCCAGTCCTTGTGCAGCCCTGGGAGACCCTGAGTTAGGGACTCCGCTAAGCTACGCCTGCACTCCTGACCCACCTAAGTTCAGTTCAGTTCAGTTGCTCAATCGCATCCGACTCTTTGTAACCCCATGGACCGCAGCACGCCAGGCCTCCCTGTCCATCACCAACTCCCGGAGTTTACTCAAACTCATGTCCATTGAGTCAGTGATGCCATCCAACCATCTCATCCTTTGTTGTCCCCTTCTCCTCCTGTCTTCAGTCTTTCCCAACATCAGGGTCTTTTCAAATGACTCAGCCCTTCACATCAGGTGGCCAAAGTATTGGAGTTTCAGCTTCAACATCAGTCCTTCCAATGAACACTCAGGATTGATCTCCTTTAGGATGGACCCACCTAAACTGTGAGATAATAAAGGTATGTATTGTTTAAAGTCACTAAATTTGCTACTTGTTATGTAGCAATAGATCAAGAAAGAAAATACCAACAGAACTTGTTTTCTTTAATGCAAATGTATTTTTGAGTGAGTAGTAGACTAACATGGTTTTAACACTGTGATAGGTATCTTTTTTTTTTCTTTTTTTTTTTTTTAATATTTATTTATTTGGCTGTACTGGGTCTTAGTTCAGGCATGTGGGTTCTAATTCCTGATCAGGGATCAAACCTGTGCCCCCTACATTGGGACCATGGGGTCTTAGCCACTGGACCACCAGGGATGTCCCCAAAAGTATCTTTTTCTTCCTGCTTTTGCCCCTCAGTGACCCATTGCCTCATTCCAGTGATGAATCTTAATTACCAGTTTCTTCCATAAGCTCCCAAAGCTAATCAGTGCATAAATGAGGAAATAAATGTCTATTTCTTTATATTTTTAAAACTTTTTTCTTTTTAATTAAGTGGTATCAAACACATACCATTCTGAACTTCTTTTATTTTTCTGTCATACCCACAGTGGAGTGTAGGAAATATGTACGTACATTTTATTTATTTATTTTGTACGTACATTTTAAAGACATGGCCAACACTTGCAGAACCATCATCCACATAGAGAAATAAAATAAAGCCAGCATCTTAGCAGGGCTTTTCTCTAGTTGTAGTGAGTGGGGGCTACTCTCTAGTTACGGTGCTTGGGCTTCTCATTGCAGTGGCATCTCTTATTGCGGAGCATAGTCTCCTGAGCCTGAGGACTCGGTAGTTGTGGCACTTGGTCTCTGAAGCACAGGCTCAGTAGTTGTGAAGCACCGGCTTAGTTCTCTGTGGCATGTGGAATCTTCCCAGACCAGGGATCTAACCCATGTCTCCTGTATTGGCAGGCAGATTCTTCACCACCAAGCCACCATGGAAGCCCTTCTTTATCTTTTTAATGTGGTTTTTCCTCCTGTGTTTGCATCCTCAGACACTGTACAGAAGTTTAGCTCCACCTGTTTTTTTTTTTTTTTCCTTTTTTTTTTCCACCTGTTTTTGACCTTTATATAAGGTGAGTCATCTTCTTTTGTGACTTATTTAGCTTGCATTTTTATGCAACCCAGCTATGTGGATGCATGAAGCTGTGATTCCTTCATTCTGTTACTGTATGGTTTTCCACTGTTGTGGAGATTTATTTTTTATAAAATATTATATATTTTATTTTTAATTATTAAACATTAAAATATTTTTATATAATATTATAAAAATGAATAAACAATTTATTTTCCATTTTACTAGAATGGATAATTAAGGTTTTACATTTTTTTTCTAGTAGAAACAGTTCTGCCCTGAAATTCATTTTTATAACTTATCTGGTACACATGGACAAGACTTTCTCAAGGACCATAGATGCCAGGAGTAGAATTTCTGGGACATAGAGCATTCATGTCTTCAATTTTTCTGAGCAGTTTATCAGTTTACACTCCTGCCAGAGTCTATGAGAGTTCCTATTCTCCACATCATTGAGGACATTTGGTATTGTCAGACTTCTTAATTTGAGCTACTCTGGTGAGTATACAGTGCAGTCTTGGTGTGATTTTAATTCATATTTCCCTTAATGCCCATTTGGATATCTTCTTTTATGAAGTGCCAGTTCAAGTTTTGTTTTTACACTTTTTTTTTTTTTTGCTGTTTTGCACAGAATACGGGATCTAGTTTCCCCACCAGGGAACGAACCCCTGCCCTACAGTGGAAGTGTGGGAGTCCTAACCACTGGAGCATCAGGGAAGTCCCCAGTTCAAGTTTTCATTCAATTTTCTGTCGGTTTGTTTGTCTTTGTCTGATTGATGATTTGTAATTTCCCACTTTGTCATTTGTCTTTTAACTTTGCAAATGGGATGCTCACCCTCAGTTTTAAAAAGAGATGACAAAACTATGACGGCATTCTTTTTGCTATTACCAGATTAGACAGAGATCAAGGAGTCTGGTAATATTGTGCTGACAAGCATGTGAAGGATATATAGCAGTATGTTACACATGGGCGTGTAAACTAGCAAACTTCTAGACTAGTTTGGCACATCTAGCACACTGTGAAATGCAGTTGTGGTTTGACTCCAGCCATTTCATCTCTAGGAATTCATCCTATGACATACAGTCCCCAACTTCTGATGGTTCAACCTGAGGATGGTGCGGAAGCAACATTCATTCAGTAGAAAGCATACTTCAAGCTTTAAATTTGGATCTTTTCCCAGGCTAGCGGTATTTGGGAGAAAATTCTCTCAGGATACTGGTCAGGGCAGCAGCCACAGCTCCCAGCCAGCCACGTGATCATGAGGGTAAACAACCGATATGCCTACAACCATTCTGAACCCAGTCATTCTGTTTTTTACTTTCAGTATGGTATTCAAAAAATAACATGAGATAGTCAACACTTTATTATTAAATAGGCTTTGTGTTGGATAGTTTTGCCCAGCAGAAGGTTAATGTAAGTGTTCTGACCATGTTTAAGGTTGGCTCGGCTAAGCTTGATGTGCTTTAGGTAAGGAGTATTAAATGCATTTTTTATAAAGCTGTATTTATTTTATTTATCTTATTTATGGCTGTGCTGGGTCTTTGTTGCTCCATTTGGGCCTTCTGCAGTTGCAGCAAGTGGGGGTCACACTGTAGTTGCAGTGTGCAGGCTTCTCGTTGCAGTGGCTTCTCTTGCTGCAGAACATGGGCTCTAGGCACACAGGCTTCCATTCCATAGTTGCTGCACATGGGTTCAGCAGTTGTGGCCCATGGGCTTAGTTACTTCTCGGCATGTGGGATCTTCCAGGATCAGGGATCAAACCCAAGTCTCCTGCATTGGCAGGCAGATTCTTTACCACTGAGCCACCAGGGAAGCCCTAAATGCACTTTTGACTTACAATATTTTCAACTTATGATGGGTTTCTAGGACATCACCACATTTTTAAGTTCGAGAAAGGTGTGGATTCAGTTATCTGTGAAATGATATGTTCAAAGATCTTCAGGGTAACTTTGTTTATAATAGCAACAGATGGAAAATACCTAGCGACTGGGGACTGCTTCAATAATTTAAGATACATCTTTACAAAGGAACATGCAGATTATTTTTTAAAGTTATACAGACTGAAAATGAATATCTTTTAAGATACATTGTTAAGAAAAAAATACAAGGAATTCCCTGGTGGTCCAGTGGTTAGGACCTGGTGCTTTTATTGCTGTGGCCTGTTCTGGGAACTAAGATCCTGAAAGCTGCACAGTGCCGCTGAAAGAAAAGAAAGAAAAAAAGAAAGAAAAACAGCCAGGTGTAGAATACAGTATATAATATGCTACCGCACCTGCAGTATATATACATATATGCTTGGATTTGTATAGAATACTTGGAAGGACCCTTAAGAAAATAGATACAGTGATGATTGAGTAGTCAGGGAGAAAAGAGATTTATTTTTTTACTGTACATCCCTTTGCACCTTTTGGGTTTTCTACTAGGTGTACATTTCACCTATTAAATGTGAGTTAAATAATTTTACTTTATTTTATTTATTATTTCTTGGCTAGGCTGTGTCTTTGTTGCTGCGCATGGGCTTTCTCTAGTTGTGGCAAGCAGGGCTACTCTCTAGTTGCCGTGCCTCGGCTTCTCGTTGCAGTGGCCACTCTTGGCAGAACACAGGTGCTAGGCACACAGGCTTCAGTAGTTTCAGCTCAATAGTGGCTCAGTAGTTGCAGCTCACAGGCCCTAGAGTGCAGGCTCAGTAGCTGTGGCTCATGGGATTAGTAGTTCCTCTGTGGCATGTGGAATTGTCCCAGACCAGGGATCAGACTCGTGTCTCCTGTATTGGCAGGCAAATTCTTATCCACTGGACCACCAGGAAGGTCCAAATAATTTTAAAATGTATTGAGATCCAATTATGGGCCAGGCCTGTGCTAAATCCTAGAGATACGATGGTGAACAAAACAGAGACTTTACCTTTTGGAGTTTCTGGTCTAGTGACAGGTGACAGTCACTAAAGCCATCATTATGGTGATGTGATGAGTGCTATAATAGAGGACATTGAGGCACTTTGGAGGAAACTGACCCAGAGCAGGGTCATCTAAGAGAGCCTTGTATGTGGGCAGCCTCATGTTTACATGAGGAGCAGAAAAACAAGGGAGCCAGCCTGTGGAGGTGGGGACCACAGGCCCGGAAGAGGAAACAGCGTTTGTGGAGGGAGAACAGAGAGCTCTGGCCATTTGAGGAACTGAAAGAAATTTGGCTCAGCCGGAAGTTGACATGAACTGAGTTGGTTTTCAGAAAAAGCCACAGTAGAAGTGTGAAGAAAGGATTGAAAGGGGACAAAAATGGGGCCCAGAAGACTGGTTAGGAAGCTTCTGCCGTCATCAGATGACAGAAGACAGGTGGTTGGACCGAGAAGGTGGCAGCGGGGCCAGTGAGGATGGGACAAATTCCAGAGATTGAGAAAATAGAATCACCAGACTTAGTGGTTGGATGACAGGGAGAAGGAGAGAGAAGATCAGTATAATAATAAAAGCTACTATTTGGCAAGGACTTCCCACGTGGTATTACCTGCCCAGCATGACTCTGTCGTTCATTGGTCTCAGTGATCGGGAAGGTGGGTCTGCCGCGATGAGAATGTACAGATTTGAAGAAGGTTAAGGAACTTGCTTGAAGCCACCTAGGTACTAAGCAGCAGAACCAGCATCTGAAGTCATTTATCTGGCTGCCAAGTTCATGCTCTTAACCCATTTTTTAAAGGTGACTCCCAGATGTCAGGTTTGGGCAATTCAGTGGTCGATGATGCTATTTATTGAGAGAAAACACAAGAGAGGAAGAAGTTTCGAGGAAGAAAATGTTCATCGGATTCTTCCAATTTGAGATTCCTGTGAGACCCTACCTGAGTAGGTTAAGTACAATAGGCAGTTTTTTATATATAACTGGAGAAAGTTCTGGGCTGGAAATTTGGGCATCATCAGGATACAGCCTGAGGTCAAAACAGTGGATGAAATTAGACTGAGACAAGTAAATAAAAGCGAAGACAAGCCCAAATAGTTTTTTTAGCAAGGAAGTCACATGAACAAATCTTGTTTATTGGGAGACAACTCTGGCAGCAATGTAGAAGATTGACTGATTTGGAGAAATAGGTCGCAGAAAATCCTACACGTGTATTCATGTTTTTATTGAGTCATCTTCCAAGTATCACCACACACTTTGTGCCAGGGATCACCAAGCCCAGGGAACACAGAGATAAACCAGACCCTGTCCGTGACCTTGTGGGACTTTGGGGTCAGGAAGGAGTGAGATTAGGTGGGCACACTGTGCTCTGGGAGCCCAGAGGAGGCAGATAAGACCTGATGCCACTGTGGGCTGGGGCTTCCATAATAGAAAGTATGGCTGGGGGTTTCCTGGAGGTCTGGTGGTTGGGATTTGGTGCTTTCACTGCCATGGCCCAGGTTTAATCCCTGACTGGGGAACTGAGATCCCGCAAGCCACAAGTCACAGCCAACAACAAAAAAAAAGGCAAAGAAGATATGGGTAGAGGTAGGTCTTGATGAACAACTAAGCAACACCTAGGTGAGTGAGGAACAGAATATTGTAGGCAGAGCCAGCAGGGTGGGTGAAGATACTGCTAACTTAAAACGCTGCATTCAGTAACTTCATTGGTATTCAGTGAGACTGGGGGAATGGGTGCCTGTGTGGGGAAGGGATGAGCTTGAAGATCTGGATAAGCTCCTGAAAAACTGGGATGTGCTTAAAGGAGATTGAATTTTTAAATTAAATTAAAATTTTTTACAGCATTGCTCAGCCTGCGGGATTTTAGTTCCCTAACCAGGGATCGAATCTGTGCCCCAAGCAGTGGAATCTTGGAGTTCTCACCACTGGACTGCCAAGGAATTACCAGGAGATTGAATTTTATCTGAAAAATGAGGCTTTGGAGGTAAGCAGGGAGGTCGTGTGATTAGATATGCACTTTAGAAAGATCTCTGTGTCTGCAGTGTGGAGAATGGGCAGGAGGAGCCCAGATGACCAGCAAGGAGGATGGTGGGGAGGATGCTACAGTGGGAGTGGGGAATGCTGGCAGTGATCCAGGTAGAAAGGATAAGGACTTGAACTCAGGTGTGTGTAATACTCAGCTTTCTCTAAGTTATGCTGCATAACAAACACATTAAAATCTCATGGCATGTGGCCACATATACTTTATTTTTTGCTCATGGAACACGAAGGTTGTAGTTTAGCTATATTTCTTCTAGATGTGTGCGTGCTAAGTGGCTTCAGTCTTGTCCGACTCTTTGCAACCCCATGGACTGCAGCCTGCCAGGTTCCTCTGTCCATGGGATTCTCCAGGCAAGAATACTGGAGTGGGCTGCCATTTTCTCCTCCAGGGGATCTTCCTAACCCAGGGATCGAACCCATGTCTCTTATGCCTCCTACATTGGCAGGCAAGTTCTTTACCACTAGCGCCACCTAGGAAGCCCCTTCTTCTAAATGCAGCTGCACAAATCTTTTCTTCTTGGAGCTCAGGATGAAGGAACCTTCTGAGACATGTTCTCATAGTGGAGTGTTGGCACAAAAGCCCCCCAGACAAGCCACTCGATTGGGTTTAAAGCTCTGCTCAGTTGTGATAAAGGTTGCCTACACTCACATACCAGTGGCCAAAGCAGATCAAGTGGCAAGATCCAAAGCAGTAGGCCAGGGAAGTATGTGGAGGTTGAAAAAAAATAAAAGTATTAGTCACTCAGTTGTGTCCAACTCCTTGAGACCCCATGGACTGTAGCCCACCAGGTTCCTTTGTCCATGGAGTTCTCCAGGCAGGAATGCTGGAGTGGGTAACCATTCCCTTCTCCAGGGGACCTTTCCAGACCTAGGGATCGAACCTGGGTCTCCCACATTGCAGGCAGGTTCTTTACTGTCTGAGCCACCTGGGAAGCTCCATGTTACAGTTGGAGGGAATGAATGACTGTGAACATATAAGACAGTTTATTGCAACCTGTCATTGAGGAAAGAAAGGAAAAGTGATTAGAATCTTGGCATTTGGTGGGATTTGACTGGATGTGGGGGATGTGCTAAGGATTCCCTCAGATGGTTAAGTTCAAAATGGTACTGCTTAATAAAAAAAGGGATACAGGAAGAGGAAACTTGCAGTAGATGATGATCTGCATCCAGTCTGCCTTCCTGAGATAATGGTACCCTGGTTTTGCCTTGAGGGAACCATTCTTCCCCTACTTTCAACCATGATGCTCTGGATGAAACTTCTTCCAGCCCCTTACCAAGGATGAAACATGTGACCTAGTCTTAAGCCAATAAAAACATTCTATACTCTTGAACACGATCATTGGTTTCAAGACGGGGTTCATGAAGCAAAGCTGGCCAATCAGAACCAGTGAGGCTCAATTTTAGGTCTTACTTCCTGACTTGAATGAGAAAGACCAGAGTGTTGGCGGCACAGGGGGAATGGAACCTAAAAGAGTCATCATGGAGGAAGCAGAGCATGGAGGAGACATGAGACTGTTCCTGGTGACGTCACCTGAACTTTGACCAAGCCATATGAGGAGCAATCTCTGGGAAATGTTAATTGTAAGCAACAGAAACCCAGAGGGAAAAGCTAGAGAAAGTGGTTCATGGAGGTAAGATAGTTCAAGCAAGAGATAATGTGGAATGGAAATAAACCTGTGACTTTGGAAACGGCTAGAAACACTGGATGAGAAATGTATTTAAGGACAATGGAATTTGTTGGCTCACCGCATATATGGGTTAAGGAGAGAAAGATAAGGATGATGTTCTAGTAGATGGTGAGGAATATCTGGAGAGATGGTGAAAGCATTGAGATCAAGAGGACAGAAAGTAGGGCATGACTGAGGGTCAAAGAATAGGTTCTGTTTTGGGCATTTTCAATGAGGCACCTATCTTGGACAGAAAGACTGATATGCAACATGATAAACGAGAATGGAGAGGCAGACTTGGAAAATGTCAGCATATAGTTAAGAGTTGAAGTTAAGGGGTAACTGAGCTTTTCCGGAGAGAGCTAATAAAACTGGAGTGGAAGAGGGTCATGGGCCTTGAAGAATCACATCCTTTAAGGAGCTGGCAGTGACTGTGGAGCAGCAGCAAGACTGAGAGGCACGTCTTGGGGGAAGAGTGAAGTGCAGAAGACAAGGACTTGCTGCTGCCGCTGCTGCTAAGTCGCTTCAGTCGTGTCTGACTCTGTGCAACCCCATAGATGGTAGCCCACCAGGCTCCCCAGTCCCTGGGATTCTCCAGGTAAGAACACTGGAGTGGGTTGCCATTTCCTTCTCCAATGCGTGAAAGTGAAAAGTGAAAGTGAAGTCGCTCAGTCGTGTCTGACTCTTTGCGACCCCATGGACTGTAGCCTACCAGGCTCCCCAGTCCCTGGGATTTTCCAGGCAAGAGTACTGGAGTGGGTTGCCATTTCCTTCTCCAGACAAGGACTTGGGGAATCTCCAAAAGTAAAGAGTCTTTCTTAACAGCCCCCTCTTCCATAGAATCTGTACACAATCTATTGGCATACTTAGACCAAAGTGTGTGCTTAGTCGTTGAGTGATGTTTGACTGTCTCGGACCCTGTGGACCGTAGCCCACCAGCTCCGCTATCTATGGAATTCTCCAGTCAAGAATACCAGAGTGGGTTGTCATTTCCTTCTCTAGGGAATCTTCCTGACCCAGAGATTGAACCAGAGTCTCCTGCATTGGCAGGCAGATTCTTTACCACTAAGCCACCATGTGATCAATTCTAGTTTATTTTATTCATTTATTTTTTGGCGGCACTGTGAAGCTTGCGGGATCCTAGTTCCCCGACCAGGGACTGAAGCTGGGCCCATGGCAGTGAAAGCATGGAGTCCTAACCACTGGACCACCAGGGAATTCCCTGAACAATACTCTTTTAAAAATAAATCTGAAATCTCTCCCTGTATCTCTATCCCCACCACCAGCTATGTGGTCTCAGCCAGCACTTCACCTGCATCAGAAGGTGTCCTCACTGGTCTTTCCTGCAGCTGCTCTTGCCGCCCCCCACCCCCACCCCCCGTCAAAGCCATTCTCCACACAAAAGCCAGAGTGATGTTTCCAACATGTGACTTGAATCACATCACTGCTCAAAGCCCTCCGGTGGTTTTCACTGCCCTTAGAACGAAACCCACGGATGATAGGGTTCTGATAGGGAACCCATGGTGGTCTTTAAATAAAAGAATGACATCACCAAATTTCTGAGAATTTGGAAGCATCTGAAAAGTTACTGTAATAGCTGGCTGGAGTAATAGAAAGGAGAGAAGTAGGAGTCCAATGAAGAATTTGTTTTACACAAAGAAAGAACGTTGTAGAGGGGATGGATGTGAGGAATATGCAAGCAATTGAATCTATAAGGTTGATGGTTGAGTGGCTGGGTCCTTGTGGGGCTGAGGTTTCCAGGTAGGGGACAGTAGCATTATTAAACAGGAAGAGGAGACAGGGAGAGGAGGCAGTGATGTAGCCAGGCAGCCGTATGTGGTATGGGCAAACTGGTCTGGCTTAAAATTCAGGGTCACCCATCTCGCTGGGCCTTCTAACATTGCTGAGAACATTATGCAGCATCTCTGGTCAGCTCTCTCTCCTGGTCTCCACAAGACTCTTGCTAATCTTTTTTTTTTTTTTCCGCTGAACTATGTACTTCTTTGCCTTCCTCTTTCACTCTAAGTAAATGGCCTTGCTTTGTACATTGCAGGGCAAAGAGAAAGCATCAGAACACAACTCCTACCCTTTCTCTGGTTTCAATAGTGTGGCAGAAGGAACCAAACCTTTCCTAGATTAGAGGAGAAATTTGGGAATCAGAGAAGACTCACGCCAGAAAGTGCTATCCTTCCCTGGTACCTCAGGTAGAGGCATTACCGTATAATATTTTTCCGGAAAAAATCCCCAGAAGGAAAGCAAATGCATTTGGGGGACAAAAAGCCCAAGGAATTTTTATCATTTCTTAGGGAACAGAGCAAAATCTTATCAATCGGAGGAAATTGTGTTTCTTTGTTTTAGATATTTATTTATTTATTTGGCTGCTCCAGGTCTTAGTTGTGGCCATGTGGGATCTAGTTCCCTGATCCGGGCTCAAACCTGGGCCCCCTGCATTGGGAACTTGAAGTCTTAGCCACTGGACTACCAGGAAAGTCCGGAAATTGTGTTTTTCACTGAACTGGACAGTGTGGAGTTGGAAGAAATGAATTCTGTGGTGGGAAGGTCAGTTTGCCTTTTGGGAACTGAGGGACAAAACAGCTATAGCTTTTGCTGATGCGGAGTTTAAGCTGAACACCTAAGATGTTATATCACTGTTAAGAGTAGAGGGCAACCACCACTTCTACCCTCATCCAGGCATCATCCTCTTGGAAAGTGGTAGACACCCAAGCACAAGAGGGCTGCACTGACATCCAACCGAAATATGACACCAGAAGGGCTTTCCTCTTGCCTGGAGGGACGGGGCGTCCCAAGGGAAAGAGATGCGTGTGCATATAGTGGTGTCTGACTCTTTGTGACCCCATGGGTATGCAGCCCGCCAGACTCCTTTGTCCACGGGATTCTCCAGGCAAGAATACTGGAGTGGGTTGCCATGCCCTCTCCTCCAGGGGATCTTCCCGACCCAGGGATCCAACCTGCGTCCCTTTATGTCTCCTTCATTAACAGGCGGGTTCTTTACCATTAGCGCCACTTGGGAAGCCCCCCCCAGAGGCAGGAGCGGGGCTCAAAGTGAAGAAGGACCAAAGAGCCAGAGGAGAGAATGAGAGGATCCACATGCCGGAAAGGGCAGCCTTCACTCCTTGCTAGTTTCCTTTTCTGGGCCCTCCTCTGTCTTTAAAATGCTGAGTGGAATTCCCTGGTGGTTCAGTGGTTAGGACTCTGCCCTTTCACTGCCAGGGGCACAGGTTCCCTAGTCAGGGAACTAAGATCTTGCAAGCTAAGTGGTTCAGCCAAAATTAAAAAAAAAAAAAAATGCTGCACTCCCCAAGGCTTAGTTCTTGGCCCTCTAATACCATTCTCCACCTCTGGGCAGGCTTTTAGTGCCATTTCTATGTATGTCCAGTATAAGTTTGTTGAATGAAGCATGCATGAATGAAAGGGAAGATTTCTAGAGCAAGATGATGTTAAAGGTCAGTTATGTCCCACCCCCAAATTCATAAAGTCCCAATGCCCAGTATCTCAGAATGTAACTTATTTAAGGATAAGATGTTTAAAGAGGTATTTAAGCTAAAATGAGGCCCTTAATCCAGTATGTGTATGTGAATGAAAGTGTACTCAGTCGTGTCTGACTCTTTATGACTCCATGGACTGTGTAGCCCACCAGGATCCTTGTTTCATGGAATTTTCCAGGTAAGACTGGTGTTTAATAAGAAGAGGAAGAGACAGCAGTGATTGGACCACACAGAAAACAGATCATGTGAGGACACAGGGAGAAGCTGTTTGTGATGTTGTGATATAAAAAATATACATTTGACCTTTTATCCCCATTTAATGGGCTTCCTCTGTGGCATTACTGGTTAAGTACCCACCTGCCAATGCAGGAGACATAGGAGATGTGTGTTCTATCCCTGGGTCGGGAAGATCCCCTGGAAGAGGAAATGGCAACCCACTCTAGTATTCTTGCCTGGAGAATCCCACGGACAGAGGAACTCGGAGGGCTACAGTCCATGGAGTCACAAAGACTGGGACATGACTGAAGTGACTTAGCACGCATGCCCCACTTCATGGCAAAGACTTCCTAAAATCCTGGTAATTTTCTGAGTGATGGGGGTGAGAGGAGTGTCTTGTTATTCATAATAAGCCCCTTTCAATCATACTGGAGTTTATGGTAATGAGGTGACTCTTGGTGGGCGCCCTGGGTAGCTTCAAAATGGAGGCTTCTTACCAAAGGAGGAAGCCTTGAGATTAGAGAGATGGAACATCTTTACCCACCCACTTCTGGGAGGAAGGGAGGGACCTGATTTGATGGATCATTCCTCCATGAAGGAATCTTTATAAACCCTAAATAATGGGGTTTATGGAGCTTCCAGGTTGGGGAACACATCAGTGTGCTGGGAGGTTTAGCCCCTCCCCCATATCCTGCCTGCCCCGAGTGTCTCTTCAATCCCCTGTTCCTGAGTTGTGTCCTTTATAATGGAGGATAGTAAGGAAACTGCCTTCCTGAGTGAGCCATCTTAACAAATAGTTGAACTGGAACAGGAAGTCACGGAAACCCCTAATTTAGAGCCTCTGTCAGAAGTATGGGAAGCTTGGGACTCCCCTGGCTGTCCAGTATTGAGACTCAACACTGTCAATGCAGGTTTGATCCCTGGTCAGGGAGCTAAGACCCCACATGCTGTGTGGTGTGGTCAAAAGATTCAGAAAAAAAAAAATATATATATATATATATATATATATTAAGTTGCTTCAGTCGTGTCCGACTCTGTGTGACCCCATGGACAGCAGCCCACCAGGCTCCCCTGTCCACGGGATTCTCCAGGCAAGAACACTGGAGTGGGTTGCCATTTCCTTCTCATATATATATATATGAAGTCTGAGAATGGTGATTGGCATCTGAAATAGGGGACAGTCTTGTGAGACTGAGCCCTAACCTGTACGGTCTGGTGCCTACTCTGGGCAGTTTGTGTCAGAATTGATTGAATTGTTGGGCACCCAGCTGGTATCTCAAGAGCTGGAGAATTGGTTGTTGGTGTGGGCAAAGAAGGAAATGGCAACCCACTCCAGTATTCTTGCCTGGAGAAGCCCATGGACAGAGGAGCCTGGTGAGCTAAAGTCCATGGGGTCTCAAGGAGTCAGACATGACTGAGTGACTGAACACATGGAAACAGAACCATACATGTGGTCACGTGGTATTGTAAAAACAGTTCGGAGTAGCCATCTGCCAGTCCAGGAGAGAGGTCTCAGCAGAAACCAAACCTGCTGACACCTTGATCTTGGACTTCTAGACGTCAGAAGTGAGAAAATACATTTTGTTTTCTCTTTTCTACTTTCAGGCCGGATCTTAGTTCCCCAACCAGGGGTTGAACCTGCATCCCCTGCAGTGGAAGCATGGAGGAGTCTTAACCACTGGACTGCCAGGGAAGTCCCCAAAACATACATTTCTGTTGTTTAAGCTACCCAACCTGTGCTTTGTCACCATGGCAGCCCTAGTGAGTTAACACTGATGATGAAGTTCTTGTGACAGAGGGACCTGTGGATGGACTGTGCCCCATTGGCAGTGGACAGTTGGATGTGTGCATCTCAGCCTCATGGGGTGGTCTGGGCTGGGCTGGACAAAGTGGTTCTGGAGTTGTTGGACGAAATGTGATATCGGAGTCTTTTGTCTGTGTCTCCACAGAAGACTATGGAAAGTGAGAAGGAAGAAAACCAACCTTCACCGTCTTATACTGTATTCAGTCTGCAAGAACACTGTTGGTCGACTTCCCAGCATTCACACACCCTTCCTTCTTCCTACCAGAGCCTCAGTTTTGTTCAGGTGTTTGCCCCCTCACCACTCAGCCCCTGAGAACCTTGGGAATCTGACCCCACTCCCAGATTGTTTCATTGGAGCCAATATGGCCAACTCATTCCTCTCTCCAGTGATCCGTTCCACAACTTACACTGAAGGTAATCACCTCAAGCCATATTCTGGTCACTGTCATTGTTCTAGGGATGGGCAGTAGTTCTCAATATCCCTTCCTCGCTTAGACTTCTCAATTTTTGGCTGGGCGTTTGCCACTCTCCGCATAAAGACTATGTTTTCCAGCACCACTTGCAACTGTATGTGGTCGTGGAGCAAGTTTTGACCAATCAACTATAGACATGCTTGGTGAAGGCACTTCTGGGACGTATTCTCAAAGGGGAATCTTTTATCTATTGCTGCATTAAAAATTATCCCAAAGTACGAACCTGGAAACAAGAAACATTTGTTTCTTGAAGTTTCTGCAGGTTAGGAATTCAGAAGCAACTTAGCTGGGTGGTTCTTCCTCATGTGATCAAGGTATCAGCTGGGGCGACAGTCACCTCAAGACCCTGCTGAGGTGTGTGTGTGGAGGGATTTGCATCTGAGCTCACTCCTGTGGCTATTGGCAGGCCTCGAAAGATCCATTTCCAAATTCTCTCCAATGAGGTTCTGCACAGGACAGCCTTCCAACATGGCAGCTGGATTTTCCCAGAGCGAGCCATCCAAGGGAAAGAGAAAGCTAGCACATAACACAGAACCACCGTCTTTTCATGGACTAAAAGTAACATTTTACCACGTCTCCTGTATTATCTCCTCTGTGTGCATGGGCTCGGGTCACTCAGTCATGTCCAACTCTTTTGTGACGCCATGAACTGTAGCCCACCAGGCTCCTCTGTCTCTGAGATTTCCCAGGCAAGAATACTGGAGTGGGTTGCCATTTCCTTCTCCAACTGATCTTCCTGACCCAGGGATTGAACCCATGTCTCCTATGTCTTCCCCAGAAGTGAATAAATAAGTCCAGGCCATTCTCAGGAGAAGGGGTTATACAAAGATGTGAATACTGGGAGACAGGGATACCTGGCAGTCATTACAGAAGCTGCTCACCATAGAATGGGGCTTCCCAGGTGGCGCTAGTGGTAAAGAACTGCCTCCCAGCATAGGAGATACAAGAGACGTGGGTTCAATCCCTGGGTTGGGAGGATCCCCTGGAGGAAGAAATGGCAACCCACTCCAGTATTCTTGCTTGGAGAATCCCATGGACAGAGGAGCCTGGTGGTCTACAGTCCATGGGGTCGCAAAGAGTTGGATACAACTGAAGTGACTTAGCGCACGTATACACACACACCACGGATTGCAGGGGAAGGTGTGCTCAGTGATTCTTTACCTTTCCTTCTGCCTGTTGGCTCGGAGACAGAGGTGACTGCTGGAACTCAAGCAGCCATCTTGTATTGTGAGGTGATCTTGGAAGTGGAAGATGTCAATGGCACAGCAAAAGGACAGACGGAGCCAGAGGCCCTGTCATTGTGTTAGAACTGTTCCCTCCATGTGCTGTGTGTCTCTCAGTTTTTATTTAGAGAAAGAATAGCTCTTATCTTGTTTAAGTCATCATATTTTGGATTTTCCAGTTTCTGCCAGTCAAAACCTAATCCTCAGTGATCCAGGTTCTCTTTGGTGTGGCCCTGGAAACTACTTCAACTAGGTAAAAGGCTGGTTTCTTATTATTCTAATGCTTTAGATATAATCATTACGAGGACTTGCTCCTGATGTATGTTCATTGAAATCACTTTCAATCTCTTGCTCTTGCCTTCAAGTTCAGCCCCAGACTATTCTGTGTTCCCTCACCCTTGACTCATCCTCTCTCCCCTTTCAGCTATTTTCCCACTGAGGGGCAGATACTTGAACATATTCGTAGAATGTGGAGAAGAAATCGACGTAGGGAAAGAAATTAAAAATCCAGAAGGGAATCAGGGATGCCTGGCAGAACAATGCTCTAGAGAAGGGGCTGGCAAAGAATAGCTGCCAGTTTTGTTTTGTTTTGTTTTCCAGCTGCCCGTTTTCATAAATAAAATTTAATTGGAACACAGTCCCACCCATTCATTTACCTATTGTCTATGGTTGCTTTCTTGCTACAAGGGAAGAAAGGACAGCAAAGCCTAAATTTGAAGTCTTGCCCTTTACAGAAAGTCTGCTGACTCCTGCCTTTGAGGAGGCAGGGGTGAGGGTTAGGAGCACAGAAGGAGTCAGAAATGCTGGTGAGGCTGGAGAGACAATAAATTGTTCAAGAGAGTGACTGAGGGCCCTAGCACTGTAGGAAAAACAGCCTGCTTACGGTGAGGCCAAGAGAAAGAAATTCAGGGTGGGGAGAAATGGGAAGGCTGAATGCTTCAGAAAGGCAGGGGAAGTGGGGGTGTGGGAAAGCTGGAGGGGATGCTAGGGACTAAGATTTCCCCAGAAATCTCATGCCAAGCTCCTCATGACAGCAGTCCAGACCCCGAGGTCAATTATGATCCCAGCTCTCTGGCCACTGCCTGGGGCCCTGGTGCCGAATTTTTGATGAGTAAACAGTGACGGGAGGTGGCATGAAGAGACAAATGGTGAGGAGCTGGCAGGAGGAGACTGCAGAGTTAGAACTCCAGGCGCAGAAGGTGAGGGTGCCCGGAGGAGCCTCTTTCCTGTAGCTGTTGGGACACAGCCAGCTTCTCCGGTTGCCAGTGAGAGCAAGCTGCTGGAAGTGAAGGTCCAGGCTGAGGGGCTTTGTTTGCTGCAGAAAGGGGAGCTCAGGGCAGAGAAGAAAAGGAAGGAGGAGGTGTAATGGGTGAGGGAGCTTGAAATTGTCTAGCGCTGAACAAATCAAAGAAAGCCAGACTTAAGGTTGGGTTTCCACCAACTTAACCTCAAGATCATAACTATCACATTTCAAGCACTAAAACAATCAATGACTAGCTACTGAGAGTACCTGGAAGAATTAGAATTAGAAAACCTCAAACCAAACAACACAAAAGTTTAATTTTGCCCCTGGTAAAAGTCCAGAGGTAGATGGTCCTTGGCTGGCATTAGGGATTCCAGCCGGTATGAGAGACCCAGCCTCCTTCAACCCCCTCTCACTGCATCTTCCTTTCCTAAATCATCTCTGTTCTGAGATCTAGCAGCCAGGACATTTCCATCCCAGGCAGGAGGAGGAGATCCCTATAAGGACCCTCCCTGGAAACTGCAGCGGCCGTTACGTATCCCACTGGCCAAAACTTAGTTTCACAGTTATGCCTTGCCACAGGGCAGCCTTGGAAATATGGATCTCATCTGAGTAGCCACATGCACACCTAAATTTTATAGGCCAAGCAGAGAACATATACAGGGAAACAATTTTCTCTGCCACATTCCTTCCGTATGTCTATATACACAAAAGGCAACCATACATCCCAATTTGCATGGGATTGCCACAGCTTACACGATTATCTGTATATTAATAGAATTCTTTTTCACTAAAAAGGGCAGAAAAGGAAAGAGTTTGGTGGTTCCTCAAAAAGTTAAATATACAGTTGCCATTGTGGTTCATTCACTATGTCATGTCCAACTCTTTGCAACCCCATGAACTACAGCACACCAGTCTTCCCTGTCCTTCACTATCTCTCAGAGTTTGCTCAAACTCATATCCATTGAGTAGCTGACGATGCCATCCAACCATGTCACCCTTTGTCACCCCTTTCTCTTCCTGCCCTCAATCTTTCCCAGCATCAGGGTCTTTTCCAATGGATTGGCTTCTCACATTAGGTGGCCATTATTGGAGCTTCAGCTTCAGCATCAGTAGTTCCAATGATATGATCCAGCAATTCTACTTATAGGTATATGTCCCCCCAAATTCAAAAGAAAACAAACAACTCAATCAAAAAATGGGCAGAAGAGCTAAACAGACACTTCTCCCAAGAAGTCATACAAGTGGCCAACAAACACATGAAAAGATGCTCAACATTGCTCAATTATTAGTTTTGATGCAAATCAAAACTACAATGAAGTAATACCTCACACTGATCAGAATGGCCATCATCAAAAAATCTACAAACAATTATATTAACATCTGAATAATATTAAAATAAATGGATTTTTGGAGAGGGACTTCACTGGCACTCTGGTGATTAAGAGTCTGCGCTCCCATGGCAGGGGCACAAGTTCAATCTCTGGTTGGGGAACTAAGATTCCTCGTTCCTCAGAGCTCAGCCTGCAACCCCCCTCAAAAAAAAAAAAACAAAAAAACAGTTTTTAAAAATTGTCCTAGTTTGGATGGTAAATTAAATCATCACCCTATATATTCTTTTCTCCACTTATAAAACATACTTACCTGCTCCCCAATAGAGAAACTCTCAAATCCCACTGTATCCAGCTCAAAGTCTATAACCTAAGTCTGTAACTACCCATCGGGTTCAGGTAAAAGTTTTTAAAGTTTAGTCGCTCAGTCGTGTCAGACTCTGCGACCCCACGGACTGTAGCCTACCAGGCTCCTCAGTCCATGGGATTTTCCAGGCAAGAGTACTGGAGTGGGTTGCCATTTCCTTCTCCAGAGGATCTTCCTGATTCAGGGATCACACCTGGATCTCCCACGTTGTGGGCAGATGCTTTACCGTCTGAGCCACCAGGGAAGTCCTGGTTCAGATAAAGGTGCAACCTAAAAACTAAAAGACAGACTATCTTTAAATATATACTAGTGGAGTAAGAGGGGCTTCCCAGGTAGCTCAGTGGTAAAGTATCTGCCGGCCAAGGCAGGAGATGCGGGTTTAATCCCTGGATCAGGAAGATCCCTGGAGAAGGAAATGGCAAGCGACTCCATTATTCTTGCCTGGGAAATCTCATGGACAGAGGAGTTTGGCTGGCTGCAGTCCATGGGGTCACAAGAGAGTGGGACCCGATTGAGCGACTGAGCACGTGCACACAGAGAAGTTAACAGAGAAGTGGCAGAATGTTACTTTCAAGATTAGCTCGTGAAAAGATGATGGTTCTGTCTTACATGCTTAACTTTCTTTTTCCCTTGGATGGTTCACTCTGGGAAAATCCAGCTGTCATGTTGCAAGATTGTCCTGTGCAGAGCCTCATTTGAGGGAATTTGGAAATAGATCTTTTGAGGCAGAGGAGCCTGGGGGGTTGCAGTCCATGGGGTGGCAAAGAGTTGGATACAGCTGAGCACAGATGCACGCAAGTGGAGTGAGAACAAGATAATCACAATAAAAATGACTGTTCTGAAAATGTCCATTATTCTCCAAGGACACAAGGACAGTGGGCATTGGGAAGTGGTTTACTGGGGCCACATAGTTTCAGTGTTTGCCTCCTGCTAATGCAGGTTTGCAGCCTGGGAATGGCTTCAGGGTTAAGTAGTCACAGATGTTTTCAGGTTGGTGGTTTCTTTGCTAATACGGTTGCTGCTGCTGCTGCTGCCAAGTCGCTTCAGTCGTGTCCGACCCTGTGCGACCCCATAGACGACAGTCCACTAGGCTCCCCTGTCCCTGGGATTCTCCAGGCAAGAATACTGGAGTGGGTTGCCATTTCCTGCTAATACGGTAGTCCCTTCTTATCCCCAGTTTCAGTTTCACTTACACTTTGCCCTGTTTCAGTTAGCCAAGGTCAAACGCCATGAGAAAATATTAATTGGATAACTCCAGAACAAACTATTCATAAGTTTTAAATTGCACAGTGTTCCGAGAAGTGTGATGAAATCTTGCCCCATCTAGCTCTGTCCTGCAGGGACATGAATCATCCATTTGTCCAGTGTATCCACATTGCACACATTTCCCATGGCGAAGACATTTAGCACCCTTCTTGGTGATCAGATCGACTATTTCAATGTCTCAGTGCTTGTGTTCAGATTACTCATTTCACATCATAATGACCTCAAAGAACAAGAGTAGTGATGCTAGAAATAACAGTATGTATGGGGTTCTGTACTATCCGTGGTTTTAGGCACCCACCGCGGGTCTTGAAACATGTCCCCCGAGGATAAGTGGGAACTACTCTTTAATTCTTTCTCTGAGCAGCCTTCCAGATTATTTGCTTTGTGTGCAAGGAAGTGAACGCAGCCAAAGAGCTCACCTACATATAACTTTTAGGCCTGGATAGTTTGGTCTATGGGCTTCCCTGGTGGCTCTGTGGTAAAGAATCTGCCTGCCATTGCAGGAGATGTGGGTTTGATCCCTGGGTTGGGAAAATCCCCTGGAGTAGGAAATAGCAACCCACTCCAGTATTCTTGCCTGGAGAATCCCATGGACAGAGGAGCTGGGGGTGGGGGTGGGGCTACAGTTCATGAGGTCGCAGAGTTGGACAGGATTGAGCAACTAAGCACGCATTTTGGTCTACAAGTGAATCCCAGGGCTGAGCCTGATGGCCACCACTTTCAAAGCCTTTAAAACAGGGTGGGGAGGCACATTCCTTAATCCCATTTTTGCCTTCAGGCTCCTGGCCTCTGGGGGAAAGTTAGCCTTATCTCTCAGTGCTTTAAGCCACTCCTTGTAATTGCTTAGGTTTGAAATACCAAAGCAGATGGCTTCTTTCAGCCCCGAATCATCTCTGTGTTATGGAACTCTTGGACAATTTGGATTGGGGGCTGCCAGCAGAGTACATTCCTTTGTACCTCTGCTGAAGACTGGAGTGCTTCTGTCTGTGTCCTGCTGTCAGAGAACTCTTGAAAGCAAACAGCACCCAACACACCCAACGACTGAACTTTCTCTACCAGTTCTCCAGTATTCCTGCCCTGTTTGGAACTTGCATTTCAAGGACGGCCAACACTTGTGATCCATTAGTGTGTCGTGATGTCAAGTGGGCCACAGCCAACTCTTTTTTTTTTAATGAGTTAGAATAGAATAGAAAATATCAGATGCTTGCAGCTCAGGGCAGGAACAGAAGCTTCACTCCACAAATTTCCCTGCTCAGCCACTTCCAGCTCCTTGGCTCACCCTCCATGGCTAACTGGTGGCTTTCAGCCTCCGGCACTGATCTCAGAGGGAGAGCAGTGAGCGGTCTTCAAGAAGATCTTGGTTCCCTGCCCAGGAATTGAACCTGGGCTGTTGTTGTTGTTCAGTCACTAGGTCATGTCCGACTCTTTGTGACCCCATGAACTGTACCACACCAGGATTTCCTGTCCTTTACTATCTCCTGGAGCTTGCTCAAACTCATGTCCTTTGAGTTGGTGATGCCATCCCACCATCTCATCTTCTATCACCCTCTTCTCCTCCTGCCCTCAATCTTTCTTAGTATCAGGGTTTTTTCCAATGTTCCAATGTAAGTTCTTCCCATCAGGTGGCCAAACTATTAGAGTTTCAGCTTCACCATCCATCCTTCCAATGAATATTCAGGACTGATTTTCTTTAAGATTGACTGGTTTGATCTCCTGGCAGTCCAAGGGACTCTCAAGAGTCTTCTCTAGCACCACAATTCGAAAGCACCAATTCTTCGACGCTTAGCCTTCTTTATGGTCCAACTCTCACATCCAGACATGACTACTGGAAAAACCATAGCTTTGAATATATATACCTTTGTTGGCAAAGTGATGTCCCTACTTTTTAATATGCTGTCTGGGTTTCTCATAGCTTTTCTTCCAAGGAGTAAGGGTCTTTTAATTTCGTGTCTTCAGTGATTTTGGAGCCCAAGAAAATAAAATGTCACTGTTTTCACTTTTCCCCCATCTATTTGTCTTGAAGTGATGGGACCAGATGCCATGATCTTAGTTTTTTGAATGTTGAGTTTTAAGCCAGGTTTTCACTCTCCTCTTTCACCTTCATCAAGAGACTCTTTAGTTCTTCTTCACTTTCTGCCATTAGAGTGTATCATTTATATATCTGGGGTTGTTATTTTTCCAGGCAATCTTGATTTCAGCCCAGCATTTTGCATGATGTACTCTGCATATAAGTTAAATAAGCAAGGTGATAATATACAGCCTTGATGTACACCTCTTCCAATTTTGAACCAGTCCACTGTTCCATGTCCAGTTCTAACTGTTGCTTCTTGACCTGCACACATGTTTCTCAGGAGGCAGGTAAGGTGGTTTGGTATTCCCATCTTTTTAAGAGTTTTCCACAATTTATTGTGATCCACATAGTCAAAGACTTTCACGTGGAACTTCCCTGGTGGTCCAGTGGCTAAGACTCTGAGCTACCGATGCAGGGAGCCCTGGTTCTATCCCTGGCCGGGGAACTAGATCCCACATGCTGCACCTAAGAGTTCACATGCCTTAACACAGGTCAAAGATCCTGCCTGCTGCAACTAAGATCTGGTGCTAAGTCAAATAAATAAAAATATTTATTAGAAAAAAAAAAAAAGAAAAAAAAAAAGACTTTCACGTAGTCAGTGAAGCAGAGGTAGATGTTTTTCTGGAATTCCCTTGCTTTTTCTATGATCCAACAGATGTTGGCAATTTGAACCTGGGTAGCATGGATGAAAACCAGGAATTCTAGCCACTAGACCATTGGGGGCTAGACCCCAGAAGCAAAATGGCCCTGGCTCTTTCCCCGGTTTGAAAGCAAGATTGTTTCAAGGAGACAAAAACTGTGAAAACAGGTACAAAGTTTATTATTAGAGACACAGCACCATGTATAGGAAAGCACACTGGAAAATAGTTTGTTTATCTAACTCAAAAGCACAGCAGAGATACACACTCAGAGAGAAAGGGTATGGGCAACCTTTCTAATGAGGGAGAGTGCAATAAGTCAGAAACTAGGCAGAGACGTACACCCAGAGTGGAGTCGGGGGCGTCCTGAGTGAGGAAGAGCACAGTAAGCCAGAAACCAGGCAGAAACGCACACCCGGACAGAAGTGCAGACATCCTGAGTGAGGAGGAGTGCAGTAAAGAGGTGATGTAAATCATTTATATAGGACAGTCCTTCCGGGTCTTTGTTTATACCTTTGGCCAGTTATCTTGTTTCTTTCTTTACACCTGACTGGTCCATGGACCCTCCCCAAGATGCGTGTGCAAATTTTTGCTAAGATGGATCCCACTGCAGAGGCCTATGGGTGCATGTCCACATTTATTATGGGGTGGGGCCCCCTCCCTTTCTGACCCCCAAGAAGCCTTCCTGTGCATGTGCAGACAGGGAAGTCTTCCTTGACCTGAAGAGTGGGCACCTTATCTCTTTAGCAGAGCTCAGCTTTTGCCATAGCTTTATCCTTGGAATGTCTGGGTGAGGCCAAAGGCTCAGTTTTACTCTACTTGACAAACACCAGGTGTCAGGCCCAGAGACCCGCTGTCTCCTACCTCAGCACCAATTCAATATCTTCAGACCAGGCAGAAGTTTGTGGAAAGTTGGAGGAGCAGGCAAAGGGAGCCCCACTAGTGTTTTATTTTCTGTTCTTAGAAGCTGCCATATAATACTTCTACTTATAGCCCACTAGCAAGAGTTTAGATACATGGTCACATCTAGTGCAAGGAGGGTGAGAGATGTCATTTATTTATTTTTTATAATTTTATTTATTTATTTTTTATTTTGGTTGCACTCGATCTTCGTTGCTGCTTCCGGGCTTTGTCCAGTTGAGGCAAGTGCAGACGAGTCTTTGCTGCGGGGTGTGAGCTTCTCATTGCGGCAGCTTCCGTTGGCGGAGTTCCAGGTTCTAGGCATGTGGACTTCAGTGTTTGCCTCTCACAGGCTCTAGAGCGGGGGCTCAGTAGCTGTGATGCAAGAGCTTAGTTGCCCTCCAGCATAGGGGGTCTCCCCGGCCAGGGATTTAACCGGGGTTCCGACATTGGCAGGCAGATTGCCATGCCCTGTACTGCCAGGGAAGTCCTGAGAGATGTTCTGTTCATGCTGGTGACTGTGTGCCCTTTTAGTGATATTACCGTGGGAAAGAAAGGAGACAGCTTGTTCATTATAAGGCAACTAATAGGATTCATGTGTAGATTCAAGGCATCATGAGTGGTAACCAAGTATTTCTTTTTTTTTAACCAGTGATTTCTTTCAAAACTCTCAGAGCTATTCTCACATAGCTAGAAGACACCTTCACTTTGGTCTGCCTTTGACCCATTCCCAACTCTTCAACCACCAGATATAGTGCTTAAACTTAGAAGTGGAGTCAAGATTCCTAGATTCAGACCCAGACTACCCTCCCTCTGAGCTGCACCACTTTTTCTGGCAAGTTACTTTTTTTTTTTTTCTGGCAAGTTACTTTAACCTAGTCTCAGTTTCCTTGACCGTAGAATGATGGATACCAACAGTGTTATAGCAGAGTATGTTTACAAGGATGAACTATGAATTTGCATGTAAAGAAGCAGTGTCAGGTGCATAATAAACTTAATAAGTGATCAACAACAATTTACCATTCAGTAGCTCTTTGCTGCCTAAAGGCTTAACTTCTCAGCACATGAGAGTCTTCCAGAATGTGTTGTGGTGCCTCTAGAGGGTCCCACTCCCCATTGTATGGTCCCTCACTTATTCATTTTTTAAAATAACATTGTTTCCAATTAAAAAGTAATACAACCCAATCATTTTACCTTTGGAATCTATCTTAGAAACTGGTTGAAGGCACAGAGATGAACCTGTGTGCTGCCATTGTTGTAAGAGTAACAAATTGGGAAAACAACCTTTGGGAAGAGAACATGTTAAAAGTCAGGAAGAGAAAGATGAATACCGTATGATATCACTTCTATGTGGAATCTAAAATACAACACAAAGGAGCATATCTATGACACAGAAACAGACTTACAGACATAGAGAACAGACTTGTGGTTGCCAAGGGGGTGAGGGGAAGGAAGGACTGGAAGTTTGGGATCAGCAGATGCAAACTATTATATACAGGATGGATAAACAGGGTCCTACGATATAGCACAGGGACCTATATTCAATATCTTGTGATAAACCATAATGGAAATGAATATGAAAAGAATATATATGTATATAACTGAGTCATTTTACTGTACAGCAGAAATTAAGCCCAACATTATAAACCAACTATAAGTTCAATAAAAAATTTAAAAATACTACAAAACAGCCAGACTCTGGAATCCCATGAAGTCATTTCAAGTCCCAGATTGACCTCTTCTGAAATCGCTCTTCCTTTATCTGCCTCCAGCCTTCCTGAGGGGGTCTCAAACATTCTGCTCTTGTTCCTGTTGTGGGACTTCTACATGAGTCCTTTCCTCAGCTTGGCATATTCTGTCCCTGACAAATTTCTTTTGGATATGGCTTTCCCTAATCCATTTTTCCCAATCTAAAAGAGTTCCTCAGCTTATCTCTAGCACATTAATTAATTAATTTACTAAAAATTATTATTAACTAATTCATTAATTTACTGTCTGTCTCTCCCAACTGGAACATAAATGTCAGGAGAGTGGCACCTTAGTCTTGTTTATCATTCTCATGACAACCAAACCTGCTACAGAGTGGTGATTCAATGCATATTTGTTAAATAAATAATATTAGCTATACTTATTAAGTGCTTTCTATTTTCAGGGCATTGTTTTATGTCCTTTAAGTATATTAATATATATAGAATCCCTACAACAATTCTATGAGGCAGTTGCTATCATATTATATCATTTTATAGATGAGGCTATTGCCTAAGGCCAAGTGGTTAATAAATTGCAGAGCTGAATTTCAACCTAGGGAGTGGGTTCAGATCTTGTGACCTTAACCCCTACACAACATGTAGCTGAAGCAGGGCTCAGGGCACAATTTATAACTGTAAATGCCTAGTTTTAAAACAAAGAAAGATCTTAAATCAAGTACTTAAACTTCTGCCTTAAGGAACTAGAAAAAAAAGGGCAAATAAAACCCAAAAGAAGGAGAAGGAAGGAAATAATAAAGACTAGAGCAGCAAACAAATGAACTAAAGAGCAGAAAAACAATAGCGAGCATCAATAAAACCAAAAGTTTTTTTAAAAGATCAACAAAAATGATACACTTTTGGCTAGACTGACCAGAGAAAAATAAAATTAAAATTTCTATAATCACAACTAAAAGAAGGGACATTAATACTAAACTTACAGAAGTAGGAAAGATTATAAGAGGATACCATATGGGGACACCCTGCTCAAAGGGTACTAATCTGCAGTTATAAGATGAATAAGTCCTGGGGATCTAATGCGCAGAATGAAACTACGCCCAATATTATGCTTTGTACTTGAAATTTGCTAAGAGAATAGACTTTGGACTTCCCTCATGGCTCAGATGGTAAAGAATCCGGATGCAATTCAGGAGACCCGGGTTCGACCCCTGGGTCAGGAAGATCCCCTGGAAAAGGGAATGGCTGCCCATTCCAGTATTCCTGCCTGGAGAATTCCATGGACAGAGGAGCTAGTGGGCTACAGTCCATGAGGTTGCAAAGAGTCATACATGACTGAGTGACTAAAACTTTTAATTTTTTTTTTTTCATCCTCACCACACATATGCAAAAAAACTAACTATCTGAGATAATGGATGTGTTAATTAACCTGACTGTGGTAATCATTTCCCAAAGTATACATAGGTTAAATCATCATTTTGCACACCTTTAATGTATAAAATTTCATTTGTAAATTATACATCCATAAAGCTGGAGAATACTATGAACAACTGTACTGCAACAAGTTAGATAATTTAGATCAAATGGGCAAATTCTAGAAAAGCACAACTATTGAAACTCCCAGAAGAAGAAGTTGAGGACTTCCCTAGTGGCTCAGTGGTAAAGTATCTGCCTGCCAGGGCAGAAGACACGAGTTTGATCTCTGGTCCAGGAGGATCCCACATGCCTCAGAACAATTAAGCTCATGTGCCACAACCACTGAGTCTGTGCCCTAGAGCCTGTGCTCTGCAACAATAGAAGCCACCACAGTAAGAAGCTCACGCGCTGGAACAGAGGAGCCCCTGCTCGCCACAACAAGAGAAAGCCCATGAAGCAACAAAGCCCAACACAGCCAACTAAAAATAAATAAATTTATTTCAAAACAGAAGAACCTGGGCTTCCTTTGTGGCTCAGTTAGTAAAGTATCCTCCTGAAATGCAGGAGACCTGGGTTCAATCCCTGGGTTGGGAAGATGCCCTGGAGAAGTGAAAAGCTACCTACTCCAGTATTCTGGCCTAGAGAATTCCATGAACTGTACAGTCCACGGGGTCACAAAGAGTCGGATGTGACTTTAAAAAAAAAAAAGAAGAAGCTGAAAATGTAATAGGCCTATTGTAAATAAAGATATCCAATTAATAATTTAAAATGTCCCACAAAGAAAAGTTCAGTCTCAGATGGCTTCACTGGCAAATTTGACTAAACATTCAAAGAAGAATTACTACCAATTATGGTAGGTGGAATAAAGGCTCCCCAAAGATACCCTTGTCTGTCACAATTCAAAGAACCTGTGAATGTTAATTTATATGACAAAAGGAATTTTACAGATGTGATTCAGCCAAGAATCTGGAGATAGGGAGATGATCCCGGATTTTCTGAGTAGGCCTGATGTAGTTAGAAAGGTCCTTATAAGAAGGATGATGGAAGAGTCAGGGTTAGGATGCCACGTCAAGAAGGAAGCAGAGGGAAGCAGAGTCTGGAAAAGAAGCTACTACTCAACGGGCTGTGATGATGGAGAAAAGAGCCATGAGCAGCTTCTAGAAGCTGGAAAAGACAAGAAGCAGAAAGATTCTCTCCTGGAGGGCTTCCCTGGTGGTGCAGTGGATAAGAATCCACCTGCCAATGCAGGGGACATGGGTTTGATCCCTGATCCAGGAAGATCCCACGTGCTGCAGAGGAACAAAGCCCATGTGCCACAAGTACTGAGCCCATGTGCTGCGACTACTGAAACCCATGCACCTAGAGCCCATGCTCTGTAACAAGAGAAGCCACTGCAATGAGAAGCCCATGCAGCTCAATGAAGAGTAGCCCCCACTTGCTACAACTAAAGAAGGCTCCAGTGCAGCAACAAACCTCAGCAAAGCCAAAAATAAATAAATAAAATAAAACGAAAGCAGTGTGTGAAAAAAAAAAAAAACAGGTTCTTTCCTGGAGCCTCCAGAAGGAAGTGGTCCTATTACACCTCAATTTTTGCACCTTTTTAAAAAATTATTATTTTTATTATTCTTTTTTGGCCGTGCCTTGCAGCATGTGGGATCTTAGTTCCCTGACCAGGGATCAAACCCATGACATTGGAAGTAGGAAGTCTTAACCATTGGACTGCCAGGGAAGTCCCTCACTTTTCTACTTTTGGATGTTCAATCTCCAGAATTGTAGAGGAACACATTTGTCAATTTAAGCCACTAAGTTTGTGATAACATGTTACAGCAGCAAAAGGAAACGACTACATCAACCTTCCAGAGGTTGGAAGGGCCAACTCTTCCAAAAACAGGAGAGAAAACGTCCCAGTCATTGCATGAGGCCAGTATTACTCTGATATCAAAACTAGAGAAAGACATCACAAGAAAAGAAACCTACAGACCAATATCCCTCACAAATTTAGATACAAAAATCCTGAACAAAATACTAGCAAAATGAACCCAAAAGTATATAAAAAGGAAAGAATGAATATATGTGTATAACTCAATCACTTTCTGTACAGCAGAAATTAGCATAATGTTGTAAATCAACTATATTTCAATAAATAAGTAAATAAATACAAATAAAAAATATGTAACAAGGATTATACACCATGATCAAGTGGGATTTATTCCAGGAATACAGAGTTGGTTTAATATCTTGTGCAGAAAGGAGTAAACACATGGAATTTAAGACTGCTATCCTTAGAAATGCTGGTTTGCAAGGTGGGCCCTTGGCTGGCATCTGGGAATGGGAATTTCAGGACTGGTAAGTGCAGCTCACTGTGCCTATACTATGTATACAAATAATGCAGTTTATGCTAACTAAATACCTGCTTTTCTTCTAAGAGTCTGGAATTTTGGTCCATGCTAGACAAAGGGTGCCTAAATGACCAGTCTTTATTAAAAACCTTGAACGCTGAATTTCAAATGAGTTTCTGTGGTAAACAACATCTCATGTGTTGTCAGGACTTGGAGATGTTAGGCATGTCTCCACTTGAAGAGCACTCTGAAAGTTTGTGTTGGTTTCCTCTGGACTTTGCCCCACGTACTGTTCCTCTTTGCTGATTTCACACTGTATCCTTCCACTATAATAAAACTTAGCTGTGAGTGTGACTACATACTGAATCCTGTGAGTCTTCTTTGTGAATCTGGACCTTGAAGATGGTCTTGTGGATTTATTTGAAAATCAATTAGTGTAATATAGCACATGGATAAAATAAATGACAAAAACCATATGATCATCTCGATAGATACAGAAAAAAGCATCTGACAAAATCTACCAGTTTAATAATAAAAATACTCAACAAACTAAGAATGGAAGGTAATTTTCACAACCTAAGAAAGGGAATCTATGAAAAACCCATCATAATTAACAACAAACTTAATTGTGAAAGACTGAATGATATACTGTTCGATCACTGCAGATGGTGACTACAGCCTTGAAATTAAAAGACGGTTGTTCCTTGGAAGAAAAGCTATGATCAACCTAGATAGCATATTAAAAAGCAGAGACATTATTTTGCTGACAAAGGTCCATCTAGTCAAAGCTATGGTTTTTCCAGTATAGATGTGAGAGTTGGACCATAAAGAAAGCTGAGCACGAAAGAATTGATGCTTTTGAATGCTGTTGGAGAATACTCTTGAGAGTCCCTTGGACTGCAAGGAGATCCAACCAGTCAATCCTAAAGGAAATCAGTTCTGAATATTCATTGGAAGGACTGATGCTGAAGCTGAAGCTCCAATACTTTGGCCACCTGATGCGAAGAGCCAACTCATTGGAAAAGACCCTGATGCTGGGAAAGAGTAAAGGCGGGAGGAGAAGGGGACGACAGAGAATGAGATGGCTGGATGGCATCACCGACTTGATGCACATGAGTTTGAGCAAGCTCCAGGAGTTGGTGATGGACAGGGAGGCCTAGCGTGCTGCAGTCCATGGGGTCGCAAAGAGTCGGACACGACTGAGCTACTGAACTGAACGGAATGATATACCCCTAAGATCAAGAACAAGACAAAAATGCCCACTGTCGTCACTTCTATTTAACATTGTTTTGGAGGTTCTAGATAGGCTAATCCGGCAAGGAAAAAAGTTCATCCAGGTGCTCACTTTAGCAGCACATATACTAAAATTGGAATGATACAGAGAATATTTGCATGGCCCCCAGGCAAGGATGACACACAAATTCATGAAGCATTCCGAATTATTTATTTATCTGTGGCTGTTCTGGGTCTTTGTTGCTGCTCGGGCTTTTCTCTAGTTGTGGGGAGCGAGTGCATTCTCCAGTTGTTGTACAAGGGCTTCTCGTTGCAGTGGATTCTCTAGTTGTGCAGCACGGTCTCTAGGACACTCGGACTTAAGCACCTGCAGCTAGAGGGCTCAGTAATTTCAGCTCCTGTACTCTAGAGCACAGGTTCAATACTTGTGGCCCACAGGCTAAGTAGCTCTGAAAATGTGGGATCTCCCTGGATCAGGGATGGAATTCCTGTCTCCTGCATTGGTAGGTGGATTCTTTACCACTGAGCCATCAGGGAAGCCCACATGTTTTTAATTATTAGAGAAATGCAAATCAAAACTACAACAAGGTGCCAGAGAGAGACTGGTCTGAATGGCCATTATTTTAAAAATCTACAAATAAGCTGGAAAGGGTGTGGAGAAAAGGGAAGCCCCCTACATCATTAGTGGGGATGTAAATTGGTGCAGCCATTATGGAAAACTATCAAGAAAGTGAAAAGATACCCTCATCCAGAATATGTAAAGAGCATTTACAACTCAATAGTAAAAGGACAAATAACTTTAAAAGTGGGCAACGTATTTGAAAATATATTTCTCTAAAGAAGATTTATAAATCAACAATAAATACAGAAGAACATTTTCAACATCCTTAGCCATCAGGGAAATGCAAATCAAAACCATAACAAGATACTACTTCCCGTCCACTAGGTTTGTTGTTGTTGCTCAGTCACCAAGCCGTGTTCCACTCTTTGTGATGCCATACACTGCAACACACTTGGGTTCCCTGTCCTTCACAGGGATACCATCAACCATCTCATCCTCTGTCACCCCCTTCTCTTGCCCTCAATCTTTCCCAGCACCAGGGTCTTTTCCAGAGAGTTGGCTCTTTGCTTTCTTCGCATCAAGTGGCCAAAGTATTGGAGTTTCAGCTTCAACATCAGTCTGTCCAATGAATAGTCCTTCCACTAGGTTGGCTGTAGTCAAAGATAGACAATGACAGGTGTTGGTGAGGATATGGAGGACTTGGAATCCTCATACACTGCTGGTAGAAATGTAAAATAAGGCGGTTCTGTGGCAAATAGTTAACTGGGTCCTCAAAAAGTTAAACATAGTGGAAACAATATGAATGTCCATCACTGGATGAACGGATAGAGAAAATATGGTATACCCACACAGTGAAATATTATCTGGCTATTAAAAAGGAGGTACTGGGCCGGGAGCGCCGGGCCGGTGGCGGCCATGCTGCTCTTCTGCCCGGGCTGCGGGAACGGGCTGATCGTCGAGGAGGGGCAGCGCTGCCACCGCTTCGCCTGCAACACCTGCCCCTACGTGCACAACGTCACGCGCAAGGTAACAAATCGGAAGTATCCAAAGCTGAAAGAAGTGGATGATGTGCTTGGTGGAGCAGCTGCCTGGGAGAATGTTGACTCTACTGCAGAGCCGTGTCCCAAGTGTGAACACCCTCGAGCCTACTTCATGCAGCTTCAGACCCGCTCTGCAGACGAGCCCATGACCACCTTCTACAAGTGCTGCAATGCTCAGTGTGGACACCGCTGGCGGGACTGAGGCCAGGATGGCCCAGCTGCGTCAGCGTCTGCGTGCTTTACTGCCCAGGGTGTATTCCCAGCTGCGAGTGTGAACCGTGTGTCCTGAGGGTCTTGGCTGGTGTGGTGGAAAGCTGACCCTTTAAGGGTGGCTGCCCAGGGGGTCAGGAAGTATAGCCCGCCTCCCAGTCAGCAGATTAACTCCTTGGTGTACAGGATGTCCAAATTCTGCCCATGCTGTGTGTGGACAGGAGTATCCATAACTGAGTGTCTCCTGTTTAAGGTCCTGTTCTTCCTCTTTTATGTTTGTTGGGCAATTGATATTCTCCTACCATCAGCCAACACTCTTTAATATTTACATTGTTTGTACAACTAATGAAGTAAATCTTATTAGTTTAGTACATTAGATGCCCCTCAGTATTTAACTGTTAATTGCAAACTTATTTAATCAAAATTTATCCTGAATATTTAATTAAAGTTAACAGTCTTGTTAAAAAAAAAAAAAAAAAAGGAGGTACTGATACATACTACAACAAGGATAAAACTTGAAAGCATAAAACATCACCATTATAGTCACAGAAAGTCACATATTGCATGATCCCTTTTTTTTTTTTTTTTTTGGCTGCCCCACCGGCTAGCAGGATTTTAGTTCTCTGACCAGGGATTGAACCCAGGTCTTTGGCAATGAAAGTGTGGCATTCCAGCCACTGGACATCCAAGGAATTCCCTGTATGAATGATCCCATTTTATGAAATGTGAAGAAATAAGCAAATTCATAGAGACAGAAATAAGATTAGTTTCTAGGGCCTGTTGAAGTTAGGGGGAAGTGGGGAGTGACTGTTAATGGGTATGGGGTTTCTTTGAGGGGTGATAAAAATGTTCTAAAATTGACTATAGTGGTGATGGTTGCACAACTCCGTTGATATATTGAAATTCATAGAATTGTACACTCTGAGTGGATGAATGGTATGGTGTGAATTATATCTCAATACAGTTCAAAAAATGGCAAGGAAGCAATCAGGCGTGACTCCTGAGAGGAGAGGCTGGAGCAGGAGAAATAAATTGAAAGTTACTGGGCCACAGATGGGGATGGGAGAGATCTAACAGGGGAGATGAGTAGGTGGTAAGAGGATTTGGGATCAAGTCCTGGGACCTTTCCTTGCTGGAAATGAGGAAAGGAGGGGAGTTCAGGAAAGAAGGCCAAATAGGAGCAGACAATGGGGTGGGAGATACCCGTGTGATGTGGGCCAAGGGAGAGGAGTGTTTTGTGAAAGGGGAAGGGCCGAGTATGTCCCAGACAGTGGATTGGGCAGGAAAGTGCAAGCAGGAAGTAGGGCTAACCCCAGACTGTCTGCCCTCTTTGGCAAAAAGCCCATAGTGGGCCCTGCTGAAGCCCCCCTGAAGCAGTCGGGGATGGAGTTAGGTGAAGGGGTAGGAAAAAGAGCATGGTTTGGTGTTCAGCACTAGGGCAGTCTCAGCCTGGCTGCTCACTGCCTACGTGACCTTAGAAAGACAGCAGACCTGCTTCCTCAGCTCCCAAATGGGGCTAGTTGTTGTTCAGCTGCTCAATCACATTCGACTCTTTGTGACCCCATGGACTGTAGCCCTCCAGGCAGCTCTGTCCTCCACTATCTCCTGGAGTTTGCTCAAATTCATGTGCATTGAGTCAGTGATACTATCTAACCATCTCATCCTCAATCGCCCTCTTCTCCTCCCCTCAATCGTTCTCAGCGTCTCTTCCAGTGAGTCGGATCTTTGCATCAAGTGGCCAAAGTATTGGAGCTTCAGCTTCAGCATCAGTCCTTCCAATGTATATTCAAAGTTGACTTCCTTTAGGATTGACTAGTTTGATCTCTTTGCTGTCTAAGGGACTCTCAAGAGTCTTCTCCAGCACCACAGTTCCAAAGCATCAATTCTTCGGCGCTCAGCCTTCTTTACAGATCAACTATCACAACTGTACACAACTCCTGGAAAAACCATAGCTTTGACTAGACAGACGTCTGTCGACAAACTGCCTTTTAATACGTTGTCTAGGTTTGTCATAGCTTTCCTTCCAAGGAGCAAACGTCTTTTAATTTTATGGGGCCGGTACTGCTGGCCTTTTAGGGCTGATTGAGGAGATGAAATATTGTACCCTCTGCAGATTGCCTGACACATAGCACTTCAGTTGTTAAAAGCTCTGGCTCCGGAAACAGGCAGCTAGCTGTGTGATCTTGGCCTGTTTCCTTCACTTCTCTGAACCTCAGTTTTCAGGAGATTCAGGGACATCTGAGTCAAAACCACCTCACTGGCTTGTTGCAGGAGATAGATGAGAAAATGCAATGAAAGCACTTGGGAAGGGGCCCGGACACAGTATGGGCTTCACGAAGAGCTGGTTGTTCCCTTCTGCTCTCAGCCCCTGCCCCATGCACGCCCAGGCTGGGTGACAGTCAGGGTCACCGGGGAGCAACTCCCACTAACAATGTTCCTGAAGGAGCGGACTCCCTGCTCCTAGACAACCACTCAGCTCTGCCAGCCTGGTATCAGTGGGCCACGGAGAAGATTGAGACCGAGGGTAGAGGCTGGGCCTTAGCTGGAGCGGGGTGAGGGGTGGATGTATGCCTGCCCGCGGGGTGCGGGGACCGTCGCCTCTCCTAGGGTACTGGCTCCCAGACCCGCAACATGATCACTGCCTTGACCCCGGGAGGGAACAACTGCACTGAGGCCATCCCGTGACGCGAGTCCCTCAGTAAGGCCCCCTTAACCTTGAGCAGCTGCCGCGTGCAGGGCCAACAGCTGGGCCCCGCGGCCCATAAATCACTGATGGCCCAAGCCAGCCAGCGCGAGCCGCGGGGCGGCTGCCAGGGGTGGGGGTGGGGAAGTGGGCGCAGGCAGAGGCTCAGAAACACTCCCCCTTCCCCCCGCCCCCGAGCCGTTCCATTCAAGCCCAGGGTGGCGGCTTTGTAGGCTTGCTGGGCAAACTTTCCTTGAATCCACTGAGGTCTTCCTACACCACAGACCCCGCACACGGGGACGCAGAGTGGACGTCCGGGGAGGCTACACCCGTCTTCCAGCCGGAGGCCCCGCGCATCTTGCCTGCGTTCTGGCGGGCGAACCGGGGGCGCACAGGAAGTCAGCTAATCCTGCGGATTCCACAGATGCGCCCAAACATGCTCCCTGCCGCGGCCACCGGGCAGAGGCGGGGAGACCACCACCCAGGGGACTCGGACACACGCCCCGGGGCGATGTTAGTGCAGGGCACCAGAAGACAGCCTGGATTTTTCCATTATCTGATGAGAGTGCATTCCAGACCGTTCATCCACGTGTTTACTTTGCTCCTGTGTGATTTGTCTAGAAATGTCTGTAATGGCATTTTCCCTTTAACATTGTAACAGGCCTCGGAGAGGAGAAGAGTGTTAACCATTATTTGCCATTAGACTCCTCACAGCAAAAAACTGGCAGGTGGTGGAAACGCACATGGTCCTTAACACGACCTTTTGGCAATCTGCCCCACTTGTTTAGGTCTTGAAAAGACTGGAAGGAAAAGTGCAAACATGGAAACAGTTGTTTGGGCTGGTGGGGTGATTTGCTTTTAATTGTCCCTGGCAAAATGAATCTATGGGTGGGGAGGACGGTAGCCCTGGTGACTGGTGGTGGCTAGGCGGGGTTTCTTGGGGTGTCAGTGATGTTCTATGGTCCATACAGGAGTAGGTTGTTACCTGGGTTATTGTTGTTCAGTTGCTCAGTCATGTCTGACAGTGACCCCAGGGACTGCAACACGCCAGGCTCCCCTATCCATCACCAACTCCCAGGAGTTTACCCAAACTCATGTCCATTGAGTTGATGATGCCATCCAACCATCTCATCCTCTGTTGCTCCCTTCTCCTCTGGCCCTCAATCTTTCCCAGCATCAGGGTCTTTTCCAATGAGTCGGCTCTTCGCATCATATGGCCAAAGTATTGGAGATTTGGCTTCTGCATCAGTCCTTCCAATGAGTATTCAGGGTTGATTTCCTTTAGTATTGACTGGTTTGATCTCCTTGCTTTCCAAGGGATGCTCAAGAGTCTTCTCCAACACCATGATTACCTGTGTAAGTTTGCTCTATTCACCTATCTGGACACTTACCATTTGTGTACTTTGCTGTAAATTTTACTTTAATAGAATGTTTGCTTTCACAAATGATTGTGAACAGTATCTTCTTATTTGTAAACAGTAAGATATTTTCAAAGGTACTCATAGAGTGAAAGGGAATTGACTGATTACCGAAGCCAATTCCCCTGCTGTGCTGATGAGAAAGGAAGAGTCAGAATGAAACTGTTCACCCAGACCCACGGAGTCAGAGGCTGAACCAGAAAAGGGAGCTCAAAACCCCCTCATTTCTATTCTACCAAACCAGGTGACCTCTGCAAGCCTGGATTAAGAAAACTTTTAGTGGATCATGGTTTTTTTAAAAAAGAATAGTGACAACATTTAAAAATTAATATGGTGTCACTTTAGTTTTTGGATTGGTTATATGTAAAAAAGCTACAAAATTTAAAAAGTTACCAAAAAAGTATATGCTGCAAAGTGTCAGTCCCATTCTTAGGGACTCTGTCCCACCCCAGCCCAGGTACCATTGCAGAGACTTCTGGGCATCTTTATGGAGCCAGTCTGTGTGTGATTAACATGCTTTTCTTATTCACATGAAGGGAACACACTGAGCACACCGTTCTACACCTCATTCCCATCACTTCATAACTCACACTGAACCTTGTTCATTTTACCGCCTGAGCCACCAGGGAAGCTCTAACGCTGTTCATTTGAATACCCTTAGCTGCTGCCCAACCACACCCCTGCCTTTTAAAGGCTATAGAGTGCTCCTTTGTAAGGACTATTTAAACAAATCTTCTATTAGTGGACATTTAGACTGGTTCTAATCAGTTGATATTAGATCGATGCTGCAATATATAGACTTTTTCATGTTATTTGGCAAAAGTGTACATAGATTATAGGATAAATTCCTGGAAGCAGTAGTAGCTCAAGGGTGCATCCACTTAGAATTTTACTAAATATAGCCAAATTGCTAGCCTAAACTGTGTCATCTTACAGTCTCATAAACAAGGTAGCAGAGGACCTGTTTCCCTCTACTCTTGCGACACAGTGTTTTCAAATTCTTTGGATGGTGCCGATCTGATAAATTCAAAAGGGTATGTCAGGCTGATTATCATGTATGATTCTCTTATTCTAGGCAGACTGAACATTTTTTCATTTGTTTGAATCATTTGTTTTTTCACTGTGAGAACCATCTGTCCATATCCTCTGTCCATTTCTCTATTCTTTTTTTTTCTATTTTTTTCAATTCCATTTTAAATTGAGTTGTTGGCTTTGTATTATCAGATTTTCATCTGGGAATGTCATTTGTAGAGTGAAAAAAAATCACACTCCTTGAGCACAAAAGTCAGTTATACTTTGTGTGTTCCTTTCATGGTTTCTTCCAGGAGCATACATGCTTTGACACTGTTACAACTAATTAATAGTATCTACCGTTTAGTGGAGACTTCCCAGGTGGCTCAGTGGTAAAGAATCCACCTGCCAATGCAGGAGACTCAGATTTGATCCCTGGTTCGGGAAATATCTCATGGAGGAGGAAATGGTAACCCATTCCAGTATCCTTGCCTGGAGAATTCCATGGACAGAGAGACGCCTGACAGGCTACAGTCCATGGGGTCGCCAAAGAGTCGGACATGACTTAGCGACTGAACAACAGCAATCATTTAGCGAGTACTTCCTGGTAGCCAGGCATTGTTCTAAGCAGTCCTAAGGGTACATGAAATTTCTAGTTCTGCTTTTTCACATAATGCAGCAGGAGTGGTTTTCATGTCGCAACATTGTCTTTATGACTCTCACTTGCAATGGCTACTTAGCAAGCTGTCAAGATAGTGGCTATCCTATCATGGAATCAGCTGTTTTCTAACTGTTAACTTTCAGTTGCATCTATTGCTTTATCATTTCTGATTAGTAAACTCTTCAAATATATTTTAATTAAATTAAATTATTTAATTTAATTAAATTCTTACACTGATGTTGTAAGTTGCATCTTACTTTGCCTGCGTTGTCACTCGTGTGTCCAGGCTCCTCTGTCCATGGGATTTTCCAAGCAAGAACACTGAAGTGGGTTGCCATTTCCTTCTCCAGGGGATCTTCCCGACTCAGGGATTGAACCTGTGTCTCCTGCATTGACTGATTCTTTATCACCGAGCCACCAGAGAAGGCCTCAAAGTACATAGCAGGGCCTTGATTGATTTCGCCCATGCACAGCCAACTCAGAATTCAGCCTAGGCAGGATCTTTTTGCTTTGGAATAAAACAGAGCAGAACTGATGTCAGATGTGGGTGGAGACAGATCTGAAAGGAGCTTCCCACCCTGGTGATTAAGTTTCATCTGCTCTGTGAACCGACATCTAAATGATAATTATGGCGACAAGGTAAGCCAGCACTACCCAAAACTTGTTGTATTAATTGGTTGTGATTATAGATGATTCCCTATTTCTATGTTACAGAGCTTTTTTTTTTTTTAGTTATAAAATTGGCAGTGAGGAGAGCTGCAGGAGATGAAGAGTTTCCAGGGTGGGAGACAGAGGGGAGTGGAATTCTGAGGAAGAAAATGGGAGGAGGGGTGGGGAGGGTGGGGGAAGGGGACAACCAAAAGAGTGTGGATTTCCCCGGGTCCTTGTGACACAGCAAGCCCACGAGGGCATCTGACCCGCTTTTAGGCGGGAATTCTGCTTTTAGGCAAGTTGGAACCCTTGCCTACACACCTGAATGGGTTTAGCCAAGACAGACAAAACTCTGTCGGTCCCCAGTACTCCAGAGTGAGGTGACCCGCCCCTTCAAGCAAGGACCGGGGGCTGGCAAGTGGGGTTATTTCTTTGCTGTACCGGTGAATGGATGCTCAGCACCCCCAGGTCCTCATATCCAGGGAAGTCACCTCGCTCCTTCCCAGAGATTCCCACCCTGAACACCCAGGACACCGCTTGACTGTTCCAACCTGCACACAGGTTGTAGGTTGCAGCTTCTTGGTGTCTGTGGCTCTACTATCAACTTTGGTTGCCAAGGCAACCACACAGCAGTTCAGTCTCCTGATACTCACCCATCTAGGCTGGCTTAAGTGGCAGATGATTGGGGCTGTTGTTGGTGTTTTGTAAACTCTGTCATTAAATCTGTGCTGTGCTGTGCTTAATCATTCAGTCATGTCCGACTTTTTACGACCCCATGGACTATAGCCCGCCAGGCTCCTCTGTCCATGGGGATTCTCCAGGTAAGAATACTGGAGTAGGTTGCCATGCCCTTCTCCAGGGGATCTTCCCAACCCAGGGATCGAACCCAGATCTCCTGCCTTGCAGGCAGATTGTTTACCAACTGAGCCACCAAGGAAGCCCAAGAATACTGTAGTGGGTAGTCTATCCCTTCTCCAGGGGTTCTCCCTGATCTAGGAATCGAACTGGGGTCTCCTGCGTTGTAGGCGAATTCTTTACCAGCTGAGCTACCAGAGAAACCTTCATTAAATCTTCTTCACTTCAAAAAAGTGCACAGAAGTGACCACCCCGTGGCTGTCTAGGTTCACACTTCTAGGTCCAGTTCTTTCTCCCTTGTCTTCCTCCTCGCCTACTGGACAAATGCAGAGATCACCAGAGGGAAGGGCCAGCATGGGAAGGAGGTGTGTCCACAGAGAGGCTCAGCAGTGAGCCAAGCAGTGGTCCTTCACTCTTTTTTTTTTTTTTGGACAGAGCGGCCATGGTCCTTCACTCTTTTTTAAGATTTTTTTCTTGGACTTCCCTGGTGGTACAGTGGGTAAGAATCCGCCTGCCAAAGCAGGGGACACAAGTTTGATCCCCGGTCCGGGAAGATGCCTCGAGGGACAGCAAAGTTTGTGTGCCACAACTACCGAGACCGCCCGCCTAGAGCCTGGGCTCCACAACAAGAGAAGCCACCGCAGTAAGAAGCCCATGCACCGCAAGGAGGAGTAGTGCCCGCTTGCTACAACTAGAGAAAGCCCTTGCTCAGCAACAAAGACCCAGCACAACCAAAAATAAAACAAATAACTTTTTTTTTTTAAGATTTTTTTTTTCTTGATGTGGACCATTTTTAGTCTTTATGGAACTTGTTACGTTATCGCTTCTGTTTTATGCTCTGGTTTTTTGGCTGGGAAACACGTGAGATCTTAAGCTCCCCAATCAGGGATAGAACCCATACCCCCTGCATTGGAAGGCTAAGTCTCAACCACTGGATCCTTCACTATGGCATTGCTCTTCACAGCTGGCTGTACAGGTCCCTCCCTTGCTGGTGCCACCAGCCTGAGGTCACACAGCCAGGGTGGCGGATCTAGACACAAGCTCCAGTATTCTCATACCCAATCTGTGGCTCTTTTTCCTGCAATCAAGAGAGGGAATCCAGGGAATCATAGGAGAGGTGAGTCTCCAGGGAGAATGGGGGACAGCAGGGGGGTCACTGCTCAGCTGTGCTATGCCAGGTGCCAGGCTATGCCAGCCAGCTCAGCTTCCTTCAACCCCAGCTTCCTGGACTCAAACTCACAGAACCCAGTACCGACCACAGTGTGTTGAAATGAGTCCGTGATTTGCCTGTCTCCTTGTAGTGATGCCTGCTTTTGTTTTCCAAGAACCTCTCTTTCCACTGGGAGGCTGACTGTATCCCATCCCATGGCAGGATGGTCACTCCCAGGGACTTGTTGCTGTTCAGTCACTAAGTTGTATCCAACTCTTTGTGACCCCATGGACTGCACACGCCAGGTTTCCCTGTCCTCCACTATCTTCCAGAGTTTGCTTAGATTTATGTTCATTGAGTTGGTGATGCTACCTAACCACTCCATCCTCTGCCGCCCTCTTCTCCTTTTGCCTTCAGTCTTTCCCAACAATGAGTCACCTCTTCCCGTCAGATGGCCAAAGTATTAGAGCTTCAGCTTCAGCATCCTTCCAATGAATATTCAGGGTTGATATCCTTTAGGATTGACTAGTTTGATCTCCTGGCAGCCCAAGAGTCTCTCAAGTGTCTTCTCCAGCACCACAGTTCAAAAGCATCGATTCTTCAGCACTCAGCTTTCTTTATGGCCCAGGGCCTTGACTACCGCCTAATTATGGGACTGGGCCCAACAGTCAAGGTTTGGATAATGAAGGTGTCCAATCTCAACCCAGAGTGACTGGTCAGAGGAACATGCCGCCCTGTCTCGGCCAATCAGTTCTTTCCCATCCATCTTGCTCAGGGACACCAGGAGGGACAGGATTGTACTTTCAGGTTATGACCTTCGAAGGTGGGGGCTGGAGGTTGTGAGCAGCTGCCTTTCCCACCAGATGGAGAAGGTCTGGCTGTGGCCAGAAGGAATGGGACACACATTCGAGGAGAAATAGGGACAAGCAGGGTCAGGAAAAGGAGAGCCTTGCCCATCCTGTGCCTTCCAGCCATGCCTGGAGAATACCTCCCCTGGGCTTCACTGTTACCTGGTCACACAATTTCTACACCAACTCAAGAGGAAGGCCAGGTATATATTCTGACTAGAATCCAGAGTCACCAGTGATCAGAACTGTCAGAGTTACTGATTATTCTTAGCATAAGTGAAATGCCCAACCTCAGTGAATCAGTAGTGAAAGAAGTGAAGGTGTTAATCGCTCAGTCATGTCAGACTCCTTGTAACCCCATTGACTGTAATCCTCCAGGCTCCTCTGTCCATGGGATTCTCCAGGGAAGAATACTGGAGTGGGTAGCCGTTCTGTTCTCCAAGGGATCTTCCCAACTCAGGGATCAAACCCAGGTCTCCTGCATTGCAGGCAGATCCTTTACTGTCTGAGCCACCAGGAAAGCCTGGTGAAATGAAGCGAAATACCCAAATGAAGTGAATTTCAAGTGAAATGCCCAACATCAGTGAATCAGTAGAGCACAGTGCTTAAGGGCACGGTTCTGAAAAGCCAGATTACCTGGCTTTGTGAATTCACTAGCAGTAGAAATTTGTCTATATTAATTGTCTTCCTCTAAACTTCATCCTTTTTATCTGTAAAATAGGGATGATAAAGATACTCTCATGATAAGTACTCAGTATAGGTGGGCTGCTATTTTCACATGATGGTTATTGTCTTGGCAGACATTAATAGTACCTGACATGTGTAGTGAAGTTTGACTTTGGTAATTTATTCCTTTGTTGCCTGTTATACTGTTAATGGGCTTCCCAGGTGGTGTTAGTGCTAAAGAACCCGCCTGCAATGCAGGTAGATGCTGGAGACAAAGGTTTGATCCCTGGGTAGGGAAGATCCCCTGGAGGAGGGCATGGCACCCCACTCCAGTATTCTTGCCTGGAGAATCCCATGGACAGAGGAGCTTGGCAGCTACAGTCCATTGGACTGCAGAGTTGGCTACAACTGAAGCGACTTCACATGCATGCATACAGTATTTTCATTTTAATATTTATTATATATGTTTGGATTGTGATGATAATTATTATAATATTATTATAATTATTATGATAATTGTTGGCTAATATTATTTTCTGCAATTGATATTTTTTGGAAGGCCCATGTGCCAGGTGGTGTGCTAAGTCCTCTATGTGGATGATCTCAGGGCAAGTACGAGAAATGGCAACCCACTCCAGTATTCTTGCCTGGGAAGTCCCAGGACACAACTTAGCAACCTAACAACAGCAACAAATTGTCCTCTTATGCACCAAATGCAGAGATGCATGCAATGCTATTACTGTTCTCATGACACTCACAGAAGAGAGAGGGAGCCAGTTGTGGACATGGAAACCAACAAATCCAAAAAAGAACAGAGTTATGGAAGATGCTGCAATGGTGAGCTGCATCATTTTGCCACGTAAGCTGGCAAGAGCAGAGACACCTCCACCCATGCATTTCCAGCACCAGACACAGCTCCTGGTACCCAGTTGGGGTTTAGTTAGTGTTGAATGAACAGAAGAGCCAGTGATGCTAGGGAAGGGCCCCCTGGGAATGTGTTCTTCAGGCTGGGGCTTGCAGAAAAGAGTTGCATTGGGTCGGGGGAGACTGAGTCTGAAAATTCCTGGCTTTGAGAAATTCAGATTTACTTTTAACATGGAAAACTTGAGGGATCTCACGCTAAAACCTGGGCTTGGGGGCCTCTCCCGGAAAGTTGGAAGATCTTGCAACCTGGGGCCCACAATTCTTCCAGGTGACTGTCTCTCTGCTGAGCCGCAGTGGCTCCCGCCAGGCATGAGCCTCGTTGTCCTTCAGTCATCTGCTCCTACTTTCCTGCCTGGTCCTCGAAGGCAGCTATGTAGACTCTTGTATTGAACCCACGCTCCTCGGTTTCCTCGCTACTCTTATTTAGAAAGCTTTTAATTCAGCGATTCTCAACTTGAAGGGTGGGGAAAGATAGCCTCTTACACTCTAGAAAGATTCTAGCACAACTCCTTCCCCCTGTCCTTCCTCTCCCCATGCACGATGAAGATCACTTTTGGAGGCCCAACCTCACCCCTGGCACACTGGCAGTGCTGAAGTGTGGAAATTCCACCCACAAAGTTTCCCTGATTCTGCGGGAAGATGTGTAGACTCTCATCTCACACACCAGCATCACCCCCTCCTCTCTAATCATCGCTAGAGCTTGTCACCTAGCAACACAGCATCCGTGGGGTAGCAACTGCTCACCAGTTCATTCATCCCTTCAACAGACACTGACTGAGGTGCTCCCACGCCCTGGATAGGCAGAGACTCAAAAAAGATGGTTGTGAGAATGAATGAAGATGCAGGGATGAATGAGGCCCAAAAGGAGGTCAGACTCTGGAGAAAAAACAGATTAAAAAAAAAAGATTTGTAATACAGATAGCTGTATGTATGCATATGTAAATTCCAAAGAGGAAGTGACAGTTCTATGCAGGGAAGTCAGAGACTGAAGATGGAATAGTTCAGTTAGGTCTTAAGAGAGGCAAGAGTTTGTTGGGACAGGAAGAAAGAACAGGAGAAACCACATTCCCGGGCACAGGAACATCACAGGCGAAAGCTCCAGGCATGTGGAACCACATGGCGGGTCTGAGGCCACGGGGAAGTATCGATATCAACAGAGCAGAGAATGTACCAAGATTCTGAAAAACATGCATCCATGAAGGGTCAAGCCAGTCTCAACATTCAGAGAATAAGATCGGGGTTTCCTTTGAGAAAGAGGGTAGACTCGCATCCCTGCACAGCCCCCTCTGAGCACAGGGCCTGGACTGCGCCGGTCAGGAGAATGTTTGCAGAATAAAATTGAAGGTGAAACAAACCCAGGAAGGGAAAACAGGAACCATCCACACACCAGGCACAGTCAAGGCGCCGCCTGAAAGTGAAAGTCTCTCAGTCATGTCCGACTCTTTGCAACCCCATGGGCTCATCCGTCCACGGAATTCTCCAGGCCAGAATGCTGGAGTGTGCATAGCCGTACCCTCCTCTAGGGGATCTTTCCAACCCAGGGATCGAACACAAGTCTCCCACATTGCAGGTGGATTCTTTACTTTCTGAGCAACTAGGGAAACCCAGATGCTTCCTGGGTGCTTCCCAAACACTTTCTTATAGTAAGTCCTCTACACATGAACGAGTTCCATTTCGAGAGTGAGTTTGTTAAATCCAATTTGTTCATAACTCCAACAAAGTTAGCCTAGGTACCCAACTAACACAATCAGCTTTATAGGACTGTACAAGGTTTAGAATACTTTTCACACAAATCACATGTTCATTAAAAAACAAACACAAAAAATAAAGAAAACATTTTTAATCTTACAGTACCTCCAAAAGTACAATAGTACAGTATGACAGCTGGCATACAGGGGCTGGCACGCATGTTTGCATCTTTGAAAGTCTGCAGCTTGAAGATTCATGTATAGGGAACTCACTGTACCTGTTTCCTTCTGGGGAAGGGGACGACAGAGGACAAGATGGTTGGATGGCATCACCGACTCAATGGACATGAGTTTGAGCAAGCTCCAGGAGATGGTGAAGGACAGGGAAGCCCGGCGTGCCGCAGTTTATGGGGTCACAAAGAGTCAGACATGACTGAGCGACTGAACAACACCATGACAGCCGGCATACAGGGGCTGGGCGCACGTTGGCATCATGTGTGCGACCCGTCTCACTGTGTTCTTCTTAATTGTGCTGTCCTGTTTGCTCCATTCATTAATTCCTTTATTCATTTCTAGGCAGGAAAACAGAGACAAAACTAGCTGTTTTAGCAGGGAGAAACTAATGGGGGAAATTGGTTAAACAGATTTTTTTAAATATATTTTATTTATCTATGACGACACTGGGTCTTCTTTGGACTTCCTCTAGTTGTGGCAAGCAAGGGCTATTCTTTATTGCAGTGTGTAAGCTTCTTGCTGCAGTGGCTTCTCTTGTAGCAGAGCACAGGCTCTCGGCACATGAGTTTTGGTACTTTTGGTGCCAGGGCTCAGTACTTGAGGTTCTCAGGCTCTAGGCCTCCAGCTCAGTAGTTGTGGCATACAGTCTTATTTGTTCCGAGGTATGTGGAACCTTCCTGGACCAAGGCTCGAACCCCTGTCCCTGGCACTGGCAGGCAAATTTTTATCCACTGTACCACCAGGGAAGTTCGAAACAAATATCGTAGGACTGAAAAGGCGAGGCTGCAGTTAACACAGAGACGGTAACTGCAGGCGGCCACCACCTGCCTAGGGCCTGGGAGGACAAGGGCAAGAGCTGGAGCTGGAGAACCTGCACACCTAGAGGAGGGGCCCGTGGAGCTTGGACTCCGATGAGGCCATCAGGAGAGCACCACACCTCCTCCCCCACCTCAAAGCACCTCAAAGCGCCCATTATTCCTCTGCATCCCTAGGCTTCCCAGTGCAAGTGCCAAAGACTCTCTACCTGAAGGACTTTCTTGGGCCACAGGAGCTTGCTTGGACTGAATGTGGGCAGTATGAAAGTGCCAGGAAATTAACACTCCCAGGAGCAGCCCTGAAGGACAGGAAGTAGAAGTTAGTGGATACAAAGCATGCTTCCCTAATCCAGAGTAGCAACATCCCAAGGACTGCTCAGCACCACTTCCAAAGGGAGCCTGTGATGAGCCCTAGCTGCCCATAGTGGTGCTGTTCTTAGTCGCTCAGTCGTGTCCGACTCTTTGTGACCCCATGGACTGTAGCCTGACAGGCTCCTCTATCCATGGGGATTCTCCAGGCAAGAATACTGGAGTGGGTTGCCATTCCCTTCTCCAGGGGATCTTCCTGACCCAGGAATCGAACCAGGTCTCTCATATTGCAAGCAGATTCTTTAACATCTGAGTTACCAGGGAAGCCCCCAGGGGTAACCAATCATTAATGTACCCCCGTATATCAACCACATCCTGGGCATCAGCTTCCTTACCTTTCCTGTCTTACTTTTCCATTCCTCTTACTGGGACTTCCTGGGTTCACTTTCAAAATAAGCTACCTGCTCTCAGACCCTTGCCTAAGAACCTGCATCTGATGAAATCTAAGGTAAGATGTTACCAGAAGTGGTTCTAGGAAGTAAGCTCTCAGACAGGATTTTGGATTTGGATCACTTGCCAGCCAGATGGTAATGAGGACTCTGTTATTCATGGTGAGTGGGATGGAGATGACCCCAAACATGCTGGACCAGCACAAGGACTAAGACTCTCATCTTTGGTCAATGGAGATGCAGTACAGGTGGAAGATGCTGCATTGGCATCTGCAACAATGCTACTGCGTGAAAAACACCAGGGTCAGGGATTATTATAAGGATTTGGGGGCTTTTTTTTTTTTTAAATATTTCTTTATTTGGCTGCGCTGGGCCTTAGTTGCAGCATGTGAGATCTAGTTCCCTGACCAGGGATCAAACCTGGGGCCCCTGCATTGGGAACGCGGCATCTTAGCCACTGGACCACTAGGGAGGTCCCTAGTTGGCTGTTTTAACTGCCACAAGAACCTAAAAGGAAGAAAACAATTGGCTCAAGTCGGTCAACAGTCAACTCAGAGCCTGATGTGGAAGCCAGAAAGTCACCATGGTGACGTCTAAAGAGACCCTCATCGAACCCTCTTACACTGTTGGTGGGAATGCAAACTAGTACAGCCGCTATGGAAAACAGTGTGGAGATTTCTTAAAAAACTGGAAATAGACCTGCCATATGACCCAGCAATCCCACTTCTGGGCATACACACTGAGGAAACCAGATCTGAAAGAGACACGTGCACCCCAATGTTCATCGCAGCACTGTTTATAATAGCCAGGACATGGAAGCAACCTAGATGCCCATCAGCAGATGAATGGATAAGGAAGCTGTGGTACATATACACCATGGAATATTACTCGGCTGTTAAAAAGAATTCATTTGAACCAGTCCTAATGAGATGGATGAAACTGGAGCCCCTTATACAGAGTGAAATAAGCCAGAAAGATAAAGAACATTACAACATACTAACACATATATATGGAATCTAGAAAGATGGTGACGATAACCCTATATGCAAAACAGAAAAAGAGACACAGAAATACAGAACAGACTTTTGAACTCTGTGGGAGAATGTGAGGGTGGGATATTTCAAAAGAACAGCATGTATACTATCTATGGTGAAGCAGATCACCAACCAAGGTGGGATGCATGAGACAAGTGCTCGGGCCTGGTGCACTGGGAAGACCCAGAGGAATCGGGTGGAGAGGGAGGTGGGAGGGGGGATCGGGATGGGGAATACGTGTAAATCTATGGCTGATTCATATCAATGTATGACAAAACCCACTGAAATGTTGTGAAGTAATTAGCCTCCAACTAATTAAAAACAAAAAACAAAAAACAAAAAAAATTAAAAAAAATAAAGAGACCCTCATCTTCTGCAGCCAGAGGACAGACAGTGCTGGAAATCAGGCCCAAGATTTTATTTATGAGTTACAAAAGAAGGCTGAACTCGAAGCCCCAGCAAGTCTCCTCTGCTAGGGACTAGAAAGAGAAGGAGTAAGGCTCTGAGGCTTAGATGTGACATTGAGTAGATGCCTTAAGAGAACCTTAAACACCTAGATTCACCATAACCACCAGGGACAGCAGGACTGGCTCCTCCCCTTCACTGAGAGAAAGTGAAGAAAGAATCCTTGGGATTCCAGACACAGTTTTGTAGCCCCCTTTGTAAGTAAGGAGGCTTCGCCCATGGCTCAAGCAGTAAAGAATCTGCCTGTAATGCAGGAGAGGTGGGTTTGATCCCTGGGTTGGGAAGATCCTCTGGAGAAGGAAATGGCAAGCCACTCCAGTGTTCTTGCCTGGAAAATCCCAAGGACAGAGGGCCTGGCAGGGTACAGTCCATGGGATGGCAAACAGTCGGACACAACTGAGCAAGTGATGGATTTGTAAGTAACAATTTGCTTTGAGGATTGGGGTGAATCACTCCAGCCAGTAGAGTAACCTCTTTCTTTACCAGATGGGAAGTGCCAAATGTCCAGATTCCAACTGAATGAAGCCATAGCTGTGTCCCCTAATATTAGGACACATTCCTCCTTTGGGAACTAAGGCCTCCCATCAAGCCAAAGGTGTGGGACAAGGAACTGAAACTAGGTGTAGCAGCGAGAGGTTCTGCTCCTGTCTAGACCTTCAAACAGCACCACATATTGACCACACATGCGAGAAAGCGCATGTTAAGACAGACTCCCATCCTTTCAGGGGGTTCTTCTCAACTGGCATCAGAAGAGAACTTTCAGTAGGTCATTCCACCATTCTTTCAGGACAGCTGCCCCTAGGTGATGGGTTACATAGTACACTACTGAATTCTATAAACACCTGCTCACACCTACAGTTCTTTTTTCTAGGAAGCCAGTCCCTTGATTGGATGTGCTGTTGCATGGAATATTATGAAAGTGCAAAAGGCATTCTAAGAGACTATGGACAGTGATGCAGGGAGAAGCAGTGATGACAGGATATATGTTTTTTCTAGAGAGGAAAACTGCTGCCAACTCCATGATGAAAGGGGTCCAGGGTAATCAGCCTATAAGCAAGTGGCTGGCCCCTGGGGGATGACGGCATGCAGAGTTGGGGAGGTGAGTGCTGGTCTCTGCTTTGGAAGGTTATACACTCAGGAATGGCAGAAGTCAGATCAGCTTGTTGATGGGAGGGCCTTGTTAGCTGTGCATATTATCTTTATCCTTGCCACATGGACCCACTTGAACCAGGGTGGCCAGGGAAAGAGGCTGACTGACAGCCGTGGAATGTGTCATTTTGTCCACTTGATAATATTGAGAGCCTCCTCTGCAACAGATATCCTGTGAAGAGCATTCAAATATGACATAAATAGGTCCACACTGCCCGTTGTTCTCAGCACCCCATCTACATAGCTTTTCCCTAGTTTCCCTGTTGGACTTCCCTGGTGGCTCAGTGGTAAAGACTCTGCCTGCAATACAGGAGACCCGGGTTTGATCCCTGGGTAGGGAAGATCCCCTGGAGTTAGGGCATGGCAACCCACTCCAGTATTCTTGCTTAGAGAACCCCGTGGACAGAGGAGCCTGGCAGGCTGCAGTCCACAGCATCGCACAGAGTTGGACACCACTAAATTGATTTCAGCAGCAGCAGTTTTCCTGTTACTTGTCTTCCAGTCCTGTCCCTTCAAGTCTCTGTTAGTCACAGCCTGTAAGTCTAATTTCAGGTCATCTCCAAGTCTAGACCATGTAGACAATGACATACACTACTCCGGTTTCGCCCCTTGGGAGGATTTCTCTTCACCATTGCTTTTTCAAGAACACTCATGATTAGGGTTGTAGGGTGACAGGCTGATGGGGAACTTATAATAGAAGGATCAGGCTGAAAACACCTGATCAATCACCAAGAGATAATTAGGCTTTATTTGATGCATCAGAAGTTCTCAGCACGATTAGAAAAATGTTGCTTTTGTTGTTTAGTTGCAAAGTCATGTGCAACCTCTTGGATGCATCACCAGGCTCCTCTGTCCGTGGGATTACCCAGGCAAGAATACTGGAGTGGGTTGCTATTTCCTTCTCCAGGGGATCTTCCTAACCCAGGACTGAACTCTCATTTCCTGCGTCTCTGGCATTAGCAGGCAGATTCTTTACTGCCGGGCCAATGTGGAAGCAATGTCATCGGCAAAACCCAGTGTGGAAAATTCTAAAAAACAAATGATCTGGTTTCTTAAAAAAAATCTAAAGGAGAGGAAATGTTATAGATTAAAAGAGGATTAAGAGACAAATCAATCAAGTGCAATATATGAACCTATTTGTATCCTGACTGTAACACACAAATTATTAGAAAATCACTTATGGGATAATCAGGAAAGTGTGAACACTGGTGACTGGCTATTAGAGAATTATTTAGTAATTACTGTTAATTGTTTTTAGGTATGAAAATTATTTTGCAGTTATGTTAAAAAACTAAGTTCTTAACTATGAAAGATTGAATCCTTCCCCGTTAGAAATACATACTGAAGTCCATTTATGACCAGGAGAATGAATTCTAATATTTGCTTTAAAGTAACCAGGCAGGTATGGATGAAACAAAATTGTATGTTGATAAAGACAGATGTTAGATGACGGGTATGGGTTCATTATATTATTCTACTCTCTAGTAAGTCTTAAATTTTCTGTACTAAAATGTCATTTCATTTTGTTTTAATGTATCTTGACCTTATGCTCTCTTTGGCCTCATTTCTCTAGTTTCTGCTCACATCACAGTTTCTCCAAAGATTAATCACTCCCTCACTCATGTTCTCTCAGGTCCCTCTGGTTTGGCTTTCAACTATGTTGCTCCTTTGAAATTACTCCCACTAACTTCACCAAGGGTGTCCCCGTTATGAGATTAAATGGTCACTTTTTCTTTGTCCTCCTTTTCCTTGACCTCTCCATGACATTCCACACTGTCAGTCCCTTTCTCTTTCTTTGGAACGCTTTCTTCCCTTGACTTCTGAGCGACCACTCTCCTGATTTCCCTCCAGCTTCACTGGCCACTATCTATTCCAGTCCTGTGATTTTTAAATACACTTCAGGTCCTCAACTTCCGGATTTAAATCTCTAGCCCTTGGGACTTCCCTGGTGGTCCAGTGGTTAAGACTCCACTCTTGGAATCGCTAGCCCTGCTCTCATCCCTGGGAATTCTCCTTAAATACCTACCTCCCCATGGTATCTCCACTTGGATATCTCAATGGCAGCTCAGGTATAACATACCAAACTCCATTTCGGTTTCCCCCAAATCTTCCCCGAGTCTTCCTCATGGCAGTTCAAAGCAAGTTCTGTTCTTCTAGCTTCCCGTCCTCGAAGCCTCTCTTCTTCAAGACTCCTGTCTAATCCATCAGCAAACCTGGTCCCTTCTACCTTTGACGGGTGTCCTGAATCACACCTCTTCTCCCGGCTCCTCTCTGCTCAAGCTCTCCCCTTGGCAAACTGATGCTGCCCTCCCACCCCGCCCAGAGCATGGCCATCATTTCAGTCTTTCCACTCCTTCCACTGTTCAGTCTCCTTTATCTTCATGTTTATCTCCACTCCTTAATGTTTTAAAACCTATTCAGCTTTTTAAATGTTTTCTAAACAAACAAAGGGCTTTTCATAAAAAACCAGTAAGTGTCTCAGGGGGCACAACTGAAATCTGACCTGATGCCAAGGATCTGTTTCACAATGACAGGTCGGGCCGTGGGTGGAGAGTGAGGGTCAGGCAGAACCAGATGGTCACCTGCTGATAATTGTATCTGAGTGCTGCGCACCTGGGGGCTCATCTTACCATCGTGACTTTCGCTTATGATAAAAAAAAACCCTCCCTAATATGATTAAACAGAAAATCCAAGATTACCAACTTTCCTGTAACTTTAAGGACAGGAACTCTCGCCCGGCTCTTCGGGTCAGCCCTTGTGGCTGTGATCTCACCCATTTAGTGAGGGCTGAGTGTCACTAACTGCTATCATTGTGGCCCTGATCCTGTCTATTATGTCCACCAGGGCAGGGGTCCAGGGCGCTCCAGCGGGCTCGCCTCCGCAGCTCCCAACCCCCGGCCCGGTGCCGGCGGCCGGGACACCTGGGAGGCAGCGGGGCGAGAACGGGGCTCCGTCCCCTCTGAGGCCCGGCACGTGCAGCCGCCGGGACCCCGCGCGCGCCCACCCCCGCCCCGCCCGGGGCGGCCGGATTGGGACCGAGACCGCGGGGAGGCCCGCGGATCAACGAAGGTTAAGGGTCGAGGTCCGCACTGAGCCCTAGTCCTGCGGCGAGGGTGGAGGGGCCCGGGGATCGCGCGCTGAAACCAGAACAAAGGTTGGAAAGAGTGGAGCCCTAGGGCGCGGCTCTCTCCGCCCCAGGCCCAGGTGTCGGGGTGTGGCCGGACGCAGCCGGCCGCGGCCGCCCGGGTCTCCCTCCTCCGCGGAAGCCCCCGGGGCGCTGGCGGCCGCGGGGTCTCGGGACCGCCTGCCCGCGCCGAGCCGCCCGCGGGCGCCTTTGTGTCCGGATCTGGGCGAAAGAAACCGCCACCGGTTTGCTCTCGAGTTCCCTTTTCAGATTCCTCCCACCCCCACCCCGCTCCCCGCCCGGGCCCCCGGAGGCCGCAGCCGAGGCTCCATCACTGAAAAGTAGACGCGGGCCCCGCCACCCCCACCCCGTCTCCGGAAGTGGGGCGGCCCCCGACCCCGGCGGGTCCCCCCGCCGACCCACTCCAGGCAGGTGCGCTGCCCCGGGCGCACAGCGAGGCGGCGCGGCTGGGCGGGGGGTGGGAGGGCTGGGCGGGCAGGCAGGCAGAGCCCGGGGCGGGGGCGGGTCCCGAGGGTTGTGCCCGGGTATCTGCAGTCAAAGAAACCCCGCAGAGCAGGAGGCGGGTGCTGCACTATTGGGGGCCGGGGGTGGCAGGCTTGGGGACGGGGTAGACAGGACGCGGCCCGAGCGGCCGGCAGCGCGGGCACACGAGTTGCGTGTGACCTCGGCAAGCCGCCTCTCTGGGCCTCGGCTTCCTAGTCTGTCTAATGGGAATGGCGCTTGTGCGCGCCACCTGCAGGGCTGGGCCGAGCGCCCCTCCGCTTCGGCAGGACAAACCCAGTCACACAGGTCTGGGCTCCTTCCTCCCCTTAAAACGGGCTTCCCTTGTGGCTCAGCTGGGAAAGAATCCGCCTGCAGTGCGGGAGACCTGGGTTCCATCCCTGGGTGGAGGAAGATTTCCTGGAGAAGGGAAAGGCTACCCACTTCTTGGCCTGGAGAATTCCATGGACTGTATAGTCCATGGGGTCGCAGAGAGTCAGACACGATTGAGCGACTTTCACTTTCACTTCCCATTAAAACAGAGGACCAGAGGGTTGGATGGCATCACCGACTCAATGTGTTTGAGCAAACTTCAGGAGATGGTGAAGGACAGGGAAGCCTGGCTGCTGCGGTCCATGGGGTTTGCAGAGTCCGACACACGACAACAAAAGCCCATTAAATATTCTGAGGCTTCTGGCACCAAGCCTGTGCTGGGCGGAGGGTGCAGTGATAAAGGCAGCGGGCTGGGCCTGGAGAAGCCAATAAAGGAGACTTTCCCTCCGGCCAGAAGGTGGGCCCTTGAAGCTGCGGGAAGTCAGCCAGCCCAGGGGCCCGTCCTGCCCTGGGCGCTTCTGTGTGCCAGGCCTAGGCTCTCCAGGTAGTGCCAGCCACTTGGAGTACTTGCTTGCTCCTTGGCCTGTTTTTAGAAAGGCCACGTGACTTGAACACTGCTTCTAGATGATGATAAGATACTTAGTGTAGACTCTGAGAAGCCAGACCCTGACCCTTCAGTAGGCTGAAAGATCCTTTTCTCTTGCCACCTCTGCATTAGGAAGAGTTCTGAAGGAACCCCCTTTTCTCCTCAGCTTCCCTCCATCCCGCAGTGCTTAGGGCCTCAGGCCATCCCTCAGTCAGTTCCGACACAATGCCTTAGCTGGTCTTGTCCAGGGCCTGTCCCCAGACTGTTCAGTAGGTGAATACTGAGTGAATGGAAGAAGTCTTTTGTTCTCACCACCCCCTACCCCTACCCCCATGCTCCATTTTTTTTTTTAGTTGCTAAGACTTGTCCAACTCTTTTGTGGCCCCATGGCCGGTAGCCTGACAGGCTCCTCTGTCCATAGGATTTTCCAGATAAGAATACTGGAGTGGGTTGCCATTTCCTTCTCCAGGGGATCTTCCCAACCCAGGGATTGAACTTACGTGTCTTGCGTCTCCTGCATTGGCAGGCAGGTTCTTTACCACTGGGCCACCAGGGAAGCCCCGAGTGCTCCCTACAGAGACTTAATAAATAATCCCACCTACCATTTACTGAGTGTCGTAGAACCTGTGACAGGTTCTATGCTAAGTGCTTAGTTCATGCTTTGCTATGAGGGGGCATGGGCGGGTCACTTGGGTAGTTCAGCCAAACCAAAGCTGGATGCTGGCATGGGACAGGTTCTGGAGGCAATGGGCTGCTCCGCCTGTTCAGCTGGGCTGCACAGACTTGCACAACTCCATTGTCAGAGCGGCCTGGCATTCCCAGTGCAGGGACTGAAGTCAGTGCAGGGGCCTGCGCTGCCATTCTGGAAGCTTGCAGGACTGTCGGCTCAGCCAGGGTCCAGGTCCTACTGATTCTACCCCTCAGTGTCCCTCACGTCTGCCTGGGTCTCACCATTAGTCCTCAGACCATCATCCAGAGCGCCCTTCCCCTCTGATTGCCAGTTCTCCCTTTTTAACCCATCCCGACCCTCCATCTTCTGGAAAAAGCAAATTCCGTTCTTTCTTCTCTGGTGGCTCGGATGGTGAAGAATCTGCTTGCTAAGCAGGAGACCCATGTTCAATACCTGGGTCCGGAAGATCCCCTGGAGGAGGAAAATGGCAACCCACTCCAGTATTCCTGCCTGGGAAATCCCATGGACAGAGGATCCTGGTGAGCTACAGGCCATGGGGTCAAAAAGAGTCAGACACGACTGAGTGAATAACACACACAACCCCAGGGAACAGGCCTTTTGCCACATTTTGGGGGGGAAGTTTATGAGGCTCTGGGCCATATTTTTAGCCTGTTCTCCAGCCACCCTGCTGCAGGCTTTCCGACGCAGCAGAACAAACCAGTTCTCACTTCCCTGCCTGGCTTCAGCTGGGCCTTCCACCCGGGCTCCCACCATCCACACCTGCGTCTCCAGGCAGGGCCCAGTGGTCTGGATGCTGCTAGATCGAAGCTGCCTCTTGGCTCTTTTGGTTCCTCTGCAAGGACTGTGAGCTTCTAGAGGGAGACAGGACTCCCTAGAGGGAGCTTAGATGTCACAGACTCCCTAATGTCCGGCACAGTGTCTGTATGTGTTTTGTGTGTGTGTGTGTGCAATTGCTCATTCATGTCTGACCCTTTAAGACCCCATGGACTGTAGCCCGCTAGGCTCTTCTGTCCATGGGATTTCCCAGGCAAGAATACTGGAGTGGGCTGCCATTTCCTACTCTAGGGGGTCTTTCTGACCCAGGGATTGAACCTGTGTGTCTTGCTTCTCCTGCACTGACTTTATCACTAGCGCCACCTGGGAAGCACAGCAGTGTGTGGAGTCAAATGACTAATAGAATAAGTGAATGAGGGACTTAACTGGTGATCCAGTGGCTAAGACTCTGCTCTCCCAATGTAGGGGGTCCTGGGTTCAATCCCTGGGCAAGGAACTAGATCCCCCATGCTGCAATTAAAGATCTCTTATGCTATAACTAAGGCTTGGCGCAGCCAAAAAAAAAAAGAATAAGTGAATGAAGGGCCTGCAGATGGGACCAGCCTGTCCCCATGGGCTCCAGTGTTTCTAAACATACCTCAAGCAAATAAAATTAACGTGGTTACATTCCATCCAACAGAGAATACCAAGGGCAGGTCTACGGTGGGAGCTGTGAATCTGGGAAGCCCTAGGCCTTGCCACAGGGCCCTGCTGAAGGCCCACGAGGAGGGCCAGCATGCCCCTCCCCAACCTCAGGCCACCCAGTGGATGGTCCCTGAAAACTGCCCCTCATCCCACCCCAGCTCTACTGTGTAGGAGGCCTCTGGGCTTCCTGTCGGATTTTTCTATAGAGGACAGAAGGGATGGAATTTAATATTAGCTAACATTTACCACCTGCCAGGGTGTGCAAAAGGCTTTCCATGTATATTTCATTTACTCCTCACATAGCCATCGTACAATCGGGGAAAGGAAAGCACCGAGACATTCAGTAACTTGTGAGGATGCAGAGTGTCAGCGATGGGATTTGATTGTAGGTTGTCTCGCCCCATGATGATTTTTAGGATTAACAGGTGGGCCTTTCTCTGCTCGCTTGCTGGCCTGTGGGAGCCATAGACTACCTGGTGATAAGCTAGCCTTCTTTCTCTCTCAGTGCGGCTGAGAAGCAGCATCTGAGGGAACCTGCAGATGCATGACCTTGTTAGCACGACAAGAGCCCTGTCACAGCAACGGAGATGTTGCCAACAGGCCATCAGCCTTACCAGCACACGCGTCGCCTAAGAAGTTCAGGCAGCACTCAAGTGGCCGCACCTGCTAGCGTTCCGGGGCAGTGAGTGGGGCCAGCACAGAGGGTGGGCTCAGGGGTGAGGGGCTCTATTACTGTGTCAGACTGAGGCAACTTACAAAACATAAAACATGCAGAACAGTGCCAGTTGTGGAACAATCGCTTTTCTACTCAAAAGACCTCAGTGGCTCCAGATAATCTGCCATGATTTACCCCTTTGGGATGAGTAGGGTGTGGACTGGCGATAATGTTTTCTCACCATTAAAAACAAACATCTGTGGGATTTCCCTGGTGGTCCTGTGGTTGAGACTTCGCCTTCCAATACAGGGAGTGCAGGTTTAAACCCTGGTGGGGAAGCTGAGATGCCATGTGCCTCCCAGCCGCCACCCCCCCAAAAAAAAAACCCAAAACCCTAAAACAGAAGCAATAAAAGAAGAAAAAACCGGAAGCAATATGTAACAAATTCAGTAAATACTTTAAAAGTGATCCACGTCAAAAACAACAACAGCAAACAAACAAAAACCCCAAACATCTAGATTCTAGCTCTGTAAATCCTTTCCCATCTGGGCTTGTTCCCCTCCCTCTCCTAACAACCCCTGCCCCCACCCCGCGGGCTTCCCTTGTGGCGTTGGTGGTAAGGAATCCACCTGCCGATGCGGGAGATGCGAGAGATGCAGGTTCGATCCCTGGGTCGAGAAGGATCTTCCTGGAGTAGGAAATGGCAACCTCTCCAATATTCCTGCCTGGAAAATTGCAGAGAAGCCTGGCGGGCAGTGGTCCCATGGGGCTGCAGAGAGTCAGACAGGGCTGAGCCACTGAACACACCCACGCGCACCTAGCACAGACCTCCTTTAGTTTTCACCTTCACCACTGCAATGATTTCTCCCTTGTTCTCCCACTACAAGCATCCATTTTCTCAACATGTATTTCTTAGCCGGAGGCTGTGCTTGGAGCTGGGGGCTCCACAAAGTAGACCTGCTCCTCTTCTCCTGGAGCTGGTGGTCCAGCAATGCAGGCAACACCAACCATTAGCCGTTATCAAGACCAGTCATGCTGAGGGTAAAGATGTGGGGAGCTCAGGTGTCCCCAGAATGCCCAGAAGGAAAAAGGGAAGCTAGGGGAGGAATGGGGTGATGGGCAGAGAGATGGGAGGGGAGGCTTGAGGGCTGGGCAGAGTGGGAGCCCCGAGGGTGTCATACACATTACACTGCAGGCAATGGATGCGGGGCCCACTGAGGGCAACAGAGAGAGGCAACAACTTTGTCCAGGTTCTTTCTTTTTTTTTTTTTTTTTTGGTCACACCTCAAGGTATTCAGAATCTTAGGGACCAGGGATCGAATCTGTGCCCTCTGCAATGGAAGCGCTGATGCCTAAGCACTGGGTGGCCAGGGAAGTCCCAACTTTGTCCTAGTCCTAACCTGGCTACCCCACCATGGCTTACCAGGACAGACCTGATTCCAGATAACACCTTCCAACCCAGGTCTCCTTTATAAAAAGGGAGGACTGGGTGAGACAGTCATACATGGGACTCAGCCATACATATACATGTATCCATTCTCCCCCAAACCTCCTCCCATCCAGGCTGGCATATAAGAGTGAATAGAGTTCCATGTGCTACATAATAGGTCCCACAGGTTGGTTACCTACCTATTTTGAATATAGCAGTGTGTACATGACCTTCCCAAACTCCCTAACTATCCCCTCCCCCTGGCAACCATAAGTTTGTTTTCTAAGTCTGTAAGGTCTCGCCTTTTTTTTAAAGTCTGTAAAATGAGGATATAAAATAGTGCAACCTCACAAGCTAGGTGTGAGGATGAAATGAGTTTCTGCTCCTATGATGGGAACGATGCCTGTAACAAGGTAATCACTCAATAAGTGTTAGGCATTCTTCCTAACACCTTAAAATTATGTTGAAAACCATTGGAAGTGTGTACTCCACAGTCGAAACAGTGGTTGGTGGCCCAGAACTTACCAAGGGATCTTCCTGACCCAGGGATCGAACCCGGGTCTTCTGCATTACAGGCAGATGGAAGCCCATAAACATGTAAACACTCACACAAATATGAAATTATTAATTACGATAAATGCAAAGCAAGAAAATGGACCTGAAGGACAAGTGTGGGAGCCAGTAAAATAAGGAGAGGGTGAAAGCTTTGGGGTCTCCTATGCAGGCCACGAGTATTCAGTACTCAGGAATTAGGGAAAGGGAGGGACTTCTGGTGGTCCAATGGTTAAGACTTCCCCTTCCAATGCAGGGGGCTCGGGGTTTGATCCCTGGTCGATTCCTGGGTCGGGAAGATCTGCTGGAGAAGGGATAGGCTACCCACTCCAGTATTCTGGCCTGGAGAATTCCATGGGGTCGCAAAGAGCAGGACATGACTGAGCAACCTTCACTTTCACTTGAGGAGCTAAGATCCCTTGGCCAGGAAACCAAAACAGAAAACAGAAGCAGTATTGTAACAAATTCAATAAAGATTTTAAAAATGGTCCACATCAAAAAAAAAAAAAAATCTTAAAAAAAACAACAATAGGAATTAGGGAAAAGGAGATTTCATGCTGAAGGAAGAAAGGTTACTAAACAGAAGTGAAGTAGACATTGTTGAGTGGAGTCGAGGCTTCTTCAGAAAGGAGTAGATGGACTCTTTCCCAAAATACAAGTTGGATGGTGTCATTTCTAGGCTTAAAATGCCCCCATGGTGCTCTGTCCTGGGGATAAAGACCAAATTCCATGTTTTCTAGCAAAATTGGGCCCCACATTCCACCTCAATCTCTCTGATGTCTGGCTTTTGCTGCCTAGCTTTTCTCACCTGAGAATGGTCCAGGAATATTCCTGTGGACCAGACAGCTTGTCCTCAGGACCCCCTCCTCTCCCTTCTCCCCACTCGTTCCAGTCTCCCTGGTGACAGCAGGAGCTATTTTGTTTGCCACTCCCCCCACCCCCCAGGACCCCGAGTGGCTCCATGACCTGCCATGTAGGTGACCCTGGACAGACATGTGCTGAGGTTCCCTATGCCAGCCGTCTGGAGCATCCACAACGCCCCCTGAGTGACGTGCTCCCTCTCCCCTGTTTCCTAAAAGACTCTTCCTGACACGCTTCCATTCACCTCACTGATACCTGAACAACCTTTGGCTCCGTAGCTTAGAGGCTTCTCTTCCGAGAAGCCCTCCCTGACCACTCCTCATGGCTTCCACACTGTGTTGTATTTGTTCCCCCTCCTATTGCCTCACTGAAGTCAGTCCCTCTGCTCCTCCAGGCACTTCGATTCAAGGGGAGGGAGACAGAAAATGAAAGAACAAATAGGAAAAATATATGTAGTGCAATGGGAGGAGGAGGGAGGCAGTGTGGGAAGAGAGGCGGCAGTTTGGGGTGGGTGGGTAGGGTCAGGGGAGTTCCCGGGAGAAGACCTGCAGGAGGAGAGGGTCAAGCAACAGCTAGGGGAAGAGCAGGCCAGGTCAGTGCAGAGAGCCTGCCTCAGGGAGCTCAGCCAGTGTGAGTGGAACTGAACGAATGAGGGGCCGAGAGGAGACAGCGGGGGAGGGGCAAGGGGCCCCAGAGGATGTAGACTCTGAGACCTTTGCAAGACCTTAGGCTTTTACTCTGAATGAGATGGCAGACCAAAGAAACCAGCATTCACTAACCTGCCCTGGCCAGGCAGACTCCTGGGGACAGAGAGAAAAACAGCTCCCCCCAGGGCAGTGCGGTGTCCCCCAACCATCTCAGCCCTGCATTGGAGGACAGCCCCTCCGACCAGCACACACGGATGGACTGGAACACTTTACTTGACCTGTGTGCTGTGTTCTGACGAAGGTCTATTAGATACAGATGATTACGACACGTTCCCGACCAATTTCTTCTTTTCTTTCTCTTTCTGGGCTTGCCTTGCTTTCTTCCAGAAACATTTGTTCAAAGCCTGTTATACCAGCTACAGAACTGGATTATAACCCATGGAATAAAACATCCACAAATCCATACCGATGTATGTGAGTGAATGAATAAATGAGTACATAAATGAGTAAACACGGGAAAGGAAAGAAAGCTCTCTCTTACAGAAGTGAAGTCGCTCAGTCGTGTCCGACTCTTAGCGACCCCATGGACTCCAGCCTACCAGGCTCCTCCGTCCATGGGATTTTCCAGGCAAGAATACTGGAGTGGGTTGCCATTGCCTTCTTCTTACACAAGGATTCCAATTAATAAATGCAGGAGGAATGAGGGAAATAGGGGCTCACCATTAGAACACCATAGTAATAATCACGGCAGCCAGCATCCACTGATGGATGGAAAAATTAGTGGGAAAAGTTTAAGGAGGAAGCGCGTATTTGCATTGTCTAAAAGGTATTTATTAACTACAAAAAGAAAAATAATAACTGAACAGTGGAAAAATATGGCAGACACATCTTAACCAAGTGATTAAGCTGCATATCTCAGGAAGAAGACATGTGAACATCAGGTATCCCTAATGTAGTGAAAAGACGGCCTCTTCTTCTGTTATGCTTCCCCAGAAGGCATAACCTCCCTCAAATGATGAAAAAACATGAGATAAACCCAAAGTGAAGGACGTTCTACAAAACACTTGACCAGTACCCTTCAAAAGTGTCAAGATCACAATTCATGTAAGGAAAGACTGAAGGACCCTTATGGGTGAGGGGAGACTAAGATTAAATGACGAGTAGATTTAACGTACCATCCAATGGGATCCTAGAAATGGGGTGGGGGTGGGGGAACGTTGGTGGAAAAATTGGTGAAATCTGAATAAAGTCTGCAGTTTAATTTTATTTAATAGTGTTGTCCCCATGTTATTTTCTTGATTTTGATCATTATACTGTGGTTATGTAAGATGTTAACTTGAGAGGAAGCTGGGCAAGAGGATATAGGGGAACTCTCGGTCCTACTTTTGCAACTTTTCTGTAAGTCTAAAATTATTTTAAAATAAAAAGTGAAAAGAGAAAAAAAAAATTAAGAAACCAATTATAACCCTAGGACCCAGCTTATGGTCTCTAAACACAATTGCCCTCAAAAGGAACCAGACCTCCTTAGAGAATGGCTGGTTCTAGATCTAAACCCCAGAGGATTCTGGAAAATCTGGAAACACCAGCTAGCAAAGAGGCTATCAAGACTTCCAAGGTGTGGGACTTCTCTGGTGGCCCAGGGGTTTGATCCCCCATGCGGCATGACCAAAAAGTCAAAACAAACAAAAATATACACACATGGGCTTCTCTCGTGGCTCAGTGGTCAAGAATCCACCTGCCAATGCAGGAGACACAGGTTTGATCCCTGGTCTGAGAAGATCCACATGCCTCAGAGTAGTTAAGCCCGTGCGCCACATATACTGAGTTTGTGTTCTGGAGTCCAGGAGCCACAACTACTGAGCCTGTGTTCTAGAGTCCAGGATCTGCAACTACTGAGTCTATGCTCTAGAGTCCAGGAGCCACAATTACTGCGCCCACGTGCTGCAACTGCTGAAGCCCGTGCACCCTGGAGCCTGCGCTCCGCAGTGAGAGAAGCCCCTGCTTCTAGTTCTCCGCGACGAGAAGCCTGTACACTGCAACTAGAGAGTAGCCCCCGACCGCCTCAACTAGAGAATAGCTCTCACAGCAACGAAGACTCAGCGCAGACAAAAGTAAATATATAAATAAAAATTTAAAAACGTATATTTAAAAAACCCATATATATGTATAGGTTTTGGCTACAAAATCAAAAGACAAAGGACTCAGGAGCTGAGTTGAGGTTTCCATAGGCCTTTGGTGGATGCTGGTGAACAAACTCATTATTTTGAAGACTGGTGAATAAAGGGTGAGATTGAGGTGTTTTTCATGCCCTTCCTTTAAGACCTATACCTCAGATGAATCAGACAGGTGGTGAGAGGAAGTTTCTCTTCACAGAGGTATTCTGGAATTGATCATTCCAGAGAACGATGAATTAGATGATTTTCGTCTTGCAACTCCTCATGAATTGAGGGACCTCAACATTGAACGACAAGGCTGCTCATGTCACACCAAGGAAGACAGCCAGACATTTTTTGCCTCCTAGTGAAATCACACAACACCTCTTGTGAGTTAGTCTTGTCAAAAAAACTCTTAATTTGAATCGAATCAGGCTTTAGGTGAAACTATCCCTTTACGAGAAATACAAAGAACCGATAAATTTGTTAAATTAGACCGCAGGGATGCAATCAGCAAACTGTCAGCTATTTTAGGATAAATAATGTGTTTGCGAAGAACATAAAAAGAGATGAAGGGGGACACTGTAGATAAAAGATGCCTAAACAATATATCAGCTAATTACATAAAGCGGTCATGATTTTTATCCTGATTTTCTTGAAAGCAACGGTAAATTGGAAACACCTATGCATGTGTGACACTATTGGAAATCTGAACACAGACTGGCCACTTGACAATATTAAGGAATAATTGTATATCTTCTTAGAGGTAATGGTATAGTGGTTGCCATATATATGTGCATATATTTGGGGGCATCCCAGGCGGCTCAGCGGTAAAGAATCCACCTTCGATGCTGGAGACGCAGGAGATGCGAGTTCGATTCCTGGGTCAGGAAGATCCCCTGGAGGGAGGGCATGGCAACCCACTCAGTGTTCTTACCTGGAGAATCCAATGGACAGAGGAGCCTGGTGGGCTACAGTCCATAGAGTCGCAGAGAGTCAGACATGACTGACTGAGCTATTAACACACACACATATATATTTCAAGGTCTTCTTTTGAGAGATACACACTGAACTATTTGGAGAAGAGATAATATGATCTATAGGATTTACTGCCATGGAATACATCACAGAAGGGTGGATGGAGCATGGTCAGGCATGGGTGGTTGGTTATCAGGCTGACAATGGTTCACTAAAGCCTCTGACTGTGTGGATCACAACAAACTGTGGAAAATTCTTAGAGATGGGAATACTAGACCACATTACCTGCCTCCTGAGAAACCTGTATTCAGGTCAAGAAGCAACAGTTAAAACCAGACGTGGAGCAAAAGGACTGGTTACAAATTGGGAAAGGAATGCGTCAAGGCTGTAAATTGTCACCCTGCTTATTTAACTTATATGCAGAGTACATCATGAGAAACGCCGGGCTGGATGAAGCACAAGCTGGAATCAAGATTGCCGGGAGAAATATCAATAACCTCAGATATGCAGATGACACCACCCTTATGGCAGAAAATGAAGAAGAACTAAAGAGTCTCTTGATAAAAGTGAAAGAGGAGAGTGAAAAAGTTGGTTTAAAACTCAACATTCAGAAAACTAAGATTGTGGCATCCGGTCCCATTACTTCACGGCAAATAGATGGGGAAACAGTGGAAACAGTGACAGACTTTATTTTGGGGGGGCTCCAAAATCACTGCAGATGGTGACTGCAACCATGAAATTAAAAGACACTTGCTCCTTGGGAGAAAAGCTATGACAAACGCGGTGGTGGTTTAGTCGCTAAGTCGTGTCTGACTCTTGCGATCCCATGGACTATAGCCTGCCAGGCTCCTCCGGCCATGGGATTTTCCAGGCAAGAATACTGGAGTGGATTTGCCATCTCCTTTTCTAGGGGATCTTCATGACCTGGGGATTGAACCCGGGTTTCCTGCACTGCAAGCAGACTCTTTACCGACTGAGATACCAGGGAATTTCCATGACAAACCTAGACAGCATATTAAAAAGCAGAGACATCACTTTGCTGACAAAGGTCGATATCGTCAAAGCTATAGTTTTTCCAGTAGTCATGTGCGGATGTGAGAGTTGGACCATAAAGAAGGCTGAACGCCAAGAACTGATGCTTTTGAGCTGTGGTGTTGGAGAAGATTCTTGAGAGTCCCTTATACTGCAAGGAGATCAAACCAGTCAATCCTAAAGGAAATCAATCTTGAATATTCATTGGAAGGACTGATGCTGAAGCTGAAGTCACCTGATGTGAAGAGCCTATTCATTAGAAAGGGCCCTGATGCTGGGAAGGATTGAAGGCAGGAGAAAAAGGGGATGACAGAGGACAAGAAGGTTGGATGGCATCACTGACTCAATGGACATGAGTTTGAGCAAGCTCTGGGAGATGGTGAAGGACAGGGATGCCCGGCGTGCTGCAGACCATGGGGTCTCAAAGAGCCGGACGTGACTGAGCGACTGAGCAATAACAACAGTTCATTATCCTATTCTATTTTTCAGCATATTTCCATAATATTCCAGCATATTCCAGCATAATAAAGTCTTTTAAAAACACTTGTAATCTACAACCTAGAGATAACAACTATTAACATTTTGTAGTCTACTAGTGTCAATTTAAAAAATATAAGTGTGTATGTACCTGTGTATTTTATAAAATTTGGATCATACGACATAAAATCCTATTTGTCCATTTCTATAACACACAGCTGTACCAGTAAATACCCTACCCGTGGATAATTTTTAAGTCTTTTTCACCCTGGGTGCTGCAGAGTCAAGCCTGATTTCCCACCTCCAAGGCAGCCTGTGATCTAGGGGAGTGTGCAAACACACCCCTGTGACTCAGTTTGCCTCTCTATATAATGGGAGCACACTTTCCACCTCCCAGCTGTAGTTTCAAGAACAGAATATTCACTCTGCTGCCCAGGCCTCCCTTGCAAGGGAGAACTGGACTTGATTCCAGGCAGGGAACAACTGCCAAGGTCCATCCCAGGGGCCTCCAGACCTCTGAAGGACAGTGTCCCCTGCATTTGGGCACTTAAGTTCTATTCCTAAGCTCCACTTCAGAGCCTTTCTGTCCTTCGCCTGTTTCTCTGGGCAGTGTCCCTGCCTTCCAGGCTGCATCAGGAACTCCTCGGGGGCCCCAGAGCCGCCCCGCCCCTGCCTGTGGCTACAGTGTGGTTAGCAGGCACCTTTCTAGCTTCCCCCAGGACCCCTAAGGCCCCCCGGGGCCTGGCAGAGGGTCCCGCCCAGAGGAAGCTCTCATAAATGTGTGTTGGCTAAACAGGAAAGAAAAGCCATGGGGCATGCAGGACCCAGAGTGCGTGTGTGTGCGTGTGTGTTTAATCAAACCCCAAACCCCAAAACCAACTCCGCAGCGAGGCTTTACAACATGAAGTGCCAGGCAATTGAGGATCAGTGGGCAGAACTGTCGTGTTTTCCCCTCCCCGCGCACCCCCCGCCCCCTGCTTTCCTTGGGAGGCTCAGGAGGAAGGATGAAGGGGGTGAACCGCAGGGGGGCAGCCAGGAGGAGGCAGGCATGCGGGTTCTGGGTGGGAGGAAGCAGCGGGAGCAAGAGGAAGGGCCCCTTTGGGCCACACTGTGCTCAGTGAGTCTCTGGGCTTGAGAAAGCGGGTAGGAAGCCCTGGGAGGGAGTCTGGGGCTGTCATCTCCCCGTGTGGCAATCGTGATTGCCCCAGAGCCAGCACTCCCCCTCGCCCACACTTCCTCCCTGTCTTCCCACCCCTCGGCCCATCGGCCCATCGGCCCTGCCTGGGCCCGCACCCACACCCACGGCCCTCCTCCTGGCTTGTTTACCTGGTGAGGTGCAGTGGGGTGTGCTCCTTCAGGCCTCACTCAGCCTGACCGCCAGGGCTATGGTGTGGGGACCTGTTTTGTTCCTGCTGTAAAGGGGGGACAATCAGTTCAGATGGTCTCCCCTTTAGTAGAGCTCATGAGTGGCTATGGCTGGGGAGACAGAGCCCCCTTGATCAGTTTACAAAACCCAGGGAACAGGTTGCCGAACTTAGGACCTGAGCTCCTCCCCCAGGATCCAGACCCATCTCTGTGAGGGTCCCCAGTCTGTAGTAAAGGGCCTGGCATTTCAGGAGAGGAGGAGCGCAAGAGGCTTGGGAAATATTTGCTGAACGAATGAGTGAGTGAACCATGTTAAATACACTGCAGTGACCACAGGGCAAAGTAGAAAAGAGTAAGAATTCCAGAGTCAAGCAGTCAGATCTGGGTTCCAATCTGTTCTCTGCCAAGTGCTAAATAGTTGCTTAGGGTAGATTGCCTAAAAAGTTCTGAGCCCCAGGTTCCTGTAAAATGAAAGAAAAAAATTATACTTTATTTTTTTTTTATACTTTGACTTTTTTTTTAAAAAGACAACACCTTCTTCTTCTTTTTTAAAAATCTTGTCTGTGCTGGGTCTTTGTTGCTGTGGAGGCTTTTCTCTAGTTGCCAAGAGTGAGGGCTACTCTCTAGTTGTGGTGCTCCAGAGCACAGGCTCTAGGGCATGTGGGCTTCTGAAGTTGCAGCTCCCGGCTTCAAGAGCACAGGCTCAATAGTTGTGGCACACAGACTTCGTTGCTCTATGGCATGTGGGATATTCCAAGAGCAGGGATCGAACCCAAGTCTCCTGCATTGGCAGGCGGATTCTTTACCACTGAGCCACCAGGCAAGCCCCTGTTTATGAAATTTGTGTGGCATCTTTGTAGAGGATGTGGCATGTAATAGGCTTAATAAATGGTCACTCTTGTTGTTAGTATTGTTTACTAATTCAGCAAATATGCATCAAGCACCCACTCTGCTGCAGAGGGCACAGGTTCAATCCCTGGTCAGGGAAGTTCCCCTCAGTATGGCCAAAAAAAAAGGAAAAAGTTTATCATGAAAAATAGTAAACGGAAACCCATTAAAAGAAAAAGAAAAAAGGTGACATTTTTGCAAAGACTGGAGGTGAGGGAGACAGACGTGCTAGTATCTTGAGGAGGAATGTTTGCACAGAACGAACATGCCTGTGCAAAGCTCCCCAGGTGAAATGTGCCTGGCGGGGCTGGGGGTGGGTCGGGGAAACTGAGCAGAGATGATGTCACAGGTCAGGCTGCCAGATCCCATGGGGCAGTGCTGGTCGTGGTGAACTTGGCTTTTACTCCAGGTGGAGAGGAATCACTGCAAGGTTTTGAGCAAAAGAACGACATGATCTGACTTACATTTCAAAAGGAGGTGCAGAGTGAGACTGGGAGAACCGGTGCAGAGGTCCCAGTAGGGCAGTGATGGCAGTGAGAAATCATTGGATTCTGGGTATATTTTGAAGCTGGGGCCAGCTTGGTTTCCTGAGGGCTCCGATCTGGAGTGTGTGTGTGAGAGAGAGAGGAGATGATGGCCATGCTGAGCATGAACTAACAGAAGGAATCAGTTGCCACCAACTGAGATGGTTGAGGCTGCAAGTGAACCAGGTTTTGGGGAGGAGATCCACTTCAATGTGAATGTATTAAGATCTAGATGTCAGACATGTGCATGAAGATACCTAATAGGATGTTGATGTAAAACAGAGTTGTTAGCACTGGTGGTGGTGGTTTAGTCACTAAGTCGTGTCCGACTATTTCGATCCCATGGACTGTAGCCTACCAGGCTCCTCTGTCCCTGGGATTCTCCAGGCAAGAATACTGGAGTGGGTTGCCATTTCCTTCTCCAGGGGAATCTTCCTGGCCCAGGAATCGAACCTGATGTCACTGGGTCTCCTGCATTGCAGGCATTTTCTTTACTGACTGAGCTATGAGGAAGCACTACTATGAATGTTTTCTTTCCCTTTTACACCCAATCCTCACACTAGCCAGTGAGGAAGGCAGGCCAAGGATTATTGCCCCAGCTTGGCAGAATGGAACCTCTACAGAGTATATACCTGAAAGAATTGTAAAGAAATATTCAAGCAAATGCTGGTACATGAATTGTCATAGCAGCACTGTTCATAATGGTCCAATGGTGTCCATCAGTGGCTGAACAAATGTGTAAAATGTGGGAGGCCCATACAATGGGATTGTATTCAGCCATAAAAAGGGATGACGGACCAATACATGCTACAAGATGGATAAACCTCAAAAACATTATATTCAGTGAAAGAAGTCAGTCACAAAAGACTACGTATTATCATTCTATTGATATGAAATATCCAGAATAGTTAAATCTATAGACACAGAAGGCAGATTAGTGGTTGCCAGAGGTTGGGGAAAGGCGGAAATAGGGAATGATTACTTAATGGGCATAGGGTCTCCTTTGGAAGTGATGAAGGTGTTTTGGAACTGGTAGGGGTGAGAGCTGCATAACACTGAAAACGGACTAAATGTCACTGGGTTTTACACTTTAAAATGGTTCAAATCATGTTCTGTGCATTTTAATCTCAATTAGAAAACAATCCTTCTATGAGGAACCTAATGCCAGGCTTGTGGTACCCAGCGCCCTGCAGTGACTCCCAGCGCTAGCCTCCTTGAAGCCTGGGAAGGACTCACCGGTTCTCCATACCCCTTTTGAGCAGGAGCCCAGCGAGATAAAGGGATGTCTCCCCTACGAGGTCAGTTCAGGGCTACTGGATCTCCCAAATTCTAGACCAGGGAATCTAGTCTGACCAGCACGGAAGTCGCATCTGAAATCAGCCCTGCCCTAGAAAGCCTGTGGCTGGCGGGTGTTGCTGGCGTCCCAGGGAACCTGTACTTCCGGGTCTGTTCCGGTTGGGAAGGAAGGAGCGCCAGCAGCCAATCAGGCTCCGCAGAGCGGCTGTATTTAACTCTTCAGGGTCCCGGCTCCCGGGACGGAAGGGACTTTTACGGATCGTCTCTGAGGAAATGGAAGCTCCAGAAAGATAAATACCTTCTCCCAAGTCACGCCGCCTGTAAATGGCTGAGTCGGGACGAGGAGGAAGGGAACCAACGTGGATACGGCACCTACTCCGCGTCCAAGAGCCTCGCAGAAGTCATCTTCGCTCCATCTGCCGAGGAGATTCAGGGAGGCTTAGGCACCACGCCGACATCACACAGCGATGAAGAGGCAAGGCTGGAAGTTGGACGTAGGTCTAGCTGACTCTTATAATCTAGAATTCTTTTCTTTTAAAAAATATTTATTTTTCCTTATTTGCCTGCAATGGATCTTAGTTGCGATCCGCCGAATCAATGGGGGCATGTGATTTTTTTTTTTTTTTTAGTTGCGGCAGGTGAGAACTAGTTGCTTGACAAGGGATTGAAGTCGGCCCGCTGCACTGGGAGTGCCCACTCTTAGCCACTGGACTACCAGGGAATTCCCATAATCTGTAATTCTTGCTAGGCCTTTATCTGGTTCACACGTGTCTCCCCAACATCGAGGGAATGAAGGAAGGAACCAAGCTCTTTACAGTCTCCCACACCTCCATCCAGATTCACCCTGATCAAAGTTAACAGACCCTTGGGGCGATTACACGGTTGCCGTGGTAACCGAACTTTTAGAAGTAACTGCTACAGGCAATCCAGGACAAAACCAGTGAACCCGTCTCTCCCTGCACTAGTTACAGCTTTTCTGTCCAAGCCGACAAAGGTTAACACAAAGCAGCGAAGAGGAGAGGAGAGAGTCCCTGACATACCTTTATTGCTCTTGACCATCCTTGTTGACCAAGGACCCTATGTTTGTCCCACCACCGCCACCTTCACTACAGACCCATAGTTTAAAAAATGGTATCTACCGAGGACACTTGCTCATAAGTGGTAACGAAATTGTAGCCTCATTCTTTATCCATCAACAATTACAGAACTACCATCAGAGCTTCAGGAGATAACCATCCCCTCACAAGCTTTGATAGTATTTAGCCCCAAATCAGAAGCTTGACAGTTTTGTTAGGTAGTGCATGCCTGTAGGGTTTGGACTTTCTGAAGTATAGGAAATAGCTTCTTGAGGCCATTCTAAACAAAATCAGAAGTGAAACTGAGGGAATAATCACAGCTACAAAGAACCTTAAAAGAATTGTGATGATTATGCAAGTAAATGAGAAAGCCTGAACTAAACGGGTGGTTTTCTAGGAAATCATAAATTACAAAAATCAGTCCTTAAAGACCATTAAATTGTAAACAGACCAAATAGTACATAAGAAAATGAAAATGTTTATTAAAGAGCTATTCTCCCACACATAAAGGGGAAACAAAGTACTGAGTCCAAACAAGACTTCAGGTGAATTCAACCAAAACTTTATAGAGTGATGAGTAAAAATGCCATTCAAATGGTTCACGGCCCTAGAGATGATAAGAAAGCAGCTACATTTGTAGAGTCTAAATGGCAGACACAGTTCTGAGTGCTGTGTTCATTTAATTCTCACAATAAAGGACTATTCCTCTCTAAAGATAAATTATTGTTCTCACTCTAGAGGTGAAAAAACACAGGAGTCAATAAGTAGTTCAGGGTGACACAACTAGTAAGTGGCAGATCCTAATTTGGACTCAGTTGAGTTTAGCTCCAGAATTCACTCTGAACCACTATGCCAGGTCAACTCTTCCAAATTACTTTTATGAATATTACATATCAATAACCAAATCTGTCAATAATGACACAAGACAGCAACACCACAGATTATCTCATTTATGAATACAACAGCAAAAACTGTAAACCCAATACTAGCAAATATAATCCAGCAGCACATACAAAAATTATATACAATAACTGAGTAGGTCATACCAGGAATAAAAGACGGTTCGACATTAGGAATACCATTGATATTATTCACCATATTAACAAATCATTAGAGAAAAATTATTATTTGATTATTTTGGAGATGTTGAAAAGGTATTTGAAAAAGTTCAATAATCTATGTTTGATTTTTAAGAAAAAAAAATTCCTTAACAAGAGGATGGGAAAAATGCATCCTTAAAGTACAATTATGCCCCACCACCGCCTCCCTCAACATGCACACACATACAAATACATATGTATATGAAGTGAAGTGAAGTCGCTCAGTCGTGTCCAACTCTTTGCGACCCCATGGACTGTAGCCTACCAGAATCCTCAGTCCATGGGATTTTCCAGGCAAGAATACTGGAGTGGTTTGCCATTTCCTTCTCCAGGGGATCTTCCCGACCCAGGGATCAAACCTGGGTCTCCCGCATTGTAGGCAGACGCTTTACCGTCTGAGCTACCAGGGAAACAGCCAAAAAGCCTAAAAGCCTAAAAGACTTCTCATTAAAGTCAGGGCAAAACTAGTATATCCACTACCATCACTTTTATTCAGAGTAAGTTCCAGAGGCACTTACCAACGTAATTAAATAAACAGTTATAAAGATTGAAAAAGTGATATAATTATTATTTACAGGTGAAATGACACAATTTTATTTTAGAAAGCCTAAAAATTCAACTAGAAAATTGTAGCACACAATTCAGTAATACATGTCCCTACAAATTTCACATACAAAAATCAATAGCCTTACTAGATATAAAAAGATTGGTTTGAAGATATAGTGGAAGATTTCTTTTTTTTTTTTTTTTGGCCAGTTCCTAGTTCCCTGACAAGGGATCAGACCCATCCCCCTTACAGTGAAAGCACGGAGTCTTCACCACTAGACCACCAGGGAAGTCCCACAGGACTTACATTTTGACCCAGCAATTCCAGCTCTGGGAATTTATCTTACCAACATACTTGTGTATACATTCATTCATTTTTTCTGCAGTTACTACTGAATGCTTACTTATTCCATATCAGATACCTTTCTGAGTGCCAAGAATGCAAATAAACAAGCAAATGGACAAAAACAAAACAAATAACAACAAAAACCTTTTTAATCTAGTGGTAGGAAACAGATAATAAGCATGATTTTAAAAATAAATGATACAATGTGTTAGAAGAAGATTACTGTCAGGATAGGGAGATTGGGTGTACTAGGTGGTCAGGATGGGCCTCGTGGATAAGGAGGTGAGGGGCTGAGCCATGTGAATATGGGCACTGGGGGGGCATGCACAAAGTCCCTAGGGTGGGATTATGCCTGATGAGTGCACATGAGTCATGTGTGCAATAGCAAAAGATTCAAAGAATAAGTATTCATCTGTAGGGAACCAGTTTAAACAAAGATACATCTACCAATGATCCTGTGCAACTATACAAAAAACTAAAGAAACTCTCTGTGATGTGAAATGGGAAGCTCTCCAGGATATACTCTTTAGTGGAAAAAAGCAAGGAGCAGAATAGATTCTAAATCATGCTGGCTTTGTGTATCCAAAGGAGGTAAATCAGTGTTAGAAAGATGTCACTTTTTTCTCAACTAATTTATAAATGTAATATGGGCTCTCCCCAAAGAAAAAGAAAACTAGTTTTTAAGAGCTAAGAAAATTCTTAAAAAGGAGAGGAAGGAGGGGAACTAGCCCAACTGGATAGTAAAACATATTATAAAGCTGTGGTAATTAAAATACTTTTGTATGGAAACATGAGTAGAGATCAATAGAGTAAAATATCCTGAAACAGACTTAAATACACGTAGGAAATCATAGGTTATGTAAGAAGTTTTCCTGGGAGTATGAGTAGCCATTTGGAAACACATACGTTTGTATCCTTCCTGTACTACTTATACTAAAATAAGCTGCAAATGGCTCAAAGATATAAATCTAAACTATGAAACCATAAAAGTAGCAGATTAAAAAAATTTATAATTTTGCAGTGGGATGGGCTTACTTAAGCATGACACAAAACTCAGAAGTTATCAACTCTGACCACAATAAAGTTTCAAAATTTTCCATGGAAAAAAATAAGAAAATCCAAAGACAAACTAAGCAATAATTTATGCAACGCATGTAACAGACAAATTTCTGTAACATAAAGACAACTCATATATCAAAATACAAAAGCTAAGATCCTGTAGAAAAATAGTCCCAGGATATGAACAAAGAGTTCACAGAAATGGAAATTAACATGGCTCTTAAATACACTAAAAAGATACTTGTGTGCTCAGTCGCTTCAGACATGTCTGACTTTTCACAACTCCATGGACTTTGTCCATGTTCTTTGTCCATGGGATTTTTCCTGGCAAGAATACTGGAGTGGGTTGCCATGCCCTCCTCCAGGGGATCTTCCTGATCCAGGAATTGAACCCACATCTCCCTCATCTCCTGCGTATTAGGCAGATTTTTTTTTTAACCACTGAGCCATCGGGTAAGCCCAAAAAGATGCTTAGACTCACTTAAGACAACAGCGAGATGCCGGCAAAGATAAGTGGTTAAGAATCTGCCTTGCAATGCAGAGGACGCTGGTTTGATCGCTGGTCTGGTAAGATCCCACATGCCGAGGGACAACTAAACCCACGCGCCACGGCTGCTGAACCCTCTCTGTAGAGCCCACGAGCCACGACTACTGCAGCCTGTGCACACTAGCGTCTGTGCTCAGCAACAGAGAAGCCCCCACGATGAGAGGCCCGTGCACTGCAACTTGAGAGGAGCCCCTGCTCGCCACAACTAGAGAAAGCCTCTGCGCAGCAACGAAGACCCAGAGCCGCCTAAAAGAGAAATAAATTCTTCTTTAAAAAAATACAGTGGTTTGATAACATGGCTCATCATCTATTTTCATTGAATAGTGCTGATCTTGATTGAAACCAGTCCCCCTGTCAGCTGTTAAATCACTGAGCTACAGGGCCGGGAGGACTCATCCTTCCGAATCCACCAGGACCATTGCAGGAGCTGCCCGGCCTCAACCCTCTGAGGCCCAGGCAAGGATGCTCATCCCTCCAGGCCTGTTATCCTCAGTCACTGCCCCAGATATCAGCTGTTTTGGCCATCTCCTTTCTTCACACCACTCTGTAATTCCCTTCTTGTTTTAACAGCCCTCTGCTCTCCACCTTCTGAAACTTTTTTCCTTTTCTCTTTGGAAAGCTGATTCTTGGTCAAAAAAACCACCGAGGGACTTTCCTGGTGGTCCAGTGGTTAAGGCTCCATGCTTCCAATGCAGGGAGCACAGGTTCAATCCCCCGTCAGGGAACCAAGATCCCATATGCCTCAGGTGTGGCCAAAAAGTTAAAAAAAAAAGTAGAAACAACCTGAAAGTCCATCAAGGCATGAATGTATGAACAACATGTGGTCTATTCGTATAATGGAATATTATTCAGCTATAAGAACTAAGTACCAACACATGCTACAACATAAACCCTGAAAACATGCTGAGTGAAAGAAGGCAGACACAAAAGGCCACTATGACTCCATTCATGTGAAATGTTCAGATTAGGTAAGTCTATAGAGACTGAAAATAGAAAAGTGATCGCTGGGAGAGAAGGGAAGATGGGGAGTGATTGCTAGTGGGTACGGGCCTTCTTTTGGAGATGATGAAAATGTTCCAGAATTAGTTAATGATGAAGACTATACACCTTTACAAATGTACTAAAATCCACTGGATTGTACGTATTAAAATGTGAATTTTATGGTATGGGAATTATATCTCAGAAACAAACAGAGAAAGAGGCCAACAATCTGGATTGTTATGACAAACCTGATGTTTTTCATACTGACTTAAATTTTTTTTTTTTTCCCACACCACGCATCATGTGAGAACTTAGTTCCCTGACCACGGATTGAACCCTGGCTCCAGTAGTGAAAGCGCCGAGTCCTAACCACTGGATCACCAGGGTATTCCCTTACTGACTTAATTTTTGAGCAAGCAAAGCAAAGTAGGATTTGGCCTGTAGGCCACCAGTTTGGGACCTTGGAACAGAAATCATGCTCTCCTCTGAGGTCACCCCTTCCCAGGACCCCTCCCTCGCTCAGGCGTTCCCCTTCCTTTTCTTGCACCCACCCCTCTTGCACCACCTTCCAGACCCTCGTCCTTCCTGCCTCCTCTGAAGTCCCCATCTCTCAGCTATGCTCATTCACTGCCAGCTCAGTTTCTATCTTCCTCTCCCCTCCATTGCTCTGCTACCTTCGTGCCCACATATGAACCCCTACTTTCCAGCTGTTTGTTAGTGGCTTGAACGTCTTGTTCTTTGACCTCAAGCCTGTCTTTGACTCCACACCTGTCCTCCCTTCCCCTCCCTCGTGGACTCCACAGTTCCCCACTGTGGCCACTCTCTTGACAACATCCTCTTCTCCTGACCTGCCCCCCTGTGGTACCTGCCTGGAACCCCCACGCGGGGTCAGGCTGATTGCCCTTCCTCTCCTGGGGAGCGCCTGGACCCTGAGCTCTGCTGGAGGAAGTCACGGCACCACAGGGTCTGGTGCCAGCGCTTCACGGATGGCGACTGTCACTGGGTCCTCGTCAGCTCAGCCTGCCACCCTCTGCAGAGATTACCTCTGACCTCACCTTCTATTCCACACAGAAACCCAAGGCCCTCAGACAGGAACTCCCTCCAACATCCTGTCACCTCGGACCTGATTGCACCCACTGTCGCCTCCTGCAGGGAAGACAAGCCCTTTTTCCATCTGCTGCATCTGAATGTTTGTCTCCCCAAATTCATATGCTAAATCTGAACACCTGGGACTTCCCTGGTGGTCCAGTGGCTAAGACTCCGACTCCCAATGCAGGGGTCCCAGGTCCGATCCTTGGTAGGGGAACTAGATCCCACATGCTGAAACTGACATGGCATGGCAAAATTAAAAAAAGAAAATACAACTGATACTTAATGTAATGGTATTAGGAGGTCATTGGGGTGATGAGGTCACTCCATGAACGGGATTCATGCCATATAAACAAAGCTCCACAGGGATTCACCCTTAGCCTGTCTATCACGTGAGGCAACGCCAGACACCAAATCTGCCGTTAAACTCTCAGCCTCCAGAACTGTGAGAAATACATGTTTATTGTTCGTAAACAACCGGGTCTGTGGTATTTTACTATAGCAGCCTGGACGGACTAAGACTCCATGTAAGGCCAGTCCTCGCCACTGTGCGGGCTCTCACACCCCAAACCCCACTTTCCACTCCTGGATGCCCCCTCAGGCTTCTGTGGGCTCTCTGACTCTTTGCCAAGAACAAACCAAACTCCTCATGTCTCTCCTCCCTCCCTGCCTCTCTCCTCCCCTCTGTGTCCTTTCCTAACAACTAGCCTCTTCCCTTCCTAAGCTGATTCTTTTTTAATGAGTTGTCTACACTGGCTGCTTCAGTTTCCCCATACATCCCTCGATCCCCACAACAATCTGACTTCTACTCCCAGTTCCACTGAACCTTTTCCTGAAGGCCCCACCAATCTCCTCCTTGCTCAATCAAGGGCACTTCTAAGTTCTTAGCTTCCTGGGCTTCTCAGAGCAACTAACAGCCCAGGGGTCTGCTCTGCAGCAGGTGATGTGGTGGAGGGGTCTGCGGGAACTCACTCAAGTGACATTTAATCCAGCCTGGAGGGGGCCAAACAGGGCACCCTGGAGGAGGTGACCTCAGAGCAGCAGGAGAAGATGAGTAACTCAGCCAAGTGGAGAAGGGACACAGTGAAAGTGGAAGTCACTCAGTCATGTCTGACTCTTTGTGACTCCATGGACTGTCCATGGAATTCTCCAGGGCAGAATAGTGGAGTGGGGAGCCTTTCCCTTCTCCAGGGGATCTTCCCAACCCAGGGATCGAACCCATGTCTCTCGCATTGCAGGTGGATTCTTTACCAGCTAAGCCACAAGGGAAGCCCGAAGGTGCACAAGGGCTTTTTGAAAAATGAAAGGAGAATTCCATGGTGGCCCAGTGGTTAAGACTCCGTGCTTCCATTGTAGGGGGCATGAGTTCAATTCCTGATCAGGGGACTAATATTCTACATGCCTTGTGGGGCGCACAAAAAAAATAGAGGAAAAAGTGGAAGGAACCCCCCAGTTTGTGAGGCATGTTCAATGTTCCTAAAATTGACCTGGGAGGCTGGCTATGAAGACTTTGAAGGTCATGTAAAAGACTTTGCTGTTGAGATTTTATTCTGGAAGCATTTAGAGGCACCACTGAATGGCCTAAAGGAGAGCTCAGTGACCTTTTTAGTTAACAGGCTACATAGTAGGTATTTTAGTCTCTTTCAACTTCTCAACTCTGCAGTATCAACGGAAGCCAAAGATAATACATAGATGACACATTTCATGTGTGTATATAAAGATGAAAGCTTTATGGACACAAATTTGAATTTCATATAATTTTCATGTGTCATGAAAAACTATTCTTGGGAATTCCCTGTGTTCCAGTGGTTAGAATTCCGAGATCTCACTGCCAATGGCAAGAGTTCAATCCCTGGTTGGGGAGCTAAGATCTCAAGGTGTGCAGCGTGACCAAAAAATAAGAAGATAAATAAAAAAGAAATCTATTCTTCTTTTGAGTTTTTTCCAACCATTCTCAACTCCCAGGCTATGCACATACAGATAGTAGGCTGATTTGGCTTTCATGCTGAAATTTGCCAACCCTGCCGGCGTGCTACATCACTTCAATTGTGTCTCACTCTTTGCGACCCCATAGACTGTAGCCTTCCAGGCTCCTCCGTCCATGGGATTTTCCAGGCAAGAATACTGGAGTGGGTTGCCATTTTCTTCTCCAGGGGATCTTCCCAACCCAGGGATCAAACCGATGTCTCTTATATAACCTGCATTGGCAGGCAGGTTCTTTACCAGTAGTGCCACCTGGGAAGTCCCTAGAACAACATGATGAGAACTGAGTTTTACTTTTTGTTTATCTTTTGGCCACGCTGCATGGCATGTAGGATCCCCAACCAGGGATTGAACCTGTACTCCCTGCATTGGCAACACCTGGTCTTAACCACTGAATCGCCAGGGAAGTCCCAGGAACTGGGTTTTATTTTTATTTTAAAAAGTATTTATTTGTTTACATTTTGCTGCACTGGGTCTCAGTTGCAGCACACAGGATCTTTGATCTTCATTGCAGCATGCAGACTCGTATTTGCAGTATGTGAGATCTAGTTCCCTGACCTGGGATTGAACCTGGGCCCCCTGCCCTGGGAGCTTGAAGTCTTAGCCACTGGACCACCAGGGAAGTCCCAGAACTGGATTTTAGAATAATGAGTCGGAGTGGGAGTGAGTAAGCTGAAGAGACTTATCAGAAAGTGATCTCTGAGAGAGGATAAATAACCAGGTAAGTGGCAATGAGGATGGAGCTAAGTGAGTGGGCTGGGGAGCCTCTGGGCACAGACAGGACTTAGAAAGCTTAACTGGCCACAGCCACTCCAGGAGAGATTCAATAGACTTGGTGCCTTTCCTCCTCCCCTCGCCACCCCAGAACAAAGCACAATCCCTGAAAGCTAGGGTAATGGGTGTAGGTATCATCACTGATCCACACAGGGGAATAATCCCAAGCTAGTTCTGGATAGATCCTTCGCAGAACATGTGCCAGGGGCTTTCCACTACCATGAGCCCCCAAAGTGTGCTTTCTACTACCACAAGCCCCCAGAGAGTGCTGACCTGTGTCGTGACTGTTGACAAGGTCTTCTTCATTCCCATGGATGCTTTGGATGGACTGAGCAAGGCTTCAAGGCAGAAGGACTTCGCCAGCTAGACCGCCAGTGGGTCAGTGCAGGCAGCTGGTCATGGGAGGCTCTACTAGGAGGGCAAGACACACAGGTCTGCCATCCTGGATGTAGGTGATAGGTGGGCTGCTGGACCAGCTCAAGTGGTGGGTGTTTCCGACAGTCCCAGGAGTTGTTGGACTCTACAGGAGTAAACTCCTGCTCTTCCTCTGAATCAGCAAGTTCCCACCAAACTCTTCCCGACTCTCTTTTTCCGCCTCTAACCCCAGATATAATCTCCTCCTCCCACCCCAGGTGAAGCCTAACATTTTATCTCTTCTCTTGCCAAACTACTGTTGTTGGATAAATACCATGTCCTTCCCCATCAAAGGGGCTGCCCCTCTAGTCTCAAAACCACTATACCAACATCCCTGATGGTATAGTGGAAACAAATCTGCCTGCCAGTGCAGAGGACATGGGTTCCATCCCTGGTCCAGGAAGATTCCACTTGCAGCAGGGCAACTAAGCCCATAAGCCACAACCACTAAGTCCAAGTGCTGCAACCACTGAAGCCTGTGTGCCTGGCACTCGTGCTCCACAAAAAGGGAAGCCAGCACAGTAAGAAGCCTGCACACCACAACTAGAGACAACCTGTGGGCAGCAAGGAAGATCCACGATCCAGCACAGCAGAAAAAAAAAAAAGAAAAAACCCAACTGGTGCAAATCAAAGCTCTGGCTCTCAGCCTCAACACTCGGCATGCCCTCAGACGACGGGTGGGCAGACCTCAGATCTCCTTGCCCTCGACATTCTACCCCATCATCCAGACAAAGTGCCTACAGAACCAGTGCTGAGAAGGAGACTCTACTTAGTACTGATAACTTTATCTCTGAGAGAGATGGGAGGAAAAATAAAAGGACCAGCATTTCGGGTGAGGGTGGTCGCTGAGCAGCATGGAGGCCCTTTGTTGTTGTTTAGTCACTCAGTTGTGTCCGACTCTTTGCAACCCCGTGGACCACAGCACGCCAGGCTTCCCTGTTCTTCACCATCTCCCGAAGCTTGCTCAAACTCATGTCCATTGAGTCGGTGATGCCATCCAACCGTCTTATCCTCCGTCATCCCCTTCTCCTCCTGCCTTCAATCGTTCCTAGAAAATGTTGTTACTTTGATTTTCATGTAATAAAGTCAAAGTAAGAACATTCAGCACATGTGCCACAACTACTGAAGCCTTCACACCTAGAGCCTGTGCTCCACCTCAGATGGGTGTTACCCCCCCAAGGACACTCAGCAGTTCAGCAAGGAATGGATTAAAACAATGATGGAGCCAATCTGGGTGACAGCGGACATGAGGATGGGAAAGGCAGGGATGAGCAGTTAAAAGATGGAGAGCCAGTAGCTTAGGGGCCCCAAACATGTGTGTGGGCCAGTGGCTTAGTCGTGTCTGACTCCTTGTGACCCCATGACTCTGTCCATGGGATTCTCCAGACAAGAATATTGGAGCGGGTTGCCATTTCCTTCTCCGGGGGATCTTCCAGACCCAGGGATTGAACCTGGGTCTCCAGTATTGCAGTAAGGAAGTCCCAGGAGACTAAAAGGGAGGAAATACAGTTGGAGGTAGAAGTACCAGACTAAGGCGTTTGGAAGGTCTGGTTGCTGTGCTGTTTACTTGCTAAGTCGTGTCTGACTCTTTGTGACTCCACAGACTGTAGCCCGCCAGGCTCCTCTGTCCATGGGTTTCTCCAGGAACTGGGGTGGGTTGCCATTTTTCCTCCTCCAGGGGATCTTTCCAACCCAGGGACTGAACCCGCATCTCCTGAATCGGCAGGTAGATTCTTTACCACTGAGCCACCTGGGAAGCCCTAGAAGGTCTGGAAATGGAGCTGTTCTTGCAAGTGACAAGGTTTGGGGCATGACAAGGCCAGTGGTGGCCAAAGAACAGATTCTTGGCAGCACAAAAGTCAAGAACCTGGGGGTTAGATGGGTGGTCTACATGGATGCAGGATTCCCGAAGAAGGCAGGAAGGAGTAGAGGTGGAGACAGAGGCAGTGAGCCCTGGGGAGGGTGCGGAGCACCCGGGAGGAAGGCAGGGGAGTGACTTGCGAGTGGGGACCTCCTCTAAGGGCCTGTGCACCAGAGAGGCGTCTGAGGAAAGGAGAGTGACGGGACAGTGGCTTGGGAGAGGAGACAGGAGCGTGGAGGAGCCTCACCCCGCCTCTGGCCCTTTGGTCCAGGGAGTTCCGAGGAGAAAACAGTCCCCACTTAAAGACTGAGAGGAAGCAGTGTCCTGGGGAGAGTCAGGCTAGCAGAGAAGACGGGGAGACTGACAGGGTTTTGCTGACGGCAGGCTGTGAGTTTCAGAGCAGGATGGGAGTGTTTGGTTGATCAGGAAGTGCGGGTGACTGGGCCAGATTAGGGGCTGCTCGGAGTCATGCGAGGCTGAGGGTCTGGGTGCTGAGGGGTGAGCTGGCTTCGGACAGTGTGAAACGTGATGGGCCCGTGTGCTCTGCCTGTTCCTTGGTCCTCTTCTCTTCTCTCCTGAACTCACTCCACAGGTGCCCTCACCCAGTCCTACACTTGGAACACTGTCTGCCAGTGAAGCCCCAATTATAGCTTCACCCCCAGCCTCTCCGTAGAGTTCCTGGTGTGACGCAGATGTTCCTGCTGGACATCTCCACTCATTTAAAAGACTCTCCCAAATGGAAGCTGTGGCACTTCCCTGGAGGTCTTCCCAGTGGTTAAGAATCTGCCTTGCAATGCAGGGGGCCTGGGTTTGATCCCTGGTCAGGGAAATAAGATCCCACATGCCTCGGGGCACCTAAGTCCGAGCACCACCCTGGAGAGCCTGCATGACTCAATGAAGATCCCACATGCTACAACTAAGACCCGATGCAGCCATATATATATATATTATACATATATATATATGTATAATATATATATATAAATGGAAGAGGTGAACCGACAAGTCCTCTCTTCCCCTAGAATGCACTAGCATTCACCTTGTCACTTAGAACAGAAGCCTAGAAGTCACCCTGGAAACCTCTATTTGTGTTGTCCTGCTCGGCCAACGCATCACCAAGTGCTAAAATCACCTGCTTCAAAATCCACCTTGTGAGTAATGGCGGGCCTGCTGAAGAAGACCACTGGCCTGGTGGGATTGGCTGTTTGTGAAACTCCACATGAGAGGCTAAAAATATTGTTTACAAAAATTCTTAATGTTCTTGGACACATCCCTAAAAATGCAGGAAGTATAGGAAGTACAAAATGTATAGGAAGTATACAGAAAAAAAAAAAAAGAAAGTATACAGAATAGATTACAAATGAGAAGCTGAGTATGGTTAAAGCGGAAGCAGGTGTTAAAAAACTAGAAGAGCGACTGCAGGGTGGCCAAATAGAAGAGGTGATTCTTCAGGCTGAAAACGAACTAAGTCTGGCAAGAAAAATGATCCAGTGGAAACCAAGAGAGCCTTTAGTGGAAGAGCCTCCAGCCAGCCAATGGAAATGGCCAATATAAACAGCATTAACTAACTTATCTGTTGATAGGAAACTGATGTAATTAAATATTCTTTTATATGTTAAAAACAAACAAACAGGAGAAGGAAATGGCAACCCACTCCAGTATTCTTGCCTGGAAAAGTCCATGGACAGAGAAGTCTGGCGGGCTGAAGTCCATGGGATTACATGACTGAGCGTGTGTGCACAAGGGTGGAGGGAGATGGGTTGGTAGCAATAAAGTGGTAGAACTAAAAACAAACAAACAAACAAACAAAATCCACCTTGTCCCCAGCATCGATTATGGCCTTCACGCTCAGTCCTGGTCCCACACAGCATCCCCATCGTCATATCTGCCCCACTACAGTCTATTCTCATGGAGCACTGAGAGCACATGTTCTAAAACGTGCATCAGAGCAAGTGACTCCCTTCCTTTGGCTTCCCAAGGCCCTGGGATAGAATTCCAAATCCATGACTTCAGAATCTGGCTGCTTTCCGCCTTCATTCCACTACCCCACCCCCCTAGCTGCACCGGCCTCCATGTTTCACTCAGACACTGTCTGTCCCCAGCCTGGGCCTTTGCCTGGAAGACTTGTCCTCACCTTCAGGGCTCTGTTCCAAGGACACCTTCTCCCAGAGGTCCTCCTGAACGTCCTGCCCCAAATTGCCTCTCCCTCCACCCTCCCCCTTATTCTGCTTTGTTTTTCTTCATATGCATCGGAACATTTCATGTAAATCAATACTATGCTTATTTGTTCATTTGATGACATTCTCTCCTCTGGAATGGTTCAACTACACATTTTTCCACCGCAGTATCGCCCGCTTCGAACTGCTCCCAGCTCATAGTAGAGGCTCAGTAAGTATTTGTTGAATAAATATCTACTAACGAAGGTTATTTTATCTGATATGGGATTCAAAAGCTCATTTTGAAAACCACAGACTGGATATTGCAGTTGCATTGCATGCATTCCTGCCATAGTAATTCACATTCTCCCCCAAGGAGAATTAGGCAGAGGAGAAAGCCCATGTTTCTCAGCTCAATAAAGAACGTATCCTTTTCTTATAAGGCATGGGCTATGCTCTGCCTTCCATGGTGTTAGCCTCCGTTGTCTCTGAAAAGAAGACACTGACCTCCACTCCTGCCGGTGTATTGCATTTCAGAGTCCAGGGGGGCTGCACATCACCGTTCAGCTGGCTGAACCCTGGTGAGGGTGAGGGAGACTCTACTTGATCTTGAGGGAGGAAGAAAGGTCATTCCTATTTGAGAAAATTAATACGGAGTGGGGATGGTAGCTTTCAAGAGAGAAAGAATGTGAACGTGAAAAGGCCTCCAGGAAACAAGGAGCAAGGAAGACTTGCTCTGAAGGTTGATGTCCCTGGGGAGCTGGGGAGAGTCTGTCGAGGGAGAAAGTGGCTCCAGCCAGTGATAAGATCAGTCTGGGTCAAAAAAGATCCTGAGAGAATGGATTGGAGGAGGCAGAGCAGATGCAGAGAAACCAGAGAAGCTGTTGGCGAGTGTCTAAGTAAGAGGTGGTGCCTTAGACCGGGTGCAGGGGGTGGGTGGGGGAGATGGAGAGAGATGCATGGATTTGACAGGACTGCGAGGAGATCCAACCAGTCCATCCTAAAGGAAATCAGCCCTGAATATTCATTGGAAGGACTGATGTTGAAGCTGAAACTCCAATACGTTGGCCACCTGATGTGAAGAACTGACTCACTGGAAAAGACCCTGATGCTGGGAAAGATTGAGGGCAGGAGAAGGGAATGACAGAGGATGAGATGCTGGATGGCATCACCAACTCAATGGACATGAGTTTGAGTAAACTCCAGGAGTTGGTGATGGACAGGGAGGCCTGGCGTGCTGCAGTCCATGGGGTTGCAAAGAGTTGGACACGACTGAGTGAACTGAACTGAACTAAGAGGTTAAGTTGATGGAGCTTGGTGATAAGTCAAATACAGATGAAGGAGAAGGGAGATGGAAGGAGATGCCCACAGGGAGTTCCCTTGTGGTCTAGTCCTTAGGATTCCAGGCTTTCACTGCCATGACCCAAGTTCAGTCTCTGTTCAGGGAACTGAGATCCTGCAAGCCGAGCTGGCCAAAAAAAAAAAAAAAAAATTAGGGAGAGAGACATCCATGTTTCTTGGTGGTGGTTTAGTCTCTAAGTTGTATCTGACTCTTTTCGTGACCCCATGGACTGTAGCCCATCAGGCTCCTCTGTCCATGCACTTCTCCAGGCAAGAATACTGGAGTGGGTTGCCGTTTCCTTCTCCAGGGGATCTTCCCGACCCAGGGATTGAACCCATGTCTGCTGTGTCTCCTGCATTGGCAGGCGGATTCTTGACGGACTGAGCCAACAGGGAAGCCCTCTCTTTTTTACTGGAGCCTAGACGGTCATGGTGCCATTTATGTGATAAGGAAGACTTCACAGGAAGAGGCAGAGGGAGAAGGACAGACGCTGAACCAGAGAGCAGGAGGGAAATCTGGGGAGCCTGGCATTACAGGAGTCAATGCAGATACCAAAACTGAAGTTACAGTGTGTGTGATGGGCTGAGAGCAAACTTTGCCATACATATATATTCGTCATTGAAAATATAGAAGATCTTGAAAGAAACAGGAATGACCAACAACTCAATAGAAAACCAGGCAACTGGGACTTCCCTGGTGGTCCAGTGGTTAAGAATCTGCCTTGCAATGCAGGGAACTCAGGTTCGATCCCTTGTTGAGGAACTGAGATCCCATATGCTGGGGAGCAACTCAGTCCACATGCTGCAACTATTGAAGCCCATGTGCCCCAAGGAAAGGTCCCTCTTGCTGCAATTAAGACCTGATGCAGCCGTAAGCAAATACATTTTTTAAAAAGAGATAAAATGATTGGGACTTCGTGCAAGTGCATGCTTGCCTTTGACTAACTGTTTGCCCTTAGGCAAGACTCTTAAACACTCAGAGCCCCACTATCCTCATTTGCAAAGGAAATCCTGATGAACAGTCATGATTGCTCCGCATCAGAGGGGGATACGGATGAACAATCTGGGAGACCTGGGACTGAAGGAGGAGTCAGAAGTGGTTCTTGTGAACAAGTTGTTATGTTTTATTCTTTGGACCTCAGAAATAGGGGCTGGGAGAAGGTCAGGGCCTGTGGCCAGGGCAGCCAGCTTTGGAGGCCGGGGTCTGATGAGCGGGTTGGGTGTGGGGAGCCCTGCCCAGTCAAAGCAGTGACCCCAGGGGCCATCCAAGCTTCTCTGGAGGATTGGTTAAGTGCGAGACTTCCACAGAGACTTGGGCAGCAGAATGACACAGAAACCCAGAGATGCACAGAGATTAAAGGCAAGAGTAGAAGCCTGCTGCGGAGGAGGCTCTGAGCAGGCAAGACTCATTAAGCAGTGAGGGCCGAGAGGCAGCTGGCTGATGATGGTAGCTGAAAAGGCTGTTGGTACCCTGCCCCATCACTCCTTGGTCCTTTTTAGTTTACCTGCAGGTACAGGAGATGCTTCTCTGCATGCAGTTTTTATTTATTTATTTATTTATTTGGCCACGCTGTGTGACATGTGGGATCTTCGTTCCCTGAGCAGGGATCAAACCCATACCCCCTGCAGTGAAAGCGCAGTCTTAACCACTGTAAGGCCAGGGATGTCCCTGCATGCAGTCTTTACCTCCAGCACTCAGCTCAGCCCTTTGTTCCGGGCAGCCCAGAAGGGCTGGAGCTTTGAAACGTCTAGGGCGGTGGGAGTGAGCGGACACACCCCCAGGAGCGCAGTGCTGAGAGCTGGGGAGGCTCCTCCTAGTGAGGCGGAGCCCCGCTGCCCACAGGGGCGTCCTCATTTTCTTCTCCTTGCACTTTCTGTTTCACTTTCCCTTTCCCTTGCTGCACTTCCCGGAATCTCCTCTGAAGTAAGCTCTGGCGTTCTTGTCTCAGGGTCTTCTTTGGGGGGATGTGAATTCAGACAGTAGCGCTGCAGAAACAGAAGATCTGGCTTCCCAGGTGGCTCAGTGGTAAAGAATCTGCCTGCCAATGCAGGCGACACAGGTTCGATCCCTGGATCCCTGTGGAGCAACTAAGTCCAGTGCACCACAACTACTGAAGCCCGCGTGCCCTAGAGCCTGTGCTCTGTAACAAGAGAAGCGTGCACTTCCCCACGCCCCACCCCCGCACCACGGCAGTGACTAGAGAAAAACCTGAACAGCAAGGAAGACACAGCACAGCCAAAAATACATAAATAAAACTTTTAAATGGGTAAATGATTTGAATAGACATTTGCCAAAGAAGGAATACACATAGCCAATAAGTACACGAAAATGTGCTAGACATCATCAGTCATTAGGGAAATGTAAATCAAAACTCCAGTACTTTGGCCACCTGATACAAAGAACTGACTCATTGGAAAAGACCCTGATGCTAGGAAAGATTGAAGGCAGAAGGAGGATGGGACAACAGAGGACGAGATGGTTGGATGGCATCTCTGACTTGATGTACATGAGTTTGAGCAAGATCTGGGAGTTGGTGATGGATAGGGAGGCCTGGCAGGCTGCAGTCCATGGGGTCGCAGGGAGTTGGACATGACTGAGCCACTGAACTGAACTGAAATCAAAACTACAATGAGATATATATAATTTAAAAAAAAAAAAACAGACTCAGATCAAGTGACCTGCCCAAGGTCTCATGGCTCCTCAGTGGTGGGCCAGGAGGGGACCCAGGTTTATCCCTTTCCAAGATCGCCTCCTCTCTACTCACCCAAATAGCCTCTTCCATGGAAAGGCTAGTGTAAGGGAAACATGAGATAACGGAGTGAAAGCCCTTTGTAAATGCTTAAGGGCTGCACAAACATCAGGCCTTCTTATCAATCAGGGAACATGGGGAACTCCTTGGTCAGGGAACAAGATATCACAGGCTGGCAACTAAGACCTGGAGCAGCCAAATAAATAAATAAATAATAGATAAATAAAATACTAAAAAGAGAAAAAAGAAATTACTTCTTAAAAAAAAAAATCAGAGAATATGGTTGTTTTCCCAAGCACCAATCTAATGAACAGCATTATTATTATTACTGACTTGTACATCCCACTCTGACCTTCAATATATTAAGATCTGATCTAAAAAAACAAAGCAGGGACTTCCATGGTGGTTCAGTGATTAAGACTTTGCCTTCCAATGCAAGGGATGTGAGTTCAATGCCTGGTTGGGGAGGTAAGATCCCACATTCCTCTCAGCCAAAAACCCAAAACACAAAACAGAAACAATATAGTAACAAGTTCAATAAAGACTTTAAAAGATAAATTAAAAAACAAAGCGAACAAACAAAAAACTAACAGGTCTCATCTTCACTCCTTCCCTAAAGGTTGTATCTGGCCACAGTTAAATAGAGACTGACAGCTCTGGGTCCGGATGGCAGCACGCTTAGGGGCCAGGCCTCTGGAAGGGGTAGGGTGAGGTGGGGTCATCACCACCAAAGACCAACAGAGAGGGCGAGTCGAATCCCCTGGGTGAGGCAGGACAGGTAGAGCTCAGGGCCAACTGTGGGCTCCTCCCTGGGAGGAGCACATCAGCTTTTGCATCAGACCAACCTGCAGTGCTGGAGACCTAGGTTAGATCCTTGGGTTGGGAAGATCCCCTGGAGATGGCAATGGCCACCCACTCCAGTATTCTTGCTCGAAGAATCCCATGGACAAACGATTCTGAGGAGCTACGGTCCATGGGGTCACAAACAACTGAACACAACTGAGCGATTAACACTTTCACTTTCAACCTCGATCTAAAATCTGCCTCATTCCCTTCAGTGAGAATTTACACAGTCACTTAAGCTCCCTGAGCCTCAGTTTCTTAATCTGAAACATGGATCAGTAAGAACACTAATCTTGTAGGTTCTACTTTTGTGAAGACTCAGTGGATGAGGAAGTTCTCATCGATGGCTGGCATGTCATTAACGGTAATGAATAATAATAATGGTAAATATAGACATCAACAATAATTACCAAACCCTTAGAGTTTAAAAAGATAACAATAATTTCAAAGTGAACTGCAACTGTTACAAGGACCAGAAAACTACATCTCCACCATCCGTTTAATACTCTTTCCCAATAGGCCACCAAACCCGGATCACAGTTGACTTGGTCAGCTTAAGTTAAATAAATGAAAGAGTGGTTTGATCACTCATTCCTGTGTTTATTTTTTCAAGCAGCAAAGGCAACTTGGTAGGTGCTGGAGATTCAGGGGTTAATAGGACAGGTGAGGATTTCGTTCTCCTGGAATTTCAGAACCAGGTAAAACAAGTGATCACATAAGGGACCAAGAATATTTTAATAGCACCAAGTGCTATGTAGACAATAAAATGGGTTGCTGTGATAGAGTGAATGGATGGCAGGGAAGTCCTGCTTGGGCAGTGGCAATTAAGGGGAGCTCTGAGACTTGAAGCCAGTCATGCTGAGAAGTGCGGGAGCCCCAGGCCAAGGTCCTGGCTCCCTTGGGGCAGAGAAGTGGGGGTCAGGCAGGTGGTTGGAGCTCTGTGAATACCAGAGGGAATGACATTCTTAGATGTGGGAAGGCAGGCAGGGGTCAGCTCACCTGAGAAGGAGTTGCTGTGGGTTAGAGGCTTCAATTTAAGTTCAAGGGGAAAGCCAAGGAAGAGCTTTTTAAAGTTAGTTAGATGATGTGGATATTTAAAGCAGGACTTTCCTGGTGGTCCAGTGGTGAAGAGTTTGCCTGCCAAGGTGAGGGACACGGGTTCGATCCCTGGTCTGGGAGGATGTCACATGTGACAGGGCAACTGAGCCAGTGTACCACAACTAGAGCTTGTGTTCTAGAATCTTAACTTTAGAGCCTGAGTTCTGAAATGAGAAGCCAGAGCACTGCAACTAGAGAGTAACCCCCGCTCGCTGCAACTAGAGAAAGCATGCCATAAACACGTATATAAATAATAAAACCCAACAAAACAAACATATAAAGCAGACAAAGATTTCCAAAGGGAGGTTGGCTTTGTCAATGGCTGTTACTGGTCAAAGTCTATTAGCCAAGGCTGCTGCTTCTGCAGGGAGCAGGGATTTTTGGCTCAGTGAGGCTCAGGTTTTAGGTTGCTGAGATTAAGCCCCTTTAGAAGTTAACATATTATTTATTTGGGTGTATTACTGCCATCAATCCCTTCCCAGTCCTTGCTTGCTTGCCTGGGATCCACTTTTTCTCTGTCTGCCTATCTGTAATCCCAGCTTTGCTCTCTTCGATGTTAATCTCAGCAGGTGATCTAATTTTCTTTATTTCTCACTTTTCATGGTATCCCTTATATCTATTTTTAAAGATAAGGCTCCCAAGCTCAGAACCTTGTTCAGAGTCACCCTGTGTTGGTAGCAGAGCCAGGCTTTTAACCTAAACTCATTTGACCCCTCACCGTGGGAAGACAGTGGAGATCGAGAAGGCCTTGGGGAGAAATCTGAGTAGGAGTGTGAAAATACAGATCATGCTGTATGCTCAGGAGGACGGGATATAACAAAGGAAGATATAATGACAGCAGAGAGGAGCTTGGCAACTCCAGTAAAGCAAGGGGAGAGACGGGCTCCAGAGCTTTCCAGCATCTGCCATCTTTATAGGAACACCCAGCGGGTAAGCAATGAAGAGTGGGGTTGTCAGCATGACACAAGGGAGCTGAACACAGTCTCAGGTGTCTCCAAGATGTGCTGGGATGGGAGTGGAGACGAGGAGCCCAGCCACTGACTTTGTTCAGAAGCAAAGATCTGAAAGAGGCAGCAGTTAGGAAGATCAGATGAGGTTGTATATATGAGAGCATGATGGATGTCGTGAATTTTGAGGATCATCCTTCAATAGTTTGAGTCACTGATCTTGGTAAGTGGAGCCTTCCGGAGTCTGAAGACAACTTAGCATCTTCGTGGGAGGGGTGGGGGGGCAGGAATTCTTCTTTTTCTTATTTTGATTTTTTAAAAAATATTTTAAATTTCTTTTATTTTTGGTTGTGCTGGGTCTTTGTTGCTGCTCAGGCTCTCTCTCTAGTTGTGGTGAGCGGGGGCTACTCTCTAGGTGTGGTGCTTGGGCTTCTCATTGCGTGGCTTCTCTTGTTTCAGAGGTCTAGGCACGTGGGCTTCAGTAGTTGCAGCTCCCAGATGCTAGAGCACAGTTGTGTCTCTTGGACTTAGTTGCTCCGCGGCATGGGGGATCTTCCTGGACCGGGGATCAAACCTGAGTCTCCTGAATTGTCAGGCAGATTTTTTTTTTTTATCACTGAGCCACGAGGGAAGCCCCCTTTTTCCTTATTATTTCCCCTTTAAATGCAAGAGGAAACATAGCAAAAATAAACGAAACATGGTAATAAATGATCCACAATTTAATATGCCTAACTGTAATCTCATTTTGCATATTGTCTATATTTTTTACTGGAGTATATTGTAGAATACAATCATGATGCCCATAATAATTCTATTTCCTTTTGGCATCACATAATAAATGCTTTTATGTATTTTTTATCAGTTTGAATTAAAGAAAATATTCTACCCTATTAAATTTCCATCATACAATTATTATTCCATTTGATTAGTGTTAGAGGATGCCTACATGTTTATTTCTAGGCAGTTGTATTTTTGTGAAGTTTTGAAATTCAGTGAGATTTAAACATTAGTGGTGTAAACAAAGAAGTTGTTGGCAAATGTACACTCCTTCATC